>NC_089764.1:21778735-21823735 GCF_040412425.1 Macrobrachium rosenbergii | reverse complement strand
TCAATATATTTATATTAATCCTGTGTAGCACTTTGCCTCGAGTGATCGTGTTCATTCATATTACAACAATCCTCTGATTATGCTGGTTGATCCCTCTTATCCAGTTCAATCCTATTTAATTGCATTGTGATTGTCTTGTTACCGTTATATAATCCCATGAAGCCTTGGCCCAAAAAATTATATTAATCCCTATCAAAATCATTATTCACATTAGTTTTGCTCTTTAGTAGTCGTTAATTCATTTTCATTAAACACATCCTGTTCGACAGGGTTATCTTTCCTTACTGATGAGTTGCCATTACCACAAAATTTGATTAAACTCTGTTAATTCTTGGTAACGCTGTGAACATCATATAACTTGTTAAATCCATTAAATTCAACTTAAATTCAGTAAAAACATTAAATCAAATTAACCCCATAGAAGCTCAGCAACCCCTGAGACCAAATTCAGTCCCACTGGTTAAGCACACCGCCTCTTTATTTCCACCACTCCGTCGGCGCCATTGACACAGGTAGACGTAACACCTGATACCGTGCAATCAATCAATCCCCCATTCCAATCCCCAGGTGCTTCGCCTTCGGCGTACCACCTGCCCCAGCGCTGGGGACTGTCTCCCCGTTCCTCACGGACGCCCGCGACCATAAATTTTGCAACGACATTTTACGGCGCTAAATCAGCCACTCACTCAATCGGTCTTCCTTACCGGTAAGAAGATAGACGGAGGGGAAGGCCCGTCCCAACTTGTTGAGAAGGACGTGCAGGAAGGAATCTTGGGGTATGGCGGACAACGAAGGGGCATTTTGGTCGTACACGATGATGTCGAGGGCGTCATGCAGGTCGGACACTTGGCACGCTTGCTGGAGATAATCGTGCACCGATATCTGACATGGAAGAGGATACTTTATTGCGGTGACTAATTTTCCCACAGAGAGAGAGAGAGAGAGAGAGAGAGAGAGAGAGAGAGAGAGAGAGAGAGAGAGAGAGAGAGAGATGATGATGATGATGATGATGATGATGATTTCATTTCGGAGGTCTGCATGTGGTAGCGAATCCTTAGCAGGTGTGACGTTGTGGTCACTTCTTAATGGTAATTCAATCACCCTAACAAGAGACATTGGAGCGTTGTGGTGTGGTGGCGCAACTTCTCTTGCTAAAAAAAAAAGTTTCTATTAAACGCGAGGCCCGGAGGAGCATCTTCTGTTGTTCGACAGAGACAGCTACTAAACACTGGGCTCTGTGGAGTCTGCTGTTAAATTTGAAATGGAGTAGAGACTAATATTGCGTAAGGGTGAATTTTGTCTGGCACGATGGAGCGATATCTGACGTGTGAGTACAACTTTTGTTTGAAGGATGTTTTAACTTTTTTCGACAAAGGACTCGAAATGTGAACATGTGGACTGTACAGCATTTTTAAAAATTTCTCGTCCATAGTCTTCTACACACACTTCAAAATGTGTAAGTACGTAACCATGATAAAGCAGTAGAGAAACATCTCTGATAAAAAAAAACGCTTGCAGGAAAATACTAATTAAAAATAAGACATATTGTTCAACACTCCATTAGGTATACCACGGTAATGAACGAAAGGGAAGTGATAGGCAAGAAAACTATCTTAAGAAAGGAAAATCGTGCTGAAGGAAGACTGTTATAGCAGGAAAGCTGAATGTGTTGAGTAACAAATTATGGAAATTGTGAAAAAAAAAGTTCTGGGACAGAAAAAAATCATGTAAACATATGGATCATATTGACATACGTACTGACATCACAGAACTATGTCCTGTGAATGATACTGGAACAAGAAAAGTACAGCAGAAAAATGAAGTGGATTAAAGCACTCACCGAATCCTGTTGCAGTCTTTTCTTTCGGATTTTGGATGACCACACATTTATAGAGTTGAGTACATGGGAGGTGTTGAATTCACAGAACGTTCTGCTATCGATTATCAGCGCCTGTGAATATAAGTTCAGAATGAATAAAAGTCATTTAGTAGCATGCTGGCGCGTACAGCTTGCTTCTGCAGCAACCCGCAAACCAGATGCAAGTGTAATTATATCACAAGACTCAATTAAATTATTACATTATTTTGTAGAAATATGAATCACATAACATAGGAGCTAGGTTGTGTGCATTTTTTAAAAATATTAGAGAGCATTAAATATGATATTTGAGGCAATCATACGGGGAATGCGGACGGAGCCTTGGGTCCCCCAGTCCGGCAGAGGATCTCAGAGTAGCTCAGAGGACCCAGTTTCACAGAATAGGTCTTTTCTTAGTTGGGAAACCATGGGACCCGGGTCTGATTGAGGGGCTCTCTTCTATAGACTTCCATCATTTGAGAAAGTGATAATGTACTTATTGTCATTAGAATTGAAAAGAGTTAAGTGAAAATACCGTGTACACAGTGAAGGCATTTTACTGCCAGTCACTCACTCACTGTCTAATTGTCTGTCTCTGAGGGCATCTTGTGATACCTGAGTACCATTACTGTTTGCTATTGATGTGCTTACACGTTACTTTGTCTCGCCTATCTGCTCCGGCCTATATATATTTACTAACCTTATAAACCTAGTTACTCTAGTTTTAACTGCTGAAGACATCTGCCTGTTTTTTTGGCTTTGTACTTTGTCGTCTTTTTGTTAACTGTAAATCTGTCTGTGAACTGTTCCGTTCCCCTAGTGCAACTGATTTAGAGTACCAGGCTGTTTTGTGTTGGCACCAGAACATTGTCTGCTTTTTATATAAAAGTCTGTTTAATTTGCTAATGTGCCTCTGTATCTTAGCACCGTCAACATCTCTATCTCCTGTCTGCAGGCTGTCTGTTCTTGACTGATCTACCTGCCAATCTTGCCTCACCTTGTCACTCTTGCTCTTAATGAGAGAAGCGAGCTTGTGTGGAGTGATGGTTTTGATAGTGTCCATGGCTTCTCCCGCTGCTACTTCTGCTTCTCCTCCTCCTCCTCCACCTCCTCGCCCTCCTCCTCCTCCTCCTCCTCCACCTGCTTCTGCTGCTACTCCTCTCGCCTCTTCTTTCCCTGCTGTTGCCTCTACAGCCTCCAAGTGTCGTCAGCTTCCCCCACCAGACATCCGCCTGCTGTCCACCAACACCTGGAAAGGAAGGCCGTGAAGAATTCAGTGTGGAATTCGATGGTTCAGGGATAAAACCAAACATTTGATCATTTACAGTGTTGAGAAGATACACGTCGTATATAATAGGGTTTATATCGTGTATCTTTACTTCAAGGCGTCTGACCCCCTAAGTGGAAAATCCGATTTGATAATAATGATATCTGTTTCAGTATGTAGTAGTTCAAGTCTGTGTTCTATCAAGGTATAAAGGACGATTAAATCAGTGCCTAATTGCACTTAGGTCTCAAAGAACACGAAAAGGAAGGAAAGAGTTGGGTCTCAGGCTAAGCGTTCAAGACTGACGGGCTCGCACCTTTCAACTTTACAAATTGTATTCATATGTGCATAAATCTTCAATGAACAGAAAGAATAACAAGAAAATATCGTTCCATGTTGTAAGATAAATGTACAAGGTAAAAAACAAAAACCGAAAAAAAGTGCCATGGATTGTTACTGTTAGTTACGCATTTGACATCTACACAGTCAAACAAAAGAAAATCCTTCTGTGACTCTTAGGCAATGTAAATAATCAAAATTAATAATATTTTGATATCATACAAAATAAGAAAAGATGCAAAAGAGGAAATAATATTTTGATATAATAAAAAAAGAGGCAAAAAAGAAAGAAAGAACGAAAGAAAAAAAAAAACAATACTTCGAACTGAAGACGAAGCGTTCCTCGTCCCTCGTATGGAACGTGTTTATCTGGCAGAAAGTCGGAGCAAAATGGTTGCCAGCGAGCGGCCGTTATTTATCACAGGTATTTGCATATCCCGTTCCAGCTCCGCAGTACATGCCACTGCGGCTCTAATCCAAAAATTGATGATGTGAAGGGATTCCGGGACACAATCCTTCTCCCGTGTTTTCGTAATGCAAGTCATTTTGAAATAAAACCAATCACGAAATCATTACGTACAGAATTGCTGGATTGTTGCGTCGAGTTATTTTCCCCCTTTCGTGAGTTACCGAATTTTCCCCTTGCGTGAATTATTGCCAGTGAAAATAATTACAAATAAAATTTCATTCTTTTTTGCACATTATGATTCCCTCATTCTATTCTTTCTATTCACGAAGAGTTCTGACTGAAAAAGCTTGTATCTATTCTTATATATATACAGTATATATATATAGCATATTTTTACATAATTGTAAAGCTATTTTATTTACCTCTCTCTCTCTTTTCTCTCTCTCTCTATCTGTCTATATATATATATATATATATATATATATATATATATATATATATATATATATATATATATATATATATATATATATATGTTTTTGGTTTTTCTCTTATGTCATTTCAAAACTGCATAATTCACTTTGCTTCAGCTGTCAACAGAAGCTGAGCCATTCAATGACTCATACGTCTAATGAGGGAGGACCTTGACTACCGGACTCAAACACACACACACACACACGGCCATCGCGACGATGGCCACTTTTAGTTGTTGTTTCTTGTTTTCTTAATTCACTATTTCCTGCTTATTTCTTGGTCTACTATGCTTTTAAGATTTTTCGTGCTCTTCCAAATTCAGTCACTTACCCTCATTTTATTTCCCTTCTGCAGTTTCACTTTCGTCAATCTTCGTTCGTCTCCTGCACTTGAGTTTCTCCATATTTGATCCAGGTTCAGTATTACATAAGCAAGTTTCAATTCGTTGCTCTTAAGGTTTATTAAACCAAAGTACAAATTCCAAAAACTTCACACTTCTTTAGTATTCAAATTCTGTAGCATCAACATCAAAACTTCACAGCACCAGAATCCGAACTTTCCAATTCGCGACTGTTTCCGAGTTTTTGTTCCTTGTGACGTATTCTGCGCAGTCAGCTTCCTCCTTTCAAATTAAGCTTTCCATATGTGATGCTGTGTTTGTGTCCGTGACGCCCTCTGCGGCAGAGGAATCACCTAAGAGGGCATATTAGGTTGGGAGTGGCCATGTACCTTCAGTTCTGAAATCCTAGGCCGCTGCGTCTACCGCTCTGTACCATAGACTTGGACACTGATGTTCATGTTTCCTTGCGTGAGGGTACACTCAGGTTTACGTTCCTTGCGTTCGATTTTTGTTTACTGATGAAGAAGCTCGAATCAACTTCGATCTCAGTCAAAGGAAAGTTTTTACGTAACTTGCTTCTAAAGTATTGGCAAAACAGTCCTCCCGATGAAGGGAAATTGTATGTTTTACGGAACAAGAAACGAGGCAGGGAGAGTTGTACACTGCAGAAGTGAGTGGTGTGGAATTCCGAAGACCGGTTAAAATGGTTGATTCTCGTGTTACCAATTTTCAGGCCTATCAAATGAAATTAATTAATATAATTGTTACTCTTTGTTATTTTAATTGTTATTTTTCAGTAATATAAGAACATTTTACAAAGGTGAACACCGGCTTTCCCTCTTGTTACATAAGCTTATCTGCTCACTGTGAAAGACGATAAGAACAGCCGACAGACTGCTCATTTCCCAGTTGTGATAATGCAGAAACAACAGTTTTGTTGTTCCTCATTATGCGGACTTTCTCCCGGATTTGTTTATATCCTTGTTCAAACACATCAGCATTTTTTGACGATAGCTGGTTAATTTTAAAAGTTTGGAACTTCCCGTAACTAGTTTATATTAAAAGAATTTCGGTAATTTTCAGATAATTATTTTGTTAAAAACTGGGCTTTTTTCAGATAGCTAGTTCATGGTTAAAAAATTGTGGTAATTTTCATAGTTTTATTTTTAAAAAATGAAATTTTCACATAACTTATGTTAACTTATGTTCAAAATTTGTTGTATTTTTCAGATAATTTGTTTATATGAAAATGTTGGCAGTTAGTATACATTGAAATTTTTTGTTTATTTCAGATTACTAAGTTCAGTACTCGAGGGTTACTGATAAGAAGAGCCCCTCAGAAATCTGAAACGTAACTCAACTCCAGTAAGTTTACCCTTCCTTTTTTAGAGGTGTTGTTGACATTGATAGATAATTAGTCTAACTAAAACGGATGATAATGTTTTCACGCAGTTAACGACAACAGCTCAGCAATATATAATCCTAATAACAGTGGTAGGCAGCAGTAGGAACGCCATTATAAACATAGAACAAAGTTGATTGAATTTTTTTTTCAGAAATAGGCATAATAAAGTGCTGACATAAACGAAATTCATCCTTTGTAATTCATTTTATTTTGACAGAAGTTAGGTTATTGTCAACATTATTTTTATTCCTAAATAACTGTAAACCTGCTTTACTCTATACTTACTCATAATCTTAGGTTATTTACACAGAACGTGAACTCATGCATTTTCGTATCGTAAACAACACAGTTCTATTCAGGAAGTATGTCACCCAGCCATAACAAAATATAAAACACTATGATTTTTGGGATACGAAACCAAAACAGTCCATCCATATGGCAAATAAAACTGGTAAATATTTACAAAGACAAACAGAAAAATCGGAACTACGGCTGTGAGATGTTAATCTTCATTTTCAGTCATACCGTTTTTCCACAGCGATCTCAAAATTGTTCCGATCTCTTTTCCATGGATTACTTCCGACACAGAATCACAACGTCACCGATTCGATACGAAACTCAAGTGATCTTTAAATCTGAATCGCGCCACTGGCAGACGAGAATCAATTCCGCAGAACAAGACGCTATGACAAACGATCTGGCATGATTCATGGTACGCGAGCGCATGCGCGCATTTCAAGCACTCGTTTTGGTGGTCCACTGTTGTATATGCGTGACTGGGAAGCCACTGGTGCTATCCTTTGTTTTCAGACAATGTAAGCTAGGGCAAAATTATTATTTACTTGTTCCATAGACTTTATATGATGCATAAAAATAATTAAGGTTTCTGGATACGTATCTGTTATCTGATACACAAGTTACATTAAGCATGTGTGTAAATTGTTTTTAAATGCTACATAACACGCTTACTGTACAAGGAATGTCGTTGAATGTCTCTTAGAGTATTTATATATTATGCACAGTGGTAAATATCTGTTAAATAACGTACAGGGTACAGTTCAAACTTATAGTATTGTGCCTTGTAATTTATAAACAATCTTTAATATCTAATATAATGTTTAGCTTAAGGGTGAATGCACACCATTATATATGAAATTAATAAACCTATCAGAAAGCTTGTTGGACAATCAGACAAGCGCCAGTGCTGGTGTAAGCCAGTTTAATCTAAACCAGTCACCAGTCAAACCGGCAACGCTAGTTTGAACAAGTTGATCGTTTATATATCAGGATGCTCAATAAAGCAAGAGCTCGTGCTGGCATAAGACCACCTAATTTCTAGCATCAACAACAACCGAAGCATTCCGGAATTCAGAAAAGCTCCGTGGCTTTCCAAGTAGCCATCGTTATAATTAGTGTAGGTACATCGGGAATTTTTACGTGAGATTCGTGGATATTTTATTCAAGGAAGACACATGATTTATATTTATAAGCGAAACAGTAAGTTAAGAGATAAATCGTAGTTGAAGGATATGTTAGAATAAAGGGTGACAGGATACGTTTTATTTTTAATTGGAACGTAAATCTAACTTTTTTTTTTACGGATTGTCATTCCCATACTCTCTCTCTCTCTCTCATATATATACAGATTGCTGTTCCCGTAATCTCTGTCTTTATTTCATTTTACCTAGCAACATCTGTTTCAACTGACGAACTCTCTCTCTCTCTCTCTCAAACCAAGTAGAGTAGTAATCCCTTCTGGAGAAGGGAGGCGTTTCCACCCCACCTCGGCACGTTCACAAAAGCGCTTCTTCTTTCCACTGCTATGGCTCCTTTGCGGGGTCATCTACCCCCCTTTTGGGGTGACTCATCTACTTCACTACTGAGTCATCCTCGGGGGGAAACAACCCTCACTAAACCATCGATTACTTCTACCGAAAGGTAGAATGAGAAATCTACCGCCATAGCAGTATTGCTCACGACTTCTACAATATTAATGAGTCGACTCTCTCCGGACTGTTTACATCGACTGATTGATCGGATTATTGTGTTCATAAACTGGCATGAGGTATGGGCATGAGTGCCATGCCCATTTCAGGCATATAAGAAATGCTTGTTTAAAGCGAAGTTATATATATAATATATATATATATATATATATATATATATATATATATATATATATATATATATATATATATATATATATATATATATATATATATATATATATATATATATATACACACACACACACACACATTAAGAATCGGATCACGTTTGTAAGGTTTGTGGTTCGCTCTGGCCTACCACCAGCTACTCCACCCAGCTACAAATGGGTACCAGCGTCTGCTGGGGTCGAGATGGATAAGCAGCCTCATCCCCAAAGACTTTTTCAGAAACAGAAAGGCTGTGCCTTTTATAGAAAGGGGGAGAGAGGCGACACATATACACACACCGTATGTAAACTCACAAACTCTGAATAACTTTTTTATGGGGGTTTAGGCCCCATTTCCCCCCCTTTTTTTTTTACTTGAATAAAAGTATTACATATCTTCTTATAATAAAGGCAAACGGAGCTTTTTCGTAAAGTTTAGGACAAATATACTTGAACAAAAACGAGGACACAATATTCATTTATTTCAGTTTAAAGTTTTATGACATCATTTTCTCCTGCTTCAAATACAACTCTCGATTCCGTCTTTCATCATATGACATGGCATCATAAATCTAATTATCATCATAACGATAATAACCATTATAACAGAAAATAAATAATATCCATAACCGAAAAAGTCAATAAAAAGAACAAGTCTTATGAAGTATGATTAAAATTAAATATAGGTAAAATGAAAAATAAATTAATAAATGAATATGCTGCACCCATTGGTATGCGTTATCCTGATAATCTATGACTCATGAGCAAACCGCAGTCAGGTAGCATTTTAGTCGCCGTTAAACGTACGAGTATTACCTCATAACTCTGAAAGGAAATTAAACCTCCCATAGAAATATGTGTATATATATATGTGTGTATATATATATATATATATACATACATACATACATACATATATGTATATATGTATATACATATATATACATATATATATATATATATATATATATATATATATATATATATATATATATATATATATATATATATAGAGAGAGAGAGAGAGAGAGAGAGAGAGAGAGAGAGAGAGAGAGAGAGAGAGAGAGAGAGAGAGAGAGAGATGTTATGGCTTACCATTGTGCTGGAGCGTGATCTAAGCCTCTGAAGTTACTCCAGCCAGCGTATCTGTGAATGGAAATGGATCTTGTTAATATCTCTATACTGAAGCACATACACACTTGCACGCACACACACATACACTCATACACACACGATGTCAGAAACTTACATATGTATATATTCGCACGAAACAGGTAACAAACACCAGGAGGTATTGAATCACTGGTGGTACCTGATTTAAAATAAAAATCAAAAGTTTTCCATAACGTCAATTTCCAACAGTGGTAAGGAATTGTCGTTGTTATTAGATTAAGCCAACCTTTTGGCTCTTCCCATCGGTGATCTAGTTTGCAGATCATAAAATTATCCGCTACAGCTTACAGTTTAAAAAACGCCAATATTTTAGCATTCTCTTTCATTCACTGGTTCATTCATCCAGTTCAGATGTCACTGAGGTGGTGAACCACGATGTCAGGCTGCCCAAAACCAAAGGTCCTTTGGCCCTCTTCCAGTCAAAACAGTGGACCAGTTTGTCTGTCGGTATCATGGCTCCTGATGTTCATTATTTTTTTGAGGTTGCAGTGAATCATTCAGTCACTGTTCTGTGCACAGCTGATTTGGATGATACGTCATTGTACATACTTTTTGTTTAAGTATTTATCTTTTAATGGTTTCTACCTGTACGACGTTAAAGAAAATACTGTGAAAGACAGTACAGTGGGGGTAATTTTCTTGCTGCATTGAAAACAATTCCTATGTAATTAGTTGGTGCTATAAAAGGAAACACAATGGTTCAAGTGCCCTTCAATATGAAAAATGAGAAAAGAGAGAGAGAGAGAGAGAGAGAGAGAGAGAGAGAGAGAGAGAGAGAGACTCATATCAGCACTCTGCGGTGAGTCAGAGCTGTCGATTTCGAGATAATGAGACACCTCAGAGATAACCCTATCAGATGACTTTCCTGTAAGTAATCGGTTAGGCAAATACGAGGCATTATTATTACATAGCGGTGACGCACTACTGCAAATACGATTTTATTTTTTTCCTCAGCAATTTTATTTTCCTTAGTTTCATGCGCTTGCAGTATTTGTTTTGATTACACGTTTATATATATATATATATATATATATATATATATATATATATATATATATATATATATATATATATATATATACATATATATAATATATATATATAATATAAATATGTATATACATACATGTATGTAAATAAATGTATATATATATATATATATATGAATATATTATATATATATATATATATATATATTCCACTAACCAGTAAACTGTTTCTTATAGTGTACAGCGTGGCTTCAGGGAATAATAGCTTATCAGTCACTGTCAGATTCACACATTTTCAGAGAATTATCGGCCACACTTCTAACCTATTTGCATACATGTTGTATAAGATATTCGCATAACTGCCGGTTGTATTGTATTCTTTCCTATGACTTGCTTACACGTTACAAGCGCACACACACACTATTATTCTAGTGTTTGTGACGTGATTCACTAACGGCAGAACTGAGGATTAGGATGAGGTTTAGCACCTGTGGAGACCTGTGCATTATGAGGGAATAAACAAGGGGTATATATGTATGTGTATATATACATATATGTATGTGTATATATATATATATATATATATATATATATATATATATATATATATATATATATATGAAACTAAATACATTAACCTATTCTCCAAATCTTAAGTAACTAATGGCCTGATTTTATTTATTTGAAGTATCTTTTCAAGGCAATGAGTGCAGCATAAATGTTGATTTCTACAGGTTTTTTGTTGTACAGTTCAGAAATGGAACCAAAATTATCTTTGCTTACATTATGGTATCACACGTGTCGACTGCAACTGCTCAGCTGAGTAATTTCATACAAATATTTAGGCTGTTCACTGACAGAAACCTCTGGACGCGAGGTTCTGGTCGTCTACTGAATGAGTGTAATTGTGCGGAATTGATGTATTTTTGGAATCAGGCCTAACATACGAAGCTGAAGAAATATAGTTCATGAAAGTGGATAAGACTGTCTTTAGCAACTGCAGTCACGCATGTACACCGATGACGTAATGTACGAGAGCTACCATTGCTGAGCCCTGCCGTTTACTCCCACATTTAAACGCGAACCCTGACTCCACCTGGCATATTTCTCTCTCTCTCTCTCTCTCTCTCTCTCTCTCTCTCTCTCTCTCTCTCTCTCACAGGGGTAAGGGCCGGGGGGAGATTGCTATGATTCATTGGACTGAATAAAGAAACACCTGTGAGCTGTGCGTTGCCCTGGTTCGAAACTCCGTTATCAACTTTCGTGCATAAACCGACAAATCATCGCGAACGAAGTTACGAACCTGCGTTCTCTCTCAATTGCTTTCCCTTTAATTAAATCATCAACAGATCGTAGCTCAGTTTGACTCTGAATTAAAAAAAAAAAATAGAAAGATGACCGTATTCATATTCCAATTAGCTAAGAGATTAAAACCACTGAAAGTCAATAGTGTAACCTGAGATAATTATCGCGCTACTGGTATCCCGAGGAAGCGTTACAGACACAGTGACGCTGAATCCAGGATGGGTCGCATTCGTCGACCATTTGATCGTTCCAATGCTAATCATTCATAATAAAAATCCCTATCCTTGATGCCATCCCACTAGGCCACTTTTTCAGAAAAATGGTACGCCGTGAGTCTTTCAGATAGGGACAGGCCTAACTAACCCCTCTTCAGTTTTTTTGAAAGATCCTAGACACTCAGTCTACAGAACTCAAACACTCGACTGTAAATTTACACGACAATAACAAATGAAGGAGATGAATTATGAGAACAAAAACAGTGACTCTCAGGACGAGGAGTATAATACGGTTTGACCGTTTCTTTAATTTGAACAGCCACATCCACTCTGCAACCGCTAGATCGAATCATGGATAAACCCCTTAGGCCTAG
This sequence comes from Macrobrachium rosenbergii, assembly GCF_040412425.1. NCBI lineage: Eukaryota > Metazoa > Arthropoda > Malacostraca > Decapoda > Palaemonidae > Macrobrachium > Macrobrachium rosenbergii. The sequence goes on along the minus strand of NC_089764.1, from coordinate 21,811,432 downwards.
CTGTACTGTTATGTTACATGGGACTAGCGAATCTCGAGACTAAATTGAAAATGGTTTATTGAAACTTTATTCCAGAGTTATTATGCCATCAGTAATGCAAATGTGAGGCAGTGACCTGAAGTTTCCAGTTTTAACGACGTTCCCCTGAAGGAAAAGAAGGGCAGCTCAATTAGGAAGTCCCAACTTACGCTCAAATAAGCTGAAGCCTAATGGAACCTTGACGTTTTGTAATAATATGCGACAAGTGTAAATATTCCTTCTCTGGACTGACACATTAACTCGCCAGTGAAGTATCTCACACAATTTTCTAATCATCAAATCTACGAAAATGAAAATCACCGCTGTAAAAATTTATCACGGCAAAGGGTGAATAAGCGGAGTGTCCTATAAAACGATTTCTCGAGAATCGTTGATCTTTATAATTACAGACTGAAAAGGCCACAAAGAACCTTTCTGAAACCAAAAACGCAATTGAGAACCTTCTCAACATATGAAAAGACACACAGAAGTAATACAGTATACTTAGTTCTCAGTTACGGTGGAAGACGATGATTTCTAGTTTGCTCGAGTTTCCTTAAACATTTACAGTAACCCCAGAAATGAAAGAACTCATTCAGTTCGCAAGTAATCAAAAGGAAAATTAAACCCAATTAACGTTGGCGTACACGTATCTCAGTTAAAAAAATGGAAGTAAATATTTTAACAAAAGTCGATCAGTGAATTTCTCAAGACAGAAAATAAACATTACGTGGCATGACAGATTATGAACGAATGTAGACTATCCAAACACATGCCAACTCCCATATACATTTTTTTTATTTAACTTTTTTCTACTACTGGGATATAAAACACATGGCGTCCCATACATTACACACGCAAAAATTCCTTCGTATGATTCACCACGAATTTTCCTACTCGTACGTCCTCATCAACGAAGTCGGAAAAGAAAGACGGAAATTGTCATCATTCTTTTATTCTTTCAGTTACTTTTCATAGATTATCATTCTTTCAATTATTTTTTCAACTTTTTCTTTTCTCTTGGCACCACGAATCTGGCGGCGGTGACTGATTGGTTTACCTGATATTATTCTTTGGATAATTAGAGTTAAATAGAAAAACGTTTGGGTAAAATCTTAATGAATTTTAAATAAAAACATATACAAACATTATATATATAAATATATATATATATATATATATATATATACACAGACGTATATGCTTGCTTGTACAATGAAACTATATCCCATTTAAACATGAAACCCTTCTTGAATTACAATGAAACCCTTTTTGAATTACTGTTTTTTCTGTTTGCGATAAAGCTCAAAATCGCAGTTCCGAGATATCTGGACGAAATGAAGTTTTCGAAATAACACACACACACATTCCCACTCACACTATAAAGTACAACAGCCACAAACCATGTACTGATGGCTTTCTTTTCCTTATATCTACGAAATCATTCATCGGCGAGAAATAAAAGGAAGTGGCAATCACCTTGAGACACACACACACACACACACACACGCACGTGCACACAAATGCACTAACCACGAGAAAGGATCAGAATCAGAATCGAACTGTCAGTGAATCTCTGATGAGGGAGACCAGGGTCGAGCCGGCCGGGTCCTGCCTTCCAAGTCCTACGATCACAGGATCACTGAACTACAAAAGGCCGCTCATTCATTAGGGGACGAAGGACGCCTGAATATGACCTTATACGCCTTCCTGTACGCTCCCACGCCTCTCTCTCTCTCTCTTTCTCTCTCTCTCTCTCTCTCTCTCTCTCTCTCTCTCTCTCTCTCTCTCATATCCGCTCTTTTTATTGTACACAAATAACGTTCTTTTTGTTTTGTTTGTTTTTCTACGGAAGTAATCTCTCAAAATAGGCTCCTGCTGACCTAGGCATTGAATGATTTTACCCGGTTGTCAGGCAATTGATGTGGGTCACAGCTTATGCTGGGAAGGGGGATGGGTGAACCGGGGAACCTACTGTATGTACCGTTATATCGTAATTAAGAAAATGTGGGTTTCGACTAAGTAATAAAGGCTCCACGAATGTGAAACATTTCATTGGATATTCAATCGGAATTCCTCTCTCTCTTGAATTTTTTCTTATGAATTTGTTCCTTTCCTTGTCTTGCTTTCTGTGCTACAGACAGAATCTCTCTCTCTCTTGTTTCAGCTGTCTGACGACACTTCCCGAGAATATCCGACTACATGATTCATATTCATGTCTGCGCATGCTCAGCCAATGAGCCACAATTCGGCATCGTAGCCTCATTCCCTGTGAAGACCCGCCAGCCACCACCCCCCCAACCCTCATCCCAGAAAGACTAATAATACCAAACTACTCAAAAATACTAATACTAAACTACTAAATTATTGATTTTTGTGAATTTCGGTAAAAAAAAAAAAATAGCGATGGTAGTTTTAATGATAATGACTTGAAAAACTGCACTTCTGTGATTAAAGGCCACCAGCCCAGGTTTCTCATTCCAAAACAAAAACCTGTCTCGAAAATGACGTAAGATTCCTAAATCAGCTTGTTTCCCCTTCTATTATTTTGCTTTCGAAATTTATGCAATTCGCCAAGTCATTTTGCAGACAGGAATTACCAGGACTTGACTCATCTCCAAGAAAAGTTGGACCACGAAACAAATATGGTTAATGTTTCACTTCTCGGTCATTACAAAGAAAAACGCCCTGGGCTGAGCATTTGGAGGCGTTAGGAATCCGGTCTGTTGTGACTTGTAAAATGCAGCCAAACTTAAATTCAGACATCTTGAATGTTAACATATTAATAAAGAAACGTTTTAAAAAATTGATATACAGGGACAAACACGTGAATAAATTATGAGAATATGAAAAAAATTTTGTAATTGTTCATAAATATCTTTTCTTTATACAATAACGTCTGAGGTGGATGTTGACGCTATCTCACAAAAACCTGCATTATCCCCTTTCCTCAAGATTCACAAGCCTCTGGGGGTTACGCCCTTTCTCCCAACCCGGGAGGTCTCTCAGTTTCGTGTAATCTTTCCCATACAAACTAATGACGACATCAACGGATTTCCTGCCTTGAATGAACGTGATGCATTCTGTCTGTCATTCACTTGGGTAATATGTCAGCCAGAATCACGTTGTTCACTTTGTTTGGTTTCATGTACAGCCCTCCGCAGGGATGATTCCCTCCCTGGCGGGCCCTTGTACGTCTTCAAAATAAGGCGCTTCGTATATTTTATAATTGTCTTTTAGCTAGCACTGACGTCTTCAAAATAAGGCGCTTCTTATATTTTATAATTGTCCTTTAGCCAGCACTGACGTTAAGGTACTGGCATACAATCATTTAATAAATAAAATTTTTTTGAAAAATGGCCTCAGCAGGATTTCCCAGTTAGTCTCAAGAGCATTCAGCAAGGATGGTTAAGCCAATTCTGGCCCAGGCCTGTAGAAGAAGAAGAAGAAGAAGAAGAAGAAGAAGAAGAAGAAAAGGAAAAAAAAAATAAGGCAGAAATCCTATCCAGAGAAGCAGGACTCGGAGAAAAACGGATAGCTCCTGCAGAGTAGAAGAGTCTTTAGTTCTTTTTTAAATTTGCTTTCTTCTTGTATGAAATTCACTTCAGGCGGTATCTTGTTGTTTAGCCTCGGTGCGAAGTGCACAAATGCTCGTGACGTCATTTTCTCTTGCAGAGGCAACGCGACTTCCAACTCGGAGGAAAAACCCGCAAAAAATTGCGATGCAAAATAAACCCGTGGTTTTAGAAACTTGCTGAAGAAAGTAGCAAGTGTGATTGCAAGTTTTCTTTTTTATGTTTTTAGGAAAATTTTCTCAAGATATGAAATCTGTTTTCTCGTTTTTCGGCGCAAAAGTGATGTGTGCATCATATCTATTTTTTTTTTCCTGGAAATAATTGCATTATAGTGAGATGTGTAATTATTAGCTCATGATAACTTACTACTTGGTATTATACAGTAGTTAAGAGGCATTGCGTTATAATTATATTCACGTACATATCTACATTTGCACACTTCCACACGTCCATATAAACATATATATACTGTATATATATGCATATGTATGTATACTGTATATACATTTATATATAGATGTATATATGTACTGTATATATATATATATATTTATATATATATATATATATATATATATATATATATATATATATATATATATATATATATATATATATATAGAGAGAGAGAGAGAGAGAGAGAGAGAGAGAGAGAGAGAGAGAGAGAGAGAGAGAAAATTTATCAGAAATATAGTAACACCATTATGAATGTGAACTCGAGAAATCGAAAAAACAAGGAAGGACTGCAAAGCGCCCATGAAGTGAATATACAACAAATATATAAATCATTGTACACAAATAAAAAAAAAATTATTAATGGAAATAATGATGGAGATGAGCTGTACTGGAGATGAGGGGGGGGGGAGTAGTGGGTTGGGGTTGGCAATGGAGGGGGGGCGGGGTAAAGGAGGCGAACACATCAAAAACTTTTCTAATGAAGTGCAGACGAGAGAGAGAGACCAAATTACCTTCGTTAATGACAGAAGGTCTTTAGGAGGATGGGATGTCGACGAAGTTGGGAATTTAGGCATTCGGATGAAGTGGATTCATGGACGATGGAAGGCGATTATTTCGTCTTTTGTCAAACACTTTTTACAGGTATTATCTCGGTCACTGTACCCCCTGAGCTAAACGAAATGTTCCTTACTCATTCATATCAGCTATGTAGCACCTACCAAGCCATCAGTTCCAACATTTACTCTACTCATTGATCAATTAAGACTGTTTTTTTATTTTCCATCTGACGCCTATCCGTTTTTCTCCGAGTCCTGCTGCTCTGTATTGGACTTCTGACTTATTTTTTCCCTTTCCTTCTTCTTCTTCTTCTACAGGCCTGGGCCAGGATTGGCTTAACCATCCTTGCTGAATGCTCTTGAGACTAATTGGGAATTCCCACGGAGACCATTTTTCAAAAATTCTTTATTTATTAAATGATTGTATGCCAGTATCTTAACGTCAGTGCTAGCTATTAATAATAATAATAATAATAATAATAATAATAATAATAATAATTGATAAAAGCAACCACAAAATATTTGTTAATACTACAAATAATTTACCAAAACACTTCCATCAACATTTCTAAACCCTCGAGATATTTACACACATTTGTATAGGCATCACAAATGAATACATACCTCCATACACCATATTGTGTGAGTGCATCACAAAACCTATCAATTACGTGAAGTAATTTATGCAAATTATGGCGATTCCATCATGAAATCCTATTGTACCGATGATTAAAACTTCTGCTTAATTACGGATGCAAAACAAGTGTAATTGGGCCACTGGTAATGCGTAGTCCATTTGGAAAAGTTATACCCATTCAAAGAGCATCATAGTGATGGAAGGCTTTAAAATACGTTATTTACTTGCTGCTTTCATGTGACTTAAACCTTCGCCTACGACTTCAACAACTTTTGGTACTTTAAAAGTTGAACAAATCCTGAAAATGTTAATTAGAAAAATACGTTATGGAGGAAAGATGTACTGCCGTAGAAATGCTGAATGTATATGTAAACAAACAAACATAAGCTTTTATACATATGTATACATGGGTACGGCATTATCTTCGGTTAGAGGCGGACAGTGGCAGTGACTGTTTAGTTTCTCGTCGTTGTCACCCCCCGCTAAGCAGTAGGGCTTATTGCTGACAAATTACCTAATTTGTCTCTGACACCTGACTGCGTATGTATTCATATACGAATGTAATCTGTGGGAGTAAACTTGCACGTATATTATAATCGTGTGTGTTTATGCTCTCTCTAAGAACTCAGACGCATCTCATCTCGCAACTCCAGCTCACCCGTACCACACAGGTAAAGACTTTTAAATTAAGAGCAACGTACAGGTAACAATGACGGCATTGGTTGGCCAGATTTTCTTCTTCTTCTTTTTTTTTTTAAGCGCATGCGCACTCCAGACCCAGCGAACACCAGGCTTGTTCCCGCTTTATCATTGCAGCGAACGTCACCTCTAAATATAGTAGTAATCACTCACTCTCTCTCTCTCTCTCTCTCTCTCTCTCTCTCTCTCTCTCTCTCTCTCGGGTGGAGTCGTCTATGACGATGCGATATTTAAAATACTGGAGAAGGAAAAAGCGTTGGAAACCTTTAAATAAACCTAAGCAGTTCTTTAAGCTCATGTATTCATATGCAGAGGTGTTGTTGAACATTATTCACACATACATAATAAACACTTACTGTATGTACATGTGTATGGTAAATTATTTATGCACTCTGAAGGTCACTGACCAAGTATCACTCATACTACGAGAATGCAAAGACACTTTTGTTTATGTATAGTTTGAATGATATCCAAATACAGAGTTAGGAAAGATGCAGGACTTAAAGTATAGCCAAGAAGTGGCTTGTGCGTGCGTTTGGGTGTGGGTTTGTGCGTCCGTTTGGGTGAGAGAGAGAGAGAGAGAGAGAGAGAGAGAGAGAGAGAGAGAGAGAGAGAGAGAGAGAGAGAAACGGGGGACAGAAAGAGGGAAGCCCTAAATGAATAATTATTAACGACACTAGTGCATAAATATAGTTTGAGAGAGAGAGAGAGAGAGAGAGAGAGAGAGAGAGAGAGAGAGAGAGAGAGAGAGAGAGAGACGGGGGCCAGACAAAGGGAAGCCCAAAATGAATAATTATTAAAGACGCTAAGCGAGATAAATACAGCTTGAGAGAGAGAGAGAGAAGCCCTAAATGAATAATTATTAAAGACGCTAAATGCATAAATACTGTTTGAGTGATAAATACTGAGAGAGAGAGAGAGAGAGAGAGAGAGAGAGAGAGAGAGCCCTAAAGAGAATTAGAAAGAGAGAGTGCATATATACAGTTTAAACGAATAATTGATAAAGACGCTAAGTGCATATATACAGTTTGAGAGAGAGAGAGAGAGAGGAGATGATTCCACAAGAAGGGAATGACTTGAGAATACCGTGAAGACCGCTCGGGGCCGATTACCTTAGCAGCCAGCGATTTCCTTAAGACACTAAGAATGACTTCAGGCTTTTGGAATGACTTCAGACTCTAAAGGACTTCAGCAGACACGAGACTTAGTGGCTGACTTAGCTGACTTTATGAATTAATTATTTCAGGATTAAATTGCCTTTCCAGTGTTCCCAAATGACTACAAAGTCTCAGAATGCCTTTCAGGACCCTAAAATGACTTTCAGAATGACTTCAGTGACTTATAAAATTACCCAGAGAAAATTAAAATAAAAGGAATTTAGTAACTTTTAGAATGACTTTAAAGACATTTGGAATGCCTTCACAGACTTGTAGATGACTTCACAGGCTTGTTGAATGACAGCTAAGACATGTGCATGATTGCACAGGCTTGTAGCAGCTCTTAACGTATAACTAAAATGACCATAAGAGCTTTAGAAAGATTTCATACCCATAATTACTGGAATGACTTTTACGGTGATTTCACAGATTTCTGATGAGAGAAATACTTTTGGCCTGAATTTACAGGATTCCAGACTGACTGCAGAGACTTTACAAACTTTTCAAGGACTACGAAGAGAAAACAAACTTAAAATCAATTAAAAAACTTATGAGGACTAAAAATACTCAGACGTTTAAAATTACTTCAGACAATTAGAACGAATTCACAAACTTTTAAAATGACTACAAAAGCGTCTATAATGATTAAGAGGAAACTTGAAAATGACTAAGTACCACAAATACTTTTAAAATGACACCGTATCCTTTTCAAATGACTACGCATTCCTTTAGAATAGCTTCATTCACTCTTACAATGGTTTCACTTTCCTTAAAAGGACTTCAGATACTTTTGTGATGATTTCACTTCCCTTAAAACAACCTCAGGTGCTTCCATAATGATTTCACTTCCCTTAAAATGACTTCAGATGCTTTTGTGATAATTTCACTTCCGTTAAAATAACTTCAGGTGCTTTCAGAATGACTTCACTTCCCTCAAAATGACTTCAAATACGTGTGTGATGATTCCATTTTCGTTAAAATAACTTCAGGTGCTGTCATAATGACTTCACTTCCCTTAAAATGACTTCAGGTGCTTTCATAATGATTTCACTAACTCCCGGAATAAAAAACTAATGCGTTTATAATTACCTCAGAGGCTAAAACACGACTTCACAGATTTTCAGACCTTTGGAACTGACTCCATAGATTTGTAATGGCCACAAAGGCTTTTGTAATGAATTCATGAACACAATGACATCCTTCTGGTAGAATGACCTCAGCGGCTGTGTGTGTGTGTGTGTGTGTGTGTGTGTGACACGAAAGAAATATAGCATGACTGGCAAAGTGATGTAATACGTATAATAGTATAAAGCCGCTTCTCATCTTTCCGTTTTGTTTCACCATCAAATAATTCATGGTGATTCAACTTGAGTTATAATTCGTGAAGTAAAGTGCTCTTGTGTAGACGCGCGTTTCTCTCTCTCTCTCTCTCTCTCTCTCTCTCTCTCTCTCTCTCTCTCTCTCTCTCTCTCTCTATATATATATATATATATATATATATATATACATATACATATAGTGTATATATAAATATATATATAGTGTATATATAAATATATACATATAGTGTATATATATACATATATACATACATACATACACAAACTTTATACGTGTAGATAGGCATTTAAAAAGTATGACACTATAAATTCTTTTCATGCTTCATTTCCTCAAAGCTCCTATGAACCATAACCCACCGAAATTTAAAGGTGAACCCCCACCCATGGCCCCCTTGCAGGGGAACGGGACTTGCAGGGAGGGCAATGAAACCAACCCTAAAAATTACGTTATTCGGAGCAACGCATGACATCATCGGTGCTACAAAAAACCGTGATGTCATTATTGCGAAATTGCTATTTTTACCCTGATTTTTCGAGCTCTGTTCCCGATATCTAATCTTTCTGGATTGGGAGGTATTCACTCTCTGGATTTTGTTCAGTTGTTCAAGGAAAAATAAATGGATATATATATATATAATATATTTATATATGTGTGTGTGTGTGTGTATTGAGAATGCCACATTAGGAGGTAGACGTTACAAAACACGAGCAAACGGCAATCTCTATTTCCGGCTCAAATAAAATGTTAACAAAGGTGACGTCATGTTCTAGGGTCTCTCTCTCTCTCTCTCTCTCTCTCTCTCTCTCTCTCTCTCTCTCTCTCTCTCTCTATATATATATATATATATATATATATACACATATATATTTATATATATAATATACATTCATTATTTATATATATATATATATATATATATATATATATATATATATATATATATATATTCATATATATACATACACCCATAGAAAAACAACACATGTCATCGTAACGCATATACTTTAACCACTGAACAATAGATGGTCACCCCTGGAAAAGAAAAAAAATCCTACGAAATTATATCAGCCATTCATGCAACTACATAGATGGCTCATCACTATCGCATCGAGCCCCCTTACGTATGCCCGCGCCGGGCTCGGTTATTTTGCACGTGCTCTTGCGACTGTTTATATATATGTTTATATATATATAGTATATATATATATATATATATATATATGTATATATATATATATATATATATATATGTATATATATATATATATATATATATATATATATATATATATATATATATATATATATATATATACTCTGTATATAAAAATCAGTCTCAGGTACGATAGAGTATCTATTTATTAAAGAATTCTCTCTCTCTCTCTCTCTCTCTCTCTCTCTCTCTCTCTCTCTCTCTCTCTCTCTCTCTCTCTGTCGGACGAAAAGGTAAACCAACTCTCGGGAAAAGTTCCTAATGTCGGCTGTGATCACGTCATCGCTGGGAATAAGCCCACAACATCCTCTCTCAACAATGGCCTACCTTGATTTCGGCAGTTTACGGTCCTCGAGATTAAAGCTCTCTCTCTCTCTCTCTCTCTCTCTCCCGGAGCAAGCTATACATATAAAAGAGCCCAGTTCTTTATCGCGAAACTTTAACAGGGCCCATCCACCACAAACAGAAAGACCAAAGTTCTGAGTTCGGAAAGTGCGAAGAAGAAAAAGGAGAAGAAGAATCCGTTTAACGAACCTGAAGCCTCGAAGTCGCTCTCCTAATGAAGCGAGACCCTCTAATGAAGTGCCTGTCCCTTGATGAAGCGTCCTCCTAACGATCTCGCAGGTCGAGCCTCCTCCTCCTCCTCCCTGCCGATCGAGGCCAGAGCGGCGGTGAAACGAGAGGAAACGAGAGGGAAACGTTCCTCTTTCACTCTCTCGCCGTCTCGTTCCATCGTCAGCCTTATGCAACCACTGCAGCGAGTTCGAAATAGCCCTTACCTGGTCCGATGACGAACCGCTCGAGCTTCTCCTATTTCAGGACGTTACGACAGGTAACGAAAGTGACGCAAAAGGGAGAGGAATTAGAGAAGGGTAGTCATGGGGGAGGCGCGTAGAGAGAGAGAGAGAGAGAGAGAGAGAGAGAGAGAGAGAGAGAGGGGGGGATGGGGGGCGAAAAATCCTAATTCTCAGCCAGCATTTGGGGCCGGCTGTTCTAAGCAATGCGGAAGCAGGTAAAGACTTTGTAAATTAAATGGTTCGGAATGTGGGGAATTTTGTTTAGCCCTTATTGGTTTTGTTTTAAGATGTTGGCAGAGACAGATACGATGATGTATAAATATGAAAAATTGTGTATGTGTACACACACACACACACACACACACACATATATATATATATATATATATATATATATATTTATATATATATATATATATATATATATATATATATATATATATATATATATATATATATATATATATATATATATATATATATATATATATAAGTTCATTCATCCCCGACTTGCCAAAATAGATGGCATTTCTATTTCTGAGCCTTTCTTGCATATTTTAGTATATTTAGTGATCATAAAGTCCTCATCTTATACAATTTATTCGTCTTTACTATATATATATATATATATATATATATATATATATATATATATATATATATATATATATATATATATATATATTACACATAAATATGTATTTAATTTTTGCTGGAGGGTGGACTACAGCAACGGCCCCCCCCCTGTTAAAAGAGAGAATTATAGGCAAAATATTAGGTTCCTATTTTTTCCTACTACTTTTTTTTTTTGTAAACGCTATTTATTTCCTCCATTCCCCGAGTATTCTTAGCTCTTATAAATATTTCTCATTTCCTTTCAACACATCGTACACCGGTCCCACTGCCAATGACCTTTTTTATGTGCATTTCTCTCCGCAGCGAGTACCTGAATAACCAACCAAGCGCTCTTCTTTTTCCAAAGTTTACCAGAACCTTGACATTCGCCTTCTGACGTCACTGTAGCTACATATTTGAACTGGACTGTTTTACTCGTAAGGCGCACAATGTGTTCGCCGTTCGTCTGCCTCTCTCTCTCTCTCTCTCTCTCTCTCTCTCTCTCTCTCTCTCTCTCTCTCTCTCTCTCTCTCTCTCTCCTGCGATTCGGAAGTTGGCGTTCCATGTTTCATCGTTAGTTGAACGACATTAATACACAAGTAAAAAAATGCGCCGAAGAAACTTCGGCGCAATCAAGTTTTCTGTACAGCCGATACAGCTTATAATCAAAGCCACCGAAAATGGATGTATCTTTCGGTGGTGGCCTATCCTACATCGTTGCCAGAAGCACGATTATGGCTAACTTTAACCTTAAATAAAGTAAAAACTACTGAGGCTAGAGGGCTGCAATTTGGTATGTTAGATGATTGGAGGGTGGTTGATCAACATACCAATTTGCAGCCCTCTAGCCTCAGTAGTTTTTAAGATCTGAGGGCGGACAGAAAAAAGTGCGGACAGAATAAAGCGCGGACGGACAGACAAAACCGGCGCAATAGTTTTCTTTTACAGAAAACTAAAAGGAATAAACACCAAACCAGCTTTATCAGAAAATTATTGACAACTCCTGAGTTAGAATACAAAGAATGCTATATACAAAATCAAAAGGGTAAAAAGATAACGAGTTCATACGTTTGAAAGTGAAATCCGATGAACGTTTTGGAACTTTAGACGTTTCTGTAATAATAAAAACTGTGAGATGAAAAATCATTATTAACTGGTTAGCACAATGTTCATTTCCCTCTAGCACGGGCTCTGGAATTTTTTCCTTACTTTCCTTATTCCCCCAAACGTATACTTCCTCTAGATCAAGTTTCACTCTTACGAGAGGAAATCCTTTGGAGGTAAATTTTCGTGTGACAGGGCGCTTCTTTCACAATTAAACTGTGGTCTTGCGCGCATGCGCGAATACTGTGTGTGTGTGTTTGTCTCTAAGTTAGAAAGTGTGCGTGTTAGTGGGCGGATCTACTTATAAGTGGAGGTATGAGTGTGTAAGTGTGTGGGAGCCTGTGCACGTGTGGGGCTGCCCGTAAGTGTGGGCGTGTGGTTGCAAATGTCTCATTGCAGAACATAAGAACTGAACTAAATATTTTCTAAGCTGCATTTAACTGATTTATTGGTTATGAATGAACGTTCCTTCGGCTTCTCCACTATTTTCTTATACCTGATTAATTTAGCTATTATACCCCCTGTTTTTGCATCATTGTGTCATTGTTAGTTTTCCTAATAAATTGGTCTTGGTAACTTTACGTGTTTGAAAAATATGTTCATTCACATTTATTTCTAAATGGTGGTCCACGTGTCTTAACCACAGAAATGTTTCAAGCTAATATAGTTGACTACAGCTTCGCCAGCGTATTATTTATATCAATCAGTGATTCAGCCTGGCACGGCAACTCAAAGAACTTGAGACTAAGATAGAAAGTATGCGTTTACTACTTCTGTTAATAATAATTACTAATAATAATAATAATAATAATAATAATAATAATAATAATAATAATAATAATAATAATGCTGATAGATTCACAGTTTCGTGAAAAACAATCTGTGTAATAAAAATCCACAATTATATAGTAAATATATTACTATGTAAAATAAACCATTTATGGTTTATTTTACATATTTTATAGTAATATATTTACTATATAATTGTGATTTTTATTACATAATAATAATAATAATAATAATAATAATAATAATAATAATAATAATAATAATAATAATAATTGTCTGACTCCAGCAAAGGTCATTGCTCCTGATGCAAATACAATTGGAAATACTCAAGGAAAACACAGTAACAATTATTTTCTTCTGACCAGTTTCAGATCAGCCTCTGACATTCAGTGCACAATGTCTGGCTGAACGTCGTTGAAGTGTACAGACAGCTTCACTTCCAGTTTTAACGTTTTTACGAAATATCGTTTGAAGTGATTATACTTAGAGATATGTCAGTATCCGGCTTTCAAAGATATTTGCCTTTACTGACCTTGCAAGTTGGTGAATGTTATAGACGTTATGTTCGAAGAAAATGGGGAACATTGGGCACGTTTCTGTCATGTATCATGCAAATCTGATGAAAAAATGGGAACACAGATTAACGTATAATAATATGGATGAAAACAATACAATTTCGCCATTGCAATGATGCGGTTTAACTAGAAAACGTCGCAGAATGCCAAATTTTTAATGCATTATTGTGACATTAATGATATTTCAAAGATGGTACAGCTTGAAATACCCTGATCTGACCCATGTGCACCAAATTCAATTTGAGGTACAATGACGAAAAAAAAAAAAATTAAGCAGAGGTGGAGTTTTAACATCCCATTATTCGATCGTGGCCCTTTTGTCTAAGAAAAAAATGAACTTATCCTCGAATTTCTTAAAATCGAGGATCACAGTCAAGACAGCAACAAAAATAATACGATGAACAATACTAAGACACCACACGGGGTGAGAAATGGTGAGAATAATAACATTCCTTTTGGGTGTCGGGTCAAGACGACTTGGGATCTGAATTCGACCGTTCAAGTTTTTCTTCGCATGTGAAAATGCCAAAAATAACTACTGCAAGCCTTGGAAAGGTTACCCTTCCCGTGTAGGTGTAAGGAAAGTGGGAAGGGCGTCACACTTGCAGTTTCATCCTCTGCTAAACATAAAAATTGACTGAATATGTATTTTATATATATATATATATATATATATATATATATATATATATATATATATATATATATATATATATATATATAATATAATCCATGTAAGTTTAGGTTTCTGTTTTGTTTTATGTGGGTCACACGAAAAGTTATTTTATCTACTATTTGAGTGTATCCTACTGACAGTACATCTTACAATAGGTTCTTGTTTTGTGTGTTTAGTAAAAAAAAAAAAAAAAATCTTGCAATATGTTTTGTTTTGAGTGCTAAGTAAAAACATCCTGCAATATGGTCTTGTTTTGTGTGCTAAGTAAAAAAAACATCTTGCAAGATGTTCTTGTTGTGTTTGTTAAGTAAAAAACGTCTTGCAAGACGCTCTTGTTTTTTGTACTAAGTAAAAAACAGTCTGAATAATTTTTTCCCATAACAGCAAAGAATGGAACCTTTCATGCTTAAATACATGCAGAATGTTTCTTTGCAAATTCCTCTCTCAAACATACTCTTCATACACTCACTTTAGATGTTAAAAATGTCTGCCCCCGACTGGGCAGTGGTTTTAAAAATAAGCACTTCCTAACTGCCCACGCAGTCTCAGACCGGTCCTGACACCCCAGAGGTACTGGAGTATTACACAGAGGCTTTCCATAAACCCATTACCTCACACGGAAAGAGAAACCCCACACATACGGGTAGACCCATACGTGAATGTCTTGTCTAGGGATTAGAATCGAGGAAGTGTAGAATGCATAAGGAAAAGTTATTGCATCGGGTACTGGAGAAATGTCAGGTTTTTAGGCTTTACACGTGTTTCATAAGAGTTTATGCTTGTTTTTAAAACTACTGCCCTGTCAGGGACAAACATTTGAACATGAAAAGTAAGTGTATAAAGAATAACTGAGAGAGGAATTTGCATAGTAATGTTCTGTATATATTTAAGTGTGAACATTTTTCGTTATTTGTTTTCTATGAAAATATTATTCAGATTTTTTTACTTAACACAAAGCAAGAACTTATTGCAAGACTTACTATCAGTGGGGTACAGTCAAAACAGCAGATAAAATCACTTTTCATATAATTATACAGAAAAAACATAAAAAAGAACTACTTCGGCGAAAAGAAAAAATATAAGAAACATTTCAGTAAATAACTGAAAAAATAAATATAAGAAACATTTCAGTAAATAATTGAAAAAAATTTTTTAAGACGGATAATACTTGTCGATTTAGTAAAACCTTCTAGTTAAAAAAATTGCAATACAAAGCCAAAAAACATAAATTACGAAGAAAGGAATAGTGGCGAATAGTAATAACAGCAGTAATGAGGCGAAACTAAAACGCTAGACAATTACCAAAGCAAAGCACACCGAAATAAATCAGGCTGCTGTAGTCATAAATTGTTCGCCTGCTCTACGAAAATTAATGACTGTGAATTCGACATAATGGAATTGCATACCAAATAAGCTAATTATATCAAAGTTGATTAGACAACAAACATCGTAAATTGAAGATGGAATTACGTATACAATTAACCTCCAGAGATTAATTCCAACGACAAAATAATTCTGTCGAATTCAAAAACTAATCATGTCGCACTGACATGAATATTTAATCAAATATACTCGTGTAATGAACTGGAACTGAGATAAAAGAAGAAGAAATATACGAAGACCTCATAGATTTCAGCATAAAAAGATAAGATGTCAGCCAAAGGAATAAATACAAGTGAACACAGAAAACAAAATGGGATGAAATGAATTCAGAGAACATATCATCATTACATCATTGCAAGCCGCATCAACGAATCCAGACAACACAGTTTCGAGCGCACGTCAGCGCATGTGAAACTCATGCGGGAGAATCTGTTTGTGACTGCATCCATTACGAGATGCAAACGAGGGAATGTTTTCTTCCCAGAAAATATCAGAATTTCACAGCACACGCAGTTTTTCGCGTCGGGCTGCGGCGAGAAATTCAAATCAGAAAATACCTTCGCCTCTGAGCGTTGAGGACAAGTTTGTGTCGAATTGCGGAAAGGAATGAATAGCAGAGGGCATGCTTGTGCTTGCGTATGTCCGTGGAAAATATGGGATTGGGGGAAAGGGGGGAGAGGAGTAAACGTATTCAAATCCCGTTACAACACGCGTCTTGACAAGTTCCTGTTTCTTTGTGAGTTTACGCCCCAGAGTCCCTTGCAATGATGTTTAGTCATATCCTGTTGATTTCAAGCTTCAACGATTTTCCTTTTTGTACAGTTATTTCATCATGGAGTGAAATATCGCTCGTCCTGGAGACGAATGACGGATGATACGGCGAAAATACAGCTGTCGCGCTGAAAACCTCTGGAGTGTACTTGTACATCTATGCATGATGAGTTAAAAGTGATGCACTCATTATTCATATATAATATTTTGGCTTAAAATCTTCTTATGTTTAAAGCATACTGCAACGAGTCCCATCAATCAAGTCCACACCAAGAACTGCCTATTAAACGAAGCATAAATTCATAAAATATGGTACAAAAATAATGAAATTAAGGGAAACTCAATTTCAGAATCCTTTGCCATTATCCGAGGACGATTTCAGATCCTGGTAAATATCCTGGTGGAAGGAATTTAGAGGCTGACGATGTACCTATCCTGAGTAAGATCTTGAAGGGTCCGGCGCGTTTAATTTCGGGCGGCCAAGTGCGACGGAGTGGGCCGGTGGATGGGCGGGGTCTTTTGATGGTGGTCAAACACATGGCTGAAGAATGACGTCACCTGATCACGTGACTGATCTCATCTGCTTGGCGTTTCCGATCAGCTGTTTCGAGACACGCACACACACACACACACACACACAGATAATGACAAAACGTGTTCAAGTTCATTGTTTGATAGAATTACTCAATTGATGCATACATATACACAAGCACACTTGGGGAATTCAAGCTTTTGAGAGAGAGAGAGAGAGAGAGAGAGAGTGAGGGGGGGGGAGGGGGCTAAACACACAAAGGCGAGGGAACATGGTAAGAAACAAGTCGGGAGGAGGCACTGCATGTTCCACGAACATCACATATGGAAGTGAACGCCTTCGTTAAGATGATTCATGAGTATGTTACGTCATGGTATATATATATATATATATATATATATATATATATATATATATATATATATATATATATATATATGTGTGTGTGTGTATGTGTGTATATATACACACGCATATATGTGTGTGCGTGTATAACAAATGATAAACTGTGTGTGCATATATATGTATATATATACACATTATATATATATATTTATATATATATATATATATATATATATATATATATATATATATATATATATATATATATATATATATATATATATATATATGTGTGTGTGTGTGTGTGTATGTATAACAAATGATAAACTATAAACCCATTTATTAATGTACTAGAGTATAAATGCACGCGTGCAAGCGCACACACAAGCGCACACACACATACACATGTATGTATGTATTTATGTATGTATGTATCATTATCATCTCAAGACTTAGAACCAAGATCAAAGGAAGGTGGGGGGTGGGGAAAGCGGTGAATGTACGGTAGTACTATGGTGACCTACGCAATGAATTCAGCACTTAGCACTTAGCAAAATGTGGTAGGTTGTCGCCACGGTGAAAGGATGGGACTAGCACCTTCATCCCCTAAGATATATATAATTGTTTATATGTATATATATATATATATATATATATATATATATATATATATATATATATATATATATATATATATATATATATATATATATATATAAAAAACAATAAGTATTCGGACCCGCATAAACACCTTATATCTCTTTCCTCCCCCTCGAACAGACAAAAAAAAAATAATAATAATAATCAGATAAAAGAAAAACTCCGGGTGCGCCCTTCCTAGGCGAAATGTCTCTGACCTGTCATTTAAGTAAGTTTTCTTTTATTCGTTCAAAAATCTACCAGAGAAGGTAATGAAAGGCAGTGAATGGGGGGAAATGTGGACTCTTTTCTACCTTATTTTTGAAGAACACTTTTTGAGTTCCATTATGAAGTATATGAAAAAAGGGAATACATAAAGGAATGTTGAGAGAGAGGGAGAGAGAGAGAGAGAGAGAGAGAGTAGCGGAATCTGCTTTTGTCAAGCATGTTTGCTCTTCTTTCCAAGGGAGAGAGAGAGTAGCGGAATCTGCTTTTGACAAGCATTTTTGCTCCTTTCCAAGAGAGAGAGAGAGAGAGAGGAATCTGCTTTTGTCAAGCACGTTTGCTCATTTCCAAGAGAGAGAGAGAGAGAGAGAGAGTAGCGGAATCTGCTTTTGTCAAGCATGTTTGCTCCTTTCCGAGAGAGAGAGAGAGAGAGAGAGAGAGAGAGAGAGAGAGAGAGAGAGAGAGAGAGAGAGAGAGAGAGAGAGAGACAAAGAAAGAGCTGTACAGGATGACGTAATTTCGGCGGGATCGTGTGCTGAAGGAGGAAAAAGGAACGGTTACGTAAGTACTAAAAAAAACTGCTTCAAATCTTTCATAAATTTTTGGTTTTCAAGTAGTAGTATATATTTATTTTAATCTAGAATAACGATATAAATGATTCGTAGGTATTATTCTACGTAATTCCGTGCATGTATGCTTACATATTCCTGTAACATTTCACTGTTTTCGTACACTGCACACCTTAAAAGGATAATTACTTTGATTTCGCCAATTCTCGCGGAGCATTATATAAAATTATAACATGCATTTCGTCACGCGTTTCATATAATGCCTCGAAATCATAATCCGTTATAGTGTAATTTATCCATGTTCATTTGCTTTATCCATGTACGTTCACTGTAACACTCAGCTTCTGTTTCACTGTTGTACTTTACACCAGTGACCAGAAGGCAGCTCTTTCTTTCCCAGGAAACTCATCCTCTCCTCGCACAAGCATCGACGAGCGATCCTGAACGCAAAGGAATGTTCCGTGCCTGCGCGACCCCTTTTAACCTCCCTGTTAAAAAGAGACAATGATTCTACACCGAAAGGGCCAATTATCTGTCTGGGGATTGCAATCGAAGCCTGTTGCAACGTTCAACAACTGTGCACTCGAGCGCGTCGGAGAAGCGCCGCGCTAAACACTCGTTTTAATAATCGTGGGTTTTCATGCGGTCTTTATTTCAGTTTTCCGTGCTGTTATCAGTCTTGAAGAGAGAGAGAGAGAGAGAGAGAGAGAGAGAGAGAGAGAGAGAGAGAGAGAGAGAGAGTCCAAGTTGTGTTATTCTCCAAGCTGTCATTTTGACTTCCAGAAAAAGCCAACATTTTGTTAGAATTATCCTCACAGGTCTTTATTTTTCTCTGGAAATCCGGAACAGGAAATCCTGCGTGTTTTTTTCATTAGCATTATTATAAGTAATAATATTAGTTGGAAACATACAAGTTCTTACAGAAATAGAATCAGCAATGTCAAAAGCAATTCATGCTGACTATTCGCAATAATGGTAGCGTAAGTAACTAATAACAAAACGAGTTTTCTGTCAGGGTTAGTTTTCCATACTCGGAGGGAGAGCTTTGCTGTCATTTATCACATTATATGAAGAAATAAAAAAAGAACCTTATTAAAATACGGGCAAAAAATCTACTGATATCACTGGACAGTAAAACGGGTGGTAATGACAAATGTAATCGTATTTTAATCTTAAAAGATTATAGGAGGAACATGAGCAAGGAGAAGAAAAAGAATAGGTAATAATAATAATAATAATAATAATAATAATAATAATAATAATAATAATAATAATAATTTTAACATCTGAGAAGGGGGAATGAACAAGAAAATGTACCGTGGTTAACAGAAATAAAAGCAGATACTGCAATAGCAAGTAGTAAAAATGTTGATCTCCCCTCTTAAAGGATATTGGTAAATGAAATAAAGAATCTCTCTCTCTCTCTCTCTCTCTCTCTCTCTCTCTCTCTCTCTCTCTCTCTCTCTCTCTCCAGAAGGATTTTTGTTCATTTTTAGAATACTTTTAAAACTTTTCCTCGCTTCCCCAACCCTTTCAATTTACCCGTTACCCTTCTGGCATTTTTATCTGCACTTCCTATTTTCTCTTATCCTTGACTCTTCCTCGCTTTTCTTCCTTGCTCTTCCTGTTCCCCCTCGCGAGTGGATGGCTCGACTCACAATTATTTCTGCTTATTGTTATTCATAACGTGCGCATATTCCCAGCGACAGACCAGGGGCTTTAGCGATCAAGGTTTCGCTGAAGTGTCCATCGAAAGAAAACGAAACTCACCAAAACTGTAGGTACCAAATTGGACAAAAGTAAATCAATTTAATTCTACAAATGTAAATATATTAGCAAAGAAGACTATAATCAACAAAGAATGAACGCATCGGCGAAATAAATTGAAAATAGTTACTAAAATGAAGCGAAGAAGCTTGGTATTTTAAGGATAACTCATGATTCCTTATTAGTTATAATTAGTTTTTTCTTACGGAACACAACGCGATTATAGTTTGAGTATATCTACATAAATACACGTATGGGAATCATATGTTTAATATACATTTACATCCGTGCATCCCGCAAACAAAAAAATGAACGATCAGTAAAACAAACTTTATTTTCGTTAACTGTTTTCTTTCCACATTCGCAAAATGCCAATAAATTATATTTACGCGAGGAAGTTCATAATATCTGCAATGAGAGAGAGAGAGAGAGAGAGAGAGAGAGAGAGAGAGAGAGAGAGAGAGAATCGTACGTATACCGTCATAAATAAACTTTTCCTTTATACATATGTAAGGTTTGCATTGTACTAAATCCGTCTCCACTTTCGTTTTTCTTTCTTTTTTTTTTTACAGTATTTTGCGAACCAAAGGGGTGAACTTTTGGGTCTTCTGCTCTGCTCTCTTTTACACAGACAGGAGAGAAATAACCAACCATGTATATTTGTACTGCATGTGTATATATATATATATATATATATATATATATATATATATATATATATATATATATATATATATATATATGCATGTATGCGTGAATTTTTATCACTTATCCACGCTCGATATATATATATATATATATATATATATATATATATATATATATATATATATATATATATATATATATATATATATGCATGTGTGTTTTAGAATGTACTGACTGTATTCCATATGTAAGTAATATAATCTAGTGACTATATGCAATGCATATGTCTTCTCGAGTATCCTTGCGATAGTGTGGCAGGTTACCACTACTGACCCAGGTTCGAAGCCTTGTTTATAAACTTCATGCCTCAAAATTTAATTAAAATGTATTCACTGATAAACTTATCCAAAAACTATATATAGATCCAAAGACTCTATCATCGCATATGTTTGACTCTGTGAGAGCATCTCTCCAAATGAATGTACGTGACTTGTCATATTTCCCTGTCAAGCAAAAACAATAAAAAAAAAAAATTAAACAAAAGCAAGCCATAAATTTACCGAATAGCTTCAGCCATCCTGTATCCAGAGTAGAGACGGAAATTAGCGAGACAGATCAACTACTACTTCCGTCGTGTAAGTTTTTTTTTTTTTTTTTTTTCGGTCATTTGCCAAAGCCCGACCCAGATCTCACTGAAGAGGGACGCATTTCAGCGGGATCAGTGACACTGTCTAACTCCCCCCACCCCTTCCCCCATCCCCGCCTTTTTTTTCTCACACCAGAACAACTTCCGGAGGATTGAGCGCCTGCGCGCGCTCTAAAATGTACTATCTACGAGACCTTGGTGTTCTGTCTAAAGTCTTGGACCCCAAGCTATGCCAATTTAAGTTCGTTTGTTGATACGTTATTTAAAGATAACACCATTATACAGCGTTATTTAATAATGACACCCGCGCAGCCAACCACATAGGCCTACAACAACAACAAGAAAACTATTCATTTCTGAATAAATCATCAGTCACGGCAAACGAAACAGTCTGAATTTAATGGCAACTGATTATCATGATTACGTTACGCGTGCTTTCAATACGCCGCACAAAGATGCATGGATGAGAAACCATTTGATATTTGGTAACAAGTACTTCAGAATATACTTCGCAGTTTGTCAAAATACAAGATAATTTGACTAAACTTCTCTACCTGCCTCTGTGTTCTCCGATAGCTGTGATATTCTTTCTGTTTTGATTCCTTTTACGCCTAGATTAGGTTATTGGTACTATCTTGGCTATCTTGAAAATAAAAGAACAAAGCGACTATTTTACAATAATATCTATAAGTAATCCACACATATATATATATATATATATATATATATATATATATATATATATATATATATATATATATATATATATATATATATATATATATACATATATAGATGTATTTTGAACTATGATAGTTTTCCCATGTGACACCTCTCTCCACGATAGCGATCCTCCACGTTCGATCAATTATCAAGTACTTAATGCACTGCTGGGTTGAACTGAAGCTCAACTAGTTTTACGAGAATGTTCCATGTCTCAACCAGGATTCGAATATGGTCTTCTAGCCAGTGAGTCGCGCATGCTATGCAAAGCCAGGTGTATAACTTCCAAAACTTGATAGCAAGCTTTGAGATGCCATTTGACAAAGATGCTTGTGCAGTATGCTCTTCACAAAACACCCCTCGTAACCTTCCCTCTTACATGAGGCAAAATCTGTAGGCATTAAGTTATTCCACCTTCCGCCTCAATAAAGTGTACTATGGAAAGGGCTTTGATGGTAGTCTAAAAAAATGCAGCATCATAAACCACTAATATTCGACGCAGCAGCTTGCCACACGATGAATTTCACCATTAATATTCATATTTAAGACAAACAGCTACCAAGGTCCCCAATTCATCAAACTTCGAGACGTTCTTCATTGGGAGTTGTGGGTAGAGCTCCCGGCTAGCACGCTGTTGGCCCAGCGTTTGACTCTCCGACCGGCCAATGAAGAATTAGAGGAATTTATTTCTGGTGATAGAAATTAATTTCTCGTCATAATGTGGTTCGGATTCCACAATAAGCTGTAGGTCACGTTGTTAGGTAACCAGTTGGTTCTTAGCCACGTAAAATCAGTCCAATCCTTCGGGCCAGCCCTAGGAGAGCTGTTAATCAGCTCAGTGGTCTGGTTAAACTAACTTCACCAAACTTCGAAATTCAGTAGCTTCCATTCTCAAATAATTCCAAATAATCCTTAAACAAGTTTTATGTCAACAGAAGATACTCTATGGACTACAAACCTCCATCAAGGTTAATTGACATCACCCAGAAGCTCACTGTTTAGTTATTTTAGTATCTTAGAATCCCTAAGTTATCCACTGATAAGTGTAAGATGTTCGTTTTCTACAGTGTATTTCAGCGGCCTCCTTTCCATTTTCTTTCGTCTCCTCAGAACAAATTGAATTCTCTTCAATTAGCCATTATTAAATATTAATCGAATCTCATCCCGTTTTGTGGTGGCACGTATCAAGCTACAGTGGCACTAACAAACAGACAAAGCAAATTAAGTGGTGAAAACAGCAACTTACCCACTTTGCTATAAATTTTTTCTTTTTAAATTCGCCAAAGGAATAAGAGAGCCCGCAGGTTTCCCCAAGAAAGATTCACATCCTGGTCCCCGCTTTTATGCAAGGGTCCTGCTCGCCCCCTTTTATGGCTCAAGTCAGTCGTCCTGTCCATCGATATATATAGTCAATGATTATTTATCCAGAAATCAAACTATCGCTCACAACCTCCGGGTTTCGTAAAATTCTGGCCCCTCGCCAGAGGGCAACTTTCCCTGCCTTCGGACTAACCAATTCCTGACCCCCCCCCCAGATCTTTCCCCTTCCGTCGCCCCCCTCGGCCCCCCTTGGCGAAGGTAAGTTATTCTAAGTTTCCCTTCGACGAAGGCATGTTAAGTTCTGCAGACCTGGAGTCCTCCCAACATTAGGATGAAATCTAACACCACAGCATTTATCTGCTTACGGCACAAGTCGAGTATGACATAACAGATAATCAGCAATAACAACACAGAACCTATATACCATTCCACTAATAAAACCCAGTATTTGCTGCTGGCCTCTGTGTTTCCAGATTATTTCAATGTTTAAAGAGCAGGGTAATCATTACCTTGGAAGAGAATATTAATCTTTCTCTCTCTCTCTCATACGGTACCTATGCTTGATTGCTTTGGCCAACGAAAAAAAGGTTAATGTTTTCACCCGTGTCTGCGTGCGTGTGTTAGCAAGATATCTCAAGAACGGGAGGACTGACGTTGATGACACTTGGCAGGCAGATATATTCACTGGGTGACCTTCTTGGGATGTTTAACATTTAGGAGAAATCAGATGACAGTTGGCGATTTACTTCCACGAATACTATCCTTGTCCTCATCTTATATAATGGAAATTTATTAGCACTGTGTAGTTTTTTTGGTGACCTATTTTTATTTGGGTAACTGCCCCCGCTCTCTCTCTCTCTCTCTCTCTCTCTCTCTCTCTCTCTCTCTCTCTCTCTCTCTCTCTCTCTCTCTCTCTCTCTTCCGTTTTCCTCTTCTTACTTTCTTTGACCTGGAGTTGGGAAAAGGTATTGAGATGCCTGTTCCATCGTGTTTTGCTCTTAAAATTTTTAAAATAGCTCTTTAATTTTTTTCTTGTAGTTCCCCTTTGTTGCCTCCAAAAAAAGAAACTCTTAACTAATTCCAGACGTCCTCTGGAGGCAGTTTTTACCCACTAAACAATATTGATCTGAGCATGCGCATTTCTGTGTATGTTTTTGTGGACACAAAGGACACGTTGGCTGGTCCCGGACACATCTACCAATTACGAAACACCCACTGCATTTTCACAGGCAGACCCCTTACTGCTGTTACCCCTCCCCCCCACCTCCCGGGACCCCAAGACCTAGACCAATGCCTAAAGAAACGACCATTAGCCTAAAGAAAGGACAAGGCGCCTCCCAGAGTTTCCTTATACAGGTAACGACACTAAGGATGGCCAAGGAGGAGGAGGAGGAGGAGGAGGAGGAGGAGAGAGAGAGAGAGAGAGAGAGAGAGAGAGAGAGAGAGAGAGAGAGAGAGAGAGAGAATAGGCTGACGTCATAATTCCTTATGTGGGCTTCCACCTCAAGTTTACCATCAGTGACTCATAGATATTTACTGCGAATGAAGGAGAGAGAGAGAGAGAGAGAGAGAGAGAGAGAGAGAGAGAGAGAGAGAGAGAGAGAGAGAGAGAGAGAGTAAAACTCATTTTCTCACCTGCAGACTCAAGAAATCCTGCTTACTCTAACAATCAGAAGGAAAGAAATCATAAATATTGCCTAACAAGTCTGTTAGTTACAAAACCTTTCACCCGTCGCAATAATCTGATCAAGAGTTGCGCATTTCAGATATGTAAACACCTGCCTAAACATCCTTCTCCTACACAAACGCGTTGATACCACGCCGGTCCATAGACCTAAGTATAAACAGACATCAGGGATTACTAGACTCTGAAAAATGGGACTAGCTAACACAATTCCATCACTTAAAATTTGAGCTGAAGGCAAACAAAGTGAGGAGGATTACCAACCAAGCAACCCTGGATTGAATAAACCCAAACCTCAGAAATGGCGAACACTTCTTGGCGGGGTAGAGTCAAGTGCTGGAATTAATGATTGCTGTCTGTTTACGTATGGATCTGTGGGGGGGTGGATCTTGCGTTTTCTCATAATTCTCAATTAATTCTAATCACTAGAAACTGAGAATACAATGAGTTTGTAGAGAAGGTCGTGAGAAAGTATGTAAGGACAATTGGCACGACCAAACTCCATAACCTTCTGCCTATTATTGCGCAGTATGTGCTGCTTCCAACTATTACTTAAATAAAAAGTGAACCAGAACAAGTTTCAAACTTTTGTTTATGCATAAGGGAGCATAAAAATTGCACGGAGAGCTAGGATAACCTTTTTTTAGCTATTTAAAGGGGTCAGAGGAAATTCCCACTTACAGTATACCCTCCTCGTCGCCTCTATATATATCATCTATATAGTTATATGTATATAAAACATAAAAAAACATATAATAATTACGTCATGCATTCGAAGACCCAGTTGTCATCATTAATTAACCAACTTCAGTGATATGACAGGTCTTTGATTAGGCCTTGCCATTAATGACTAATTACGATCTCATGAATATCTGAATTTCATTCGTCTGGAGATGAAGGGCCCTGATCACCATAATTATTCATTCATATATTTTTGCATACATACATAGCCTGTATGTGTGTACATGAATACTTATATTCATTCATACAGAGTTACCACAAAGGCAGCAGAAGGAGACATAAGTTTTCCTCAAGTTTTTTTAACTTATGATAACTCTCACTTTCATTTTGTAAAAACAACATATAATTCAACAAAATTTCTATATTAAACATAGGCTGCCATTATATATATATATATATATATATATATATATATATATATATATATATATATATATATATATATATATATATATATATATACTAATGTGCATTTTTTGCAGAAATATCCACTTCTGTAAATTAGTTGGTTCACCCGACCCTGATATATCAGTATTACTGAAAAGGATACGCGAGTCACTAATAATCTTGAGATGTTCAAACTGTTTTTGTGCAGGACACTTCAACAGCCTACGACAAAGATAAAGCTGATAAGGAAACAAGGTCATAATAGACCAGAAAAACTTTTTTCTCTCTCCTAACTCGGCAGTATATTAACATCACATGTAGCAAAAATAACAATATAAACATCTGTACTGTCCGCTAGCGCTAAGACCGCTTTTCAGTCTCAGCCGTTGGACAGAGTAGCAGTTTCAGTAGGAGGAGGAGGAGGAGGAGGAGGAGGAGGAGGAGGAGGAGGAGGAGGAGGAGGAGGAGGAGGAGGAGTGGTGGGAGCTTGAGAAGCCTAGTGTCTCTGGTTATCGGCGCTGTACTGAAGTGGAACAGGTGATAACACTAGCGATAACAGGAATGACACCGAACCTCCCTCTCCCACCTCCGCCTCTTCGTCATTCACCTTTCCCCTCCCCCCCCCCCCATTCCCAGTCTCCCCTCTCCATTATACACCTACCCATTCTACTTCATTCCTTTGCTTCTCCTTATACCATTTCTCCCTTTCTCTCACCTTCTCTTTCCAATTTTCCTCCTCTGCTCCCATAACTTTTTTTTATCTTTCGCCCCTGCTCTTCCATATTATTCATTTCTTGATGGTCGCCTTACTTCAGTAAATAAGGGATCTACAATAAATATTAAACGGATGAGACGGAGAAATGTTGTGGAAAGTTTAAGTATACCTTAGTTTAACCAGACCACTGAGCTGATTAACAGCTCTCCTAGGGCTGGCCCGAAGGATTAGATTTATTTTACGTGGCTAAGAACCAGCTGGTTACCTAGCAACGGGACCTTCAGCTAATTGTGGAATCCGAACCACATTATGACGAGAAATGAATTTCTGTCACCAGAAATAAATACCTCTAATTCTTCACTGGCCGGTGGGAGAGTCGAACGCTGGGCCAACAGGAGAAATGTTGTGATACAGGAAGTAAGGGACTGTCTCGTACACGAAAACTGATAATTTTTCTAATCATCTTTAACGCATTACTGTGCGCGTCCTTAGGTAAGGAAGTTCTCAGCAATTATACCTGAGCCCCGTAATGTTTGAGAACAGCAACGACCTTCCAATAAACAAAAAACGAACAAAACAGAACAAAAAATTGACAAAAACTGTCTACAACTAAACAAGTACAAATGTCAAATTTAATTCTGTAAAACAAATGATGACAAGAGTTTCCCAGTGGGTCTAAGCTACTCTATGCCCTCCTGACTGTATATCCGTCTCGGATTTATAAATAAAGTACGGTCTACTTTCTCGCTTGCCCTGATGACTGGCTACAGTGCGCCTTGTCACAGATTCAGATTTGCATTCAGGAAGAATCGAAGTATCTGACACGTCTCGGTACCCCTCGCAGTAAAACAACGAGGGCAGCTTAGTAATTGGCATTCACGAATGATTTGGAATTTTGGAATAATGCTCTGTTGTTTAGTGCAATGGTTTATTTTAGCTATTTATGACTTTCTCTCTTAGTGGTTACGCTTGTTCAGTTTGTCAGTTTCGTCTGCTGGTAAGAATACGTGAAAACTGAAGGCGAATTTGTCGGAAAAAATGTGTTCGTTTCTTGCTGTTATCAACGTGTATTTTTTTTTTTTTTTAGCCGATAGGTAAGATGGGTGAAAGAAGAATGAGTTCAGTTAGCTAGGTGACCATGATAGGGAATAGTTTAGAAAGTTATTAAGTATTAGTAAGAATAATGTAAAGTGTGGCTTAGCCAAAATTTTACTTAGATAAAGGTACAATTTTTCTTACTATGGTGTTAACACATTACAATAACGATTTTCCAGTTAACATATTACAATAATGATTTTGCACTATATTAATTTAGTGAATTGTGCACATTACATATTTTAACTTTTATTTTTTAATGGTATAATTCTATTTAGAAAAAGTTGAAATTTTTTTTATTTTAATCTTATTAACTTTTATAATAATGATTCCGCAAAATTGCATAGTGAATTCTACAAATTCCGTTTTTCACAAGACATTTCTTAACAGTATAATGGTTGAGTTTCACCGCGATGAATGTATGAAGATTTGAAGAAGAGAGAAACGTCCTGACGTGTGTTAACGAAAATGTAACTATTGAAGGCATTTCAGTAACTAGACTCATCACATTTCAGTATTCCGAAAGAAACCAGAAATAACGCCAAGAATCTGGGTAAAGACGGTGAAAGTTTGCGGTCTCTGATTACCCTAAGTTATTGAGTGACTAGTTTGATTTGGGCGTCTTTCTCATCCCTTTCGTTTGCTTCAGGATAGAATTTGCCTTTGTTGAACGGTCATGATAATACAATAACGGCGAAATTGACAAAAAAGTAAGATATGAAAAAATTAGCCAAATTTATATGCGCACTTGGACCAGGCAAGAACTACGCTGCTACATACTGTATAAGGTCCAGTGACATCATCCACCAATGTTACCAGAATAGGCTACAGTTTGTAGAAGTTACTGACGTAATCCAGTGTCAAATGCAATGAACGCTGTAGAAAAACAAACCGTTTACGTACAAAAGAAATTATTATTTAGGTGACAGATTTTACGCTAAATAAATAAATTTCCCGGTTCACAAAATAAATACGTAGAACTCACATCTCTTCTTTGCTGAACTTGAAATGTGACTTGGCTAAGAAGGAAAACAAAACAAGTTAATTTTACGAGACTAATATTATCAGAGGATTTAAAGGTCTACTCTGTTTTCTGTATACGCTTGAAGGTACACAAAGAACGTTCTCAAAGGTAAGCGCACGTACGCACACACACACACACACACATATATATATATATATATATATATATATATATATGTGCTTATACACACACACACACACACACACACACATATATATATATATATATATATATATATATATATATATATACATATATATATATTATATATATAATATATATATATGTGTGTGTGCTTGCTCATATATACGCATCACCAAATGATACTCAGTTGCTGAATTTAAATAATCCCCAAGACAAGTTTCTCTCTCTCTCTCTCTCTCTCTCTCTCTCTCTCTCTCTCTCTCTCTCGAATTTTTAACGACGTTGTTGGTTTCAGTTAACATGTGAGAGAGAGAGAGAGAGAGAGAGAGAGAGAGAGAGAGATAAGAAAGGCAGCGCTCTGTTGAATCCTGATTCAATGCGACTACTCTCGCCAGCTTATCGCACCTCTCAGACATGATAACGACGGATGAATCACCACCACAGGTAATGTGCACCAGCATCTCATCCTAACGTTAAAGATAAGCGAAATGTCCGTTACAAAACACTCGATATAAACGGGTGAATCGAGATGATAGCGCCTCCTCACCCGATTTCCCGTTTCAAGTATGTTAACGGGGTTCGTATACAAATAGTACTATCAGAGACTGGTACTATCTCTCTCTCTCTCTCTCTCTCTCTCTCTCTCTCTCTCTCTCTCTCTCTCTCTCTCTCTCGCTTGAAAACCGCCACACGCATCAGGTTACTAAAACTAAGTAAAAAAACGTGCAATGAAGGGATTGATATGCAGAATCACCAATTAAACTGACGTCGCAATCGCAAAGGTAATTGCTGTTGTTTTGTGAGCATATTAAACATTCAGGTGCTCAGCTAGTACTCTTATAGACAAACACTGCCTTATGGATACATATGGGTCATATACATACCAACAAATCAGCTTTTAAAGCGAGGCTTCCACCATCATGCTTACCTGTGAAAAGAAAATACCTGTTAGGTAAATGTTGATAGTGTAATGGTCATGGTATGAATTAAGTGAATAAACATTACTGTCAGTTAAAAAATACCTAATGTACTTTTATTCACATGGCCCACAAAGCATTTTGATATCACTTGGGCTAAAACCAGATAAATTACTAGTATGTAAAAGTTCCTCATTGGTTGGGTCGATATCGTACTCGACTAGTACTCTCCTAGGCCCGCGTTCGATTTTCCGGCCGGCCAATGAAGAATTAGAGGAGTTTATTTCTGGTGATAGAAATTCATTTCTCGCTATAATGTGATTCGGATTCCACAATAAGCTGTAGATCCCGTTGCTAGGTAACCAGTTGGTTCTTAGCCACGTAAAATAAGTCTAATGCTTCGGGCCAGCCCTAGGAGAGCTGTTAATCAGCTCAGTGGTCTGGTTAAACTAAGGTGTACTTAACTTAACTACTATGTAAGATACTGCTGTAATACAAAAGTGTACGATGATACATTCATGAATAGTGCTGCTTTACAATATCTTACGGACAAGGTAAACACTCCAATTCAATATTTTGACAAAGTTCTGTCACGCACAAAATCTACATGACAGATTCGACGGAAACGAAACTAACAAAATAATTAACCAAATTGATAAAAAAAAAGACCCACTCGTTAGAAAGTCAAATTTAAACCCAACGAGTTCGCATCATCCAGCAAGGTCACGTTCAGCCTCCACGCGAACGCGATGCCGCTGCTACGCAGGAAAGCGCTAGCAAACATGAATTCAGTGAAGTAACTAGACATAACCGCACTGGAAAATTATATATAAAAACATCTTCTGCAAAAGTCCATTATGATAACTATTAATTCATTATAGGAAAAAGGCACTGATAAAATAAGTGTTAGTAGGTGTAAAAGAAGTTATGAGTAAGTAAGTTTCTTGCTTATGACGGTGGGTTACAAAGGTTACGTAAAAATAACACACACCTAGCCTAATCCTTTAAAAATGAAGAAGCAAAAAGGCAGACAATCTCAGTGAGTACAAAGGCCGTTTGCCATGAGGTAAAATGTAAAATATAAAACAGAATAAGGAAAATATAAGATTGAACAAAATAAAAAAAAAAATAATACAGAAACTCTAAGACGATTAAGGATGGAGGCCATGTAACTCCTGATGTCCCTCTTATCTTCTCCCTCGCCCCTCTCCCTTCCCTTTACTCCACCCTCTCTTTACCTCCTCCCCACCTCCTCCTCCTCCTCCTCCTCCTCCTCCTCCTCCTCCTAGCTTTGCACTATCATCCCCAGGTGCCAATTCATCTCAAGAGATATGAGCCCATCTCGAGGCCCACCGGTGGTGAAACAACAAGCAACAAATTAGCAAGTAATTGTGAAAGAGAACGTTTCCCCTTCTCCTCCCCCTCCCCCTCAGCCGACGGAGGTAACGAATAACGTAATTTACAGAGGCTCCCCATACACGAATACGTTTGAAAATGGCACAGGAGACGCCTTCTAGCATGGCAACGCACACGAACACACGAACAAACATTCCTGCTGGGTGGCAGCGTACGAGAACGCCATAAGAAATGACCCTGCATGACGTCATCACATTGTTGCCACATGCAAGGGAAGGAGGAGGGGTGGAGAGAGAGAGAGAGAGAGAGAGAGAGAGAGAGAGAGAGAGAGAGAGAGAGAGAGAGAGAGAGAGAGGCTGCTAGCAGCTAGCTCTTCCACCATCACTACCACAACACAGCTCCTTTGCAAGCTCCTCCTTGGCCTCTGAGAGAGAGAGAGAGAGAGAGAGAGAGAGAGAGAGAGAGAGAGAGAGAGAGAGAGAGAGCTTTGCTAGTACTTGCGTTCGTAAGGTGGGCTTTTGAAATCACTTCACACTTTTTTCGGCCTCATCCTTCATCCAGACGCATCACCATTACCGTGAAAACCATCTAACACCAACGGATGAACTTGGCGCTCACTGTAGCATAATAGATAAACTGCAAGAAAGGCGAAACGCGCATTTCTTTCAAGCCCCGAGCAGAAAAAGTCGAAACTATTTGGGAAGGCGTCCGGGGATTTCGGAAACGCGGCCTGGTACTGTTCAAGTGATGCTTCTGTTGCGGCTCCCATGAGTTGGAGTGAGTCAAACGTGCGATACTTGAACGAATGATTGCAGAGGTTTTCGGTCTCTTCTGGGAGTCCCGCAGCATCGCCAAAC
>NC_089764.1:21748735-21771235 GCF_040412425.1 Macrobrachium rosenbergii | reverse complement strand
TGCGCAAGACCTCGATTGCTCGGGCGCATGCGTGCCTCGATTCAGACATCACTTATAGTAAACAGTGACTGACATGGTGTTGGTTTGCTCAGGATTAAATGCAACAGCTATTTTGAGGACAAGGACATGTCACGCGAATCCTTCGCCATTCTCATTTCCATGCATCTCTTTTCTCTTTTGACTTTGTTTTGATGCTTTCATTTGTTTTCCTCCGTCGTCGTCGTTGTTGTTGTTTGTGTAGTATTTCTTGTTCTTGGTTTAATTACTAATCCCGAAGGATAAGGTCCGAGCGCCGAAAAGTTGGCACTATGGCGGGTACCAGACGAGGACATCGAGATGGTGCCATCAGGGACAATGCCACGTTCTCACACTCTCTTAATTATAAGCCAAACACACACACACACACACACACACACACAGAATTGTGGAACTAGGGAACACAGACACATGGTCGAAATATAAATACACCTCTTACTACGACAGTGCTCGAGCCAAGATTCGAAAGACGTATGTTCCCAAGTGTGTATATTTGCATCACTGCAGTGTGAAGCCCTTGATACTCGGCGCGTTCTCTCGTATCTGTTCGGACTTGTGCATAACTACAGAGAGAGAGAGAGAGAGAGAGAGAGAGAGAGAGAGAGAGAGAATACTTGTGAATGCAAAATTCATGATGCTTCATTTGAGCGTTTGTACCGTGAATATATGTACGGAGCTTTGTTTACCGTACACTTGATATATATGAATGTATCACATGAAACTGAATCGAATACGTATACATAAAAGGCGTATCTAACTATGTACTGATCAACGACATTTGTGAAAACAAATGTGTGTTTGTGCGTATTTTTCCTTTCAACTATGCAACGCCCGCGCCCGCGCACACAAACACACACACACACACACACAAAGGACAGTAAGTGTGGAATTTCATACCCCGTATCAAGTGGCTTGGAGGAGCTCTTTTGTGTCAAAGTTGTTACTAATGTTGAAGTGGGAAGGATGAGGAGAGATAGAAGATGGAGAAAGATAGATAGATAGAGTGACAGATAGATAGTATTATTATTACTTACAATAAGCAGATATCCTTATAACAACAAGACGCCTTAAGCTTGCTATAATTAAAGTTTAGTAAATGAAAAAAAAAAATAACTTGATAGAGTGTACTCCAGATGTTATAACTTACAATAATCGGATATTCTTATAGCACTGAACAAACGCTTTAAACTTTATATAATTAAAAATAAACGGATAAATAAAAAGTATAAATAAACAGAATATACTCCAGTACATTCACATGGAATTCAAATCAAGCACAGTAATAATGCAAAGCCACGGACAAAGCCCAAAGTTTCAAAACATTGCTTATATGGTCGCCATCCGGCGAATAGCTGTCACTGATAGCGACATAAAACCAAAAATTATTCTCAAGAAAAAGGAAAAAAAAAAAAAAAAAAAAAAAAAAAAATGAAGATAGTATCAGGAAATAAAGGCAAAACTTAAAACAATCGTGGGTGAATATAGGAATGAGTACAGCCTAAAAGCTTAATTTAAGTGTAAGTACAGAGAGAGAGAGAGAGAGAGAGAGAGAGAGAGAGAGAGAGAGAGAGAGAGCCAGGTGCGTTGCGTCAAATGCCCGAAAGGAAGGATGTCGCGACCACAGCAACTTCTTACATAGTAGCGTCTGTTCATGTTTCTCTCTCTCTCTCTCTCTCTCTCTCTCTCTCTCTCTCTCTCTCTCTCCACACAGAGTTATTTTAAATAATCGTACGTTAATGTTACACAAACGACCTTTATCTGTTATCCGATATAAGTAATTACGTAAAGTAGTTCTTGCCTTGTATAATCAAAAGATAACGCAAATGATTATATTTCGCAAACCACTTTTTAGCGTGATAAGATTAACTATATACAGCAGTAAACAAACTTAATTTTAAGGCATATATATAATATATATTTATATGTACAAACATGACGTTTATGATAATCTTTAATCTTTAAGAAACACTAATACGTAAAACAAGTGGCATGTTCCAAATATTCAGAAGAAAATAAATAAATAAACCCCAAAAAAAATCAGAAGCTAATTTTAGATCATTATCTGCCCTCATCGTTACGAACCCTAACTGGAACTTTAATACCAACTGATATACAAACAGATTGGATCACTATCTGGACGTGCGGTCAGACGTTGGGATCTCTCTGGATGCCATGTTAAGGCTCCCTCGTCCTTTCCGTGACTTACTTGGACAGGAAGATGACTGAAATGGGGTCAATTAATCATTTTGTTCTATATTTTGTTTTTTTGCTCATTTAATGAGTATAACTGAAGCCACACAAGTAAAATTTTATATGAGCAGTATTTTTAACAACAATTGTAAAGCCAGCAACAGTAGAGAACAATGAATGAACGTAAAGACAAAAAAAATTATAACACTGTAATCTGCTACTCCCAGATATCGCGTATACAATACCAGAAAAGAAAATTTGATGCACTCGCTACAGGAAAAATATATGCCCCGAAACAAAGGAAGGTAGAAGATACTGATTCATGAGCTAACTTGCAATGAAGGGAAAAATAATCTTAACAAAAATTCCAAGCGACTGATAGCTTTTATTAATAACATAACCCCCTTTCAAAAAAAAATTAAAATATCAAATTTGCACCTTTACCTGCTAGATCAGTGTGATGTTGCTTTAAATAAGATGTGTTGAAAAGATGGAGCAAACATGAGAAGCGTTAGAGGCGTAATGTATGGTAGGAAGGTTAAAAGGCGAAGAATGTATTTACTGTAGGAGGGGCTGAGAGCACGTGTAAGAATTCTGGCCTAAAGGTTCGACCGTGAATTGGAAGTTCGCGAACGAGTGTGGCACTGGGGCTTTCTTGCTTATCTCGGAGGCCACCTGATCAAAATTTTGAATAAATTAATTAATCTAATGATCTTTTATTCAAACGGAGTGATTCGCATATCCATTAACGAAATGATGCTACTGTGACGTAAAGGTTCTCAGAGACCTTTCTTTACAGAAACTCATTTATGGGATCCTGCATAAACGAAGTGGGTGGCCTCATAATTTGGAATTTCGAAATCTATGACCAAGAGTACATGCGAACTTAAAGCAAGAAGGCATTTTACCTGCGTGACGCGTGCTAAGGTAAGCTGACTTGCACGTTCATAAAATATACTATTTATGTGTAAAATTCAAATGTTTATTGATTTTTAGACTTGAATATATAATATTATGTATTTACAGTATATATATACATACATGCATGCATACATACATACATATATATATATATATATATATATATATATACTGTATATACAGTACATATAAAATACATATATATACATATACATACACACACACACACACACACACACACACACACACACACATATATATATATATATATATATATATATATATATATATATATATATATATATATATATATAAATACTGTGCACATTAGTCACGAACGTGTCTCTGTAACTTATAAATCACACGAAAGGGAACAATGAGTATGCAAGGACGTCACGGACTTCCTCATTTTATTTCACTTTTTCAAGCCGTAAAAGGAGGAATAAGCGACGAAAGGCCTCTTATACCTACTGATTCTCTTCTCTTCCTTGGTGGTTTTAAAATAGTGCATGTATCGTTAAAAGTCACGTTGCATATTCGTGACTAGCATTCTCTCTCTCTCTCTCTCTCTCTCTCTCTCTCTCTCTCTCTCACTTTTTTGCACTTTTTGCACGCAAGCACACAGACACACATATATATATGTGTATATATACTGTATATATAATGATATATATATATATATATATACTATATATTTATGTGTACATGTATATATATATATATATATATATATATATATATATATATATATATATATATATATATGTCAATGTGTCTATACATACCTTTATAATATTATGCATGTATATATACATATATATATATACCTGTATGCAAGTAATGTTTGTAAGTACAGTTTGCCAACAACAGACTGCACATGAATTATATATATATATATATATATATATATATATATATATATATATATTATATATACATATATGTATACATTATATATATATATATATATATATATATATATA
Source organism: Macrobrachium rosenbergii (assembly GCF_040412425.1). Classification (NCBI taxonomy): domain Eukaryota; kingdom Metazoa; phylum Arthropoda; class Malacostraca; order Decapoda; family Palaemonidae; genus Macrobrachium; species Macrobrachium rosenbergii. The sequence continues at coordinate 21,767,105 of NC_089764.1, read as the reverse complement.
TATATATATATATATATATATATATATATATATATACACATATGATGTATGCAAGTAATGTGCGTAGGTACAGTTTGCCAACAACAGACTGCGCATGATTTTTTTTCAAGATTTAGCTGCAGCAGTGACTGATGTCTGATGTGACTTTAAAATCAGCGTGGCATTGAAGCCAAATGTGATGAGAAGGTGAGTCATTGCCAAGACAACCTTATCTTAGTCCAGCGGTTGAGTACTGTACCTATCTATCTAACGTTATAGTACTCGACCAATCCCTTTTAACATTATCTCTTACTACCCAGCTCTTTGCCTGTCGTAGAATCTTAAGGAAATTGACCCAAAGTTCTGTAAATATGAGACCAGTTTCGGGCCACTAAAGCGTTTTTCGTTTTATTCTCCCTGTTTTCATCTTTTTTTTTTATCTATGTATTATGTTATATTGTTGGCCTTATTTTTTTAACATATAACTTTTACATTCTTAGTTAGGCAAACGCAGGTAAAGCTTCAGTGACGTTCTTGGGATTAAGCAAGTATAAATTCTTTATTCGAAATACAAAGAAAACTTGATTTAAAAGATACACGTGCGGTCCTTTTAAAGTGTCACACCGCCACGACTCTCTCTCTCTCTCTCTCTCTCTCTCAAAAAGATACAGACACAAATGTACACTAACGTACATTGGCACCATTGCATAAATTCAATTGATCTCAGAGTAACAACTAACAATGTGCAATGAAAAGTCCTTTGGTTAAAAGAAATACTGCTTAAAGCATCTTCGAGGTATGTTGATTATTGCCTGAATCGTCACACCTGCTCAAAATTGCTTGAATGATGACGCCAGAGGAAAAATGGTCTTAAATCCCCACACCAAAGATGAACAAGTAAAAAATGCGCCGAAGTTTCTTCTGCGCAGTCGAGCTTTCTGTACAACGTATAATCAGGGCCACCGAAAATAGATCTATCTTTCGTTGGTCTCGGTATAATGCTGTATGACCCGTGACCCATGAAACTTTAATCACGGTTCGGTGGTGGCCTGGCCTTTACCGTTGCCAGACGCGCGATTATGGCTAAATTTAACCTTAAATAAAATGAAAACTACTGAGGCTAGAGGGCTGCAATTTGATATGCTTGATGATTGGAGGGTGGATGATCAACATACCAATTTGCAGCCCTCTAGCCTCAGTAGTTTTTAACATTTGAGGGCGGACAGAAAAAGTACGGACGGACAGACAAAGCCGGCACAATAGTTTTCTTCCCAGAAAACAAAATGACTTTGTAAAATTGAATCATGATGTAAATACAGTTCTTAAAGGCTGGGAAGAATGAAATGGAAAAATAGTGATCCCATATATATATATATATATATAAAAAAACTATATTATAATAGAGTATAAGCAAAACCTGAGTCAGACTTTCAAAAATAGATAACGTGAAATTCAAGAGTCAAAAGTAAACAGCCTCGACGAAGATTAGAGGCTCAACCGCCAGAATCATTGATTCCGGAACGTAAGTAAGCCTCGAATCATGAGTTATTTCCATAAGTGGTCATTCGAGCATTTATGGCAAATAAAGAAAACTAGATTTGGATGGGTATTAGCTAAGTAATCAAATGTTTAACAAACAAAAACTGTTTATTTTCCAAGGGGAAACTCCCTTGTCTTTTTCTAATTATCGGGAGATCACGCCCACAGGCATATAAACACACACGCAAAGTCAAGCCGCCCACACCCCGCCCACGCAGGCCAGCTGGGCCAAGATTCAGACACTCAGAACTTAGATACACAACACATTTGGCTGCAAAAAGTAAAGGATAAATCTAACGTCTACAAGAACGCAGCATAAATGAAAATGAGCAATACTCAAATAATTTTAAGAGCAAAAAAAAAAAAAAAAAAATTTTTTTATTTGAAGGCCGCTGTACCAGTTTGGATTTTTGCTATAAGCCAACGCTCAGTGTACAAGTGTACACCCACTGCATCCATGGTGAACAGCGTCACGCCCACACTTGATGGTCATATTTACGCCCACTACATCAGCAGCAAACATCTTTACGCCCACACTTGACACCCCATGCAGAGCGAGTTCGAATCTCCGACCGGCCAATGAAGAATAAGAGGAATTTATTTCTGGTGATAGAAATTCATTTCTCGCTATAATGTGGTTCGGATTCCACAATGAGCTGTAGGTCCAGTTGCTAGGTAACCAGTTGGTTCTTAGTCACGTAAAATAAGTCTAATCCTTCGGCCAGCCCTAGGAGAGCTGTTAATCAGCTCAGTGGTCTGGTTACACTAAGATACTTAACTTGGTATTGTTTCCCAAAATGAGTTTTTTCCCCACGCACGAAAAATTTCGTCATGTCTGAAATCTTCATTTCAATATGAAAGATTTGCTTGCGTATGGAAACCTCTCTGAGGATTAAAAAAAAAATAATTAATTTAAACTTGTCTTGGTGCATGTTTGATTCACCCTTCAGGCTGTGCTTTTGTATGTAGGTATCCAATACGTGTAAAGTGCTGGCAACGTGTACAAATGCACCCATGCAAGTATGTATCAGTATAAGAACTCAAACGCTATCATCGTGGCGAGTACAGAAAGGTGCCTATTTAAGCTATTGCTTCAATATGTCATTTTCAATGTTTCTCAGTGGGTGTCCGGAGTCCGTTTGACTGGTGAATCTATTATGTGTATATGAATACGTTGACTCTCTCTCTCTCTCTTTTAGGATAAAAAGTACTTCTACGTACAGTTTGTGTACTAATGTAAGGAATATAGCTGAACATAATGGAGGTCAAAATCTCTCTCTCTCTCTCTCTCTCTCTCTCTCTCTCTCTCTCTCTCTCTCTCTCTCTTAGGATAAAAAGTACTTCTACGTACAGTTAGTGAACGAATGTAAGGAATAAAACTGAACATAATGGAGGCCAAAATCTCTCTCTCTCTCTCTCTCTCTCTCTCTCTCTCTCTCTTAGGATAAAAAGTACTTCTACTTACAGTTAGTGTACGAATGTAAGGAATAAAACTGAACATAATGGAGGTCAAAATCTCTCTCCCTCTCTCTCTCCAATAATAATAACAATAATAACAATAATAATAATAATATAATAATAATAATGTTTATACTGCCAGCCAGTCGCCCATCCAAGTCTAGAAGGCATATCTAAGACCAAAGCAACAGTAAGTGCTGAGGAGTCATCTGACTATCATACATCCAAGATCTGCACGTACAGTGCATCGTCTCGTTATTCGTAATGAACGAGCCCACCATAACAAACACGCTCCAGAATACCGCCGTTTAACGTCTTTCCGACTTCGTGCATGACTTTTCTTTAGGTTTCCTCTTAATGAGTTGTTATCTTAAAAGCATTTTATGTATTTTCATGCAGATTTTCGACAATCTTTATTTTATGATATTGATATCTCATTAATCTTTCCTTCAGTTATCATCGTTATCATCAAAATTATTCCCCTTATGTTCCTTATTATGATTACAAGTCTAGTAAATATAAACGTTTACTTTACCAGTTTCTCATAGAATAATTTCCATACCACGTCTGCCTTTGCAACTATTTTTTCAGCGTCTTTCCTCATTTCCAAGAAGCTTCTATTTCTTCTTTAAATTGCCTATCCTCACATCCAAACAGTGAGCAGAACAAGAGAACTACACAGCATAGAGCGAAAGTCGCTGTACCTTCCTTTCATGCAAATACAGAGGCAAAAAATTAATTCAAAACCTGTCATAGAATCCCCTGCCTAATCCAGAGACGGACGGGGCAACAGAAAACGGGAGGTGCAGCCGAGCGGCGGCCTCCATTCACAAGTTGTTGCTCAATTACATAGTAAGGTCAGTAGCCCCCACCCCCAATATCCCCCGACCCACCGTCATCCCCAAAACCCACTTCCATTCACTTCCCCCATGCAAGCTGTAAACCCATTCACGAAAAATACCGCTACAGAGAACTGACCTCCATCGGTAAACCTCGTCATTACCTGAGACTACGGTGAAAACATTCGGACGGTCAGGAATAAAATGTCCGTCTGGTGTGGTTGTGGTTGACTTAGGATAACCCGGCCTTATGCCAGCAACGGCCTTTTCCCTAAGTGTGGTAAGATGTGAAAGACAGTAAGGGGACTGGTGTGGACCGCTAGATTCCTCCGACCAACGGAGACAAAGTCCGTCTGGCCAGACGCGAACAGACCAAAGATGTCAAACGTTATTTGATGAATTTCCCGGCGGCTGAATAGCGGGGATTCTTCGCCACCTTTATGGAATAAATAAATGTAAATTCCATGTGTATATACCCGCATGCGATCATGGGTACGCACCCTCACACACACACACACACACACACATATATATATATATATATATATATATATATATATATATATATATATATATATATATATATATATGTATATGTATATATGTATAAATATATATATATATATATATATGTGTGTGTGTGTGTGTATGAGTATTATGTATGTATGGGGTTCATTCTTTATTTAGAAGTTGAGGATGGATGTGCCAGTGACTGGTGCATTGTTTTTTCTTGAAGCCATTGCTTTTAATGGGATGGTTTTATTGGTTACAAAGCGTGTGGGAATATACAAACATGTCTGCTCGTACAACATACATAGTTAATACTGGATATGTGAGTAATTTTAAACGGACATGCTAATGAAAGCAATAATTCTATGATCAGTTGATGACATTATGTAGCGAACTGAGCGGATATGGGAAAACAATTATAGAAAATATTCGTGTACGCGGAATCGGTACAGCTTCGATTGAAGATATTTTTAATAATAATAGTAAATAATCTCACAAGGGTAAAATTCTTATATTATGCGTCACTATCAAAGACAAACGGATTAATATCACCATTACTACATTATCCATCATTACACATAGGGATGGGGTTTCATGGTGAACAGGCTGATGATGACGTCATAATGAGAACTTCATCAATTGCATGCACCACTGATTCTCTCTCTCTCTCTCTCTCTCTCTCTCTCTCTCTCTCGTTTGAAATCTGGTGTACGAGGAGAACAACACAGCTTCAGTTATTGTCTTCGTTCCATCTCTTCTCCCCCTCCCCTCTCAATCTTCATTTCCCCCGGCACTTCCCCCTTCTCCCCTGACTCAACCCCTCCCCTGCACTTATGACTCACGCTACAGACGTCTGATACCCCTTCTCTTCCCGATCCCATCCCCCAACACACAGCCCCCCTCTTCCCAGCCATCCATAAATGTCTTTGGACTGCCTGGATCTCTCTCTCTCTCTCCTCTCTCCTGGTATCTGTAACTGGTCATCTGGATGTCGTTGGCTAGCGGCGTTGCGATGCCAGATCACGTACGCATATCAACCAATCGGTTATCATCTAATTATCTAAGTGCTTCTGTGCATGTTTGTGTGGAATACCTTCCCTTATCAGATCAGCTGATTGGATCTCTCTCTCTCTCTCTCTCTCTCTCTCTCTCTCTCTCTCTCTCTCTCTCTCTCTCTCTCTCCTGAATTTTTCTGGTGTGATTCACAAATCCATCAACGCCCCGATTCAACTTCAGCTTGGCATTATTCTTGACATGTTTCCAGTAACGCACAAACCCTGTTCTGGCGAGGAAACTGACTGGTAAAGACAGAAACAGTCATTTAAAATATTTACTTGAGCAAATGTTAAATAAAAAATGGGCATTTTATGACAGTGGCTGAGACGAATATATAAGATATGTAAAAAAAAAAAAAACTCGCAGAATAGAGTAAGTAGATGAATTCTTACATAATGAAATAAAAATATAATTCATATAAAAAATAATAATAAAGGATGGTTCTTGCAAGTAAATAAACCAAGAAGTAGATTCACTAATGAAGGTTCAAGTTTGTAATTCAAATAAGCTACGTAAACAAAAACGCAAAATTCTTGCGGCAAGAGATCGACGAAAACCCGAAGTTGAGTATCAAATACCAAACGTAAATAGCCAGGAATAACAAAACCCCAATAACTGGACTTCGGGGGTTATCCAACTAGTTCTCTAGTCGTAGTGGAGGGGGAGGGGGGGGATTATCGGTTATTTGCTCGGGGAGGAGAATAGGTTATTGATGGGGTGGGGGGTAGGATGGAAAACACCATGGGCCCAATACAGTGCCAAGCTGAACGCCTCGTTACCTCGTAGGTATGCGTGGGAAACTCGACCATATGGCCAGCTACATCGTCACCTGTGATGGCGATAGCGATAGAAATAATTTTTATATACTTTTAACGTATTTTTCAGTGTTTTTCTGTGTAGCTCTGAATTGTAAATTTCTGAGTTTGCAACTTGCTTCTCCTCTTTATAGTTTGAAAATGCTACACGTAAATGTAGCGAAACGTCAAATAAAAGAAAGTGCTCTGGATATGGTATGCGTGTAAGTACCTAGCCCTGCTATGTTTCCCAAGATAGATATGAGTATGGTGACATTGGCTTACCGTCGTCATCACTATCTGATCATTACCAACATCATCATAGCTACAGAGACTTCGTTAATGTGATGAATATTCAGTTACAACATATGGTGGGTCGCACCTAATAATAATATAATAATAACAATAACAGCTATAATGGTGTACATCATTATCATTATCATCATCATCATCTTCATCATGGTAACTAGGGCCTTCATTCACTCCTGAGTCTGTTACTGGTCTGCTTGTGGCAAGCATGCGTTTTTGCCCGTATGCAGACAATAATGTGATGTGAGTTAGCTTACAGGATTTGCATTTGTGCGGATTCAGTGGTCTTGTGGTGCTGGGTAAACACGCGACTGTCAGCACAGGCGAACTTTGTGAATGAGGTTGCAGTAATGGGGAAGAGAGAGAGAGAGAGAGAGAGAGAGAGAGAGAGAGAGAGAGAGAGAGAGAGAGAGAGAGAGAGAGAGAGAGAGATTGCTATTTTTTTATGATCAGGAATAAACTGTATGATGTTCGCTATAACAAAAGCATATGGATTAAAAGAATGTGCGATGAAATATTTTTAAAATTATTGGTAAATTCTAAAACCATATTTGTATATATAACAAACCCTCATTTTATCTTCAAATAAATGCAGATATTAAAACAAAGTGAAATTTAGAAAACATATGATAAACTAGAATAAAAGATGGAAAATATTCGATACATAAAAAGTACATGTAAGAGATTCTAAAAAAAAAAAAAAAGCGTATATATAGCATTGATCCTCAGACCACGAATCGGTTTTACGAGTAATAGCAAAAATACCGTTTCAAATTCTTTCTTGCGTATCGCCTCTTCGTGATGCACTTTCTACTTTGTAGCTCTGTTTGCAGATACCTCTCTCTCTCTCTCTCTCTCTCTCTCTCTCTCTCTCTCTCTCTCTCTCGATAAATCGTATACATCATATCGAAGTATCAGTTCAAGGGGATTTGAGAATACTTGAAGACACACACACATAAAGATTTTCTCTTCATTTATATTAGCATCTGGCGTCACAGCGGAGAGAGAGAGGGGGGGGGGAGAGAGAGAGAGACGAACATAAGGCAAAATTCTGGAGGCTTCAAGACCACTCTTGCGTATCGTCAGCTCGTGACGGTACTTTCTCGTTTACAATTCTTTACCGTTCTTCATAAGGGCATAATAACTGTTTACTTTTCTTTGGACTCCACTCTAGCGCAAAAAAATTATAGAGAGAGAGAGAGAGAGAGAGAGAGAGAGAGAGAGAGAGAGAGAGAGAGAGAGAGAGAGAGAGAGAGAGAGAAATTAATTTTTCGTGTTAAGAATCTCGTGCCACTCAGAAAAGAACCTATTGCTTACCTAAAACCAAAAATATATATTTAAAAACCGTAGCAAGAAAGCAAAAATATCTTGGTAATTCTTCTTCATTATTACAAGTGGTAGTAGTAGTAGTAGTAGTAGTAGTAGAAGAAGAAGAAGTAGTAGCAGTACATTTAACTATTATTGACTACAGAAAGTAACGCAACTCAAGGGAAACTGAAATAACATCTTTAAATTTCATATGACTCAGCGTACAAGTATATTGCAGGGGAATATTCACAGTTGTAACTAACAGCCCGGATTAAATTATGTCAAGTCAAATCACGGGTGTTATATAGCTGCCCTATATATATATACTGTATGTATATATATATATATATATATATATATATATATATATATATATATATATATATATATATATATATATATATATATATATATATATATATATTAGTCTTCTTGTTTAACCCTTAACTTTTAATTAATTGTTCCTCCTGAGCAAACAATACTGAAACAATATTTCTGCCTGCGACTGGCTTTAGTGCCTGAAGTGCAGTCCGGAATTTGGTTTTCTTGTGCTGAAGATAAATACCCTGATTCGATACCACTTGAAGTCCTTGTGTTGCCTCTGATTGACAGATGTGTTGAAACTGTCAATTCTAAAAAAATAAAAGAATATGACTATGGGAACTTTCACCTGAGTCAAAGGAAAGCAACCAATAGCCAAGCTATGTACAAAAGCTCCGAAGCCAGATTTTTGCTCTACCTTTTTGGGATATTTTCTTCCAGTAAATGTTTATGAAGCCATATTACTGACAGACTTCCAGGTACCAATACCTATAGGAAATGGAAGAAACCCTCCATTAAAACCCACATCCCGATAAAATCTACAGGAACCCTGAAGAGACGTCCAGAAATTATTACCCACGAGAAACTTCCAGGTTCGAACCCAACTCTCAGCACTTTCATAACCGCTAACCGAACACATATCGAGAAAGAAACTCTGGTAACTGACAGACAAATCATCCCACATGAGTCAAAAGTTAGGCATCTTAAATACAGCCATCCTCCGCAGCGTCCACCCCACTTCCTATGAAATAAGACTTATCCAGTTACTGACGCGACGTAAAAATGTGCATAATCTTATTCATTGTATTTGAGTAGAGCTATTTTTTAACTGAGAGAGAGAGAGAGAGAGAGAGAGAGAGAGAGAGAGAGAGAGAGAGAGAGAGAGAGAGAGAAAACTCGTGTTTTTGGATAGAAGTTACCAGAATACTCGTCGAAGCCTTTTATCCTTAACTATAAAAGTTATTACGGGAAATGAGTAGATTACGAAAAACATGCAGACGCGTGTGTGTGTGTGTGTGTGTGTGTGTGAGTACGCGCATGTGTGTGAATAAATGAGTACGGCGGAAAAGCGAAAATCAACAAAACCACTGCATCTGACCGGACGGTCGAAAAGTATCATGTCATAATGGCGGGAAAAACAGTAAAAAGGGCGGGAAATGACACGTACGGAACCGGATACCCCATTTGCGTCACTTCCGTTCATAATATCATCGCTACTAATAAAAGTTAACGCAGTAAGATAAGCGAATTAAGCTGTTGGTTTATAATTATCCTTGTATTGATCGACAGTATCTTGCAAGATTTATTTTACTTCTTCGTCTACTACAGAGAGAGAGAGAGAGAGAGAGAGAGAGAGAGAGAGAAACAGTGGACCAGAACGTCTTAAGAATGCTGGCAATTTTACTGGTATTTGTGGCAGCGATGTTTTTCTTAAAACGTGTTTCAGGGTGTAGTATAGGCCTACAGTAAAGATTTAGATTTTTTTTAAGAGCTAGTAACACGTACGGCCTACTCTTTCCTTGTGGCTAGCTGGCCCTGCCCTAGTGTGTCGGCCACACACAGCCATGCGCACTCAGCAAAGCCCCAGTTCTCTAAAGCTGCTAAAATCCGAGCTGTAGAAGAAAAACGAATGTAGTTTCTGTCTAAAATACATTAATTTCGAGAAGGAGCTGCTGGCACCGAAGATGCGTAACCAAACTTCCTTGGAGGACAGTAGCTTTCGTAGACTGAGATTTTGATTGAATGTATCTCTCTCTCTCTCTCTCTCTCTCGAAATCTACTACCGGTATGTCTAGAATACTCGTAGTATGCATTATCTCGGCGACGCAACTGAAAAGCGGATGTGAAGCGGGGAGGAGAGATTACTCCGGAACTTTCTCTAAATTCTCTAATACCGCCTCTAAAGCAGCATCACTCCGTACGCTTAGCTGGTACCAGCCCTGGTTAATCTGGCCGTTGGAACGTTTAATATAATAATAATAATAATAATAATAATAATAAACAGTGTGCTCTCAAGTTCTTGGTTACGTTGTTAAATAACAGTTTAGAGATGAATATAATTATTAGCTACGCCTAGGAATGACTTCGAGAACCACTTGGTTTCATCTGATTTTTTTTTTATTGTTTGTTTGTTCTTGTTTAATCTAATTAACCTCTTCACGAGAAACCTGACACTATGAGAAGTTACAGTGAAACTTCCCCAGAAACACAAGAGCGACTGAAGAAAGTGAGTAGAGTCATTAGGAAATGACCGAACGGTTACAGTAAAATCGAAAGAAAAATGATCGGATCGCTAATCAGTTTACCAGAGGAATGTCCCAAAGAGCGCGTGCGCGCACACACGCACACACAAACATACCGAGCAAGTAGCTGTAACAACAGTACCTTGCTATTTACATACACCAATGCCAGAACTCCCATCAGTACAGTCGAGCAGATGCCTTCGGTGGCTCATTTGCACGGCAGCCGGAGGTCACAATCGCAGCCTCGGGGCTTTTGTCAATACAGAAAAGAAAACACATTTTAAACAACGCCACAGAGAGAGAGATCACATAATGGCATGAATGGAGACAGCTAATGCGAATAATAGCGGAGTATTAGAGCCCATTGACACTGCCGCTTCCTCCTGCCTGCCATTCACCCATTCTTTCTCCTCCCCCACCACCCCCTCCTCCCCAGCATTAACCCCCCTCCCCTTCAGCTCCCCCATCCCGACAAGTGAGTCACTCGTAGCTCAGGTTACTCCCACATACCGCCTCCGTTCCATACGGTCCCTTTTCACGTGCGTATCCAATAAGACTTCCGACTTTATCGCCCACATCCCGCGCGACACGGGGCAAGAGGGCGACAAGAAACTTCCTCTAGTAGAGTCCCCCAACATTTCAGGACTATAAAGTGACAAGTGGCAGTCCAAATGACGTTCAAAAATGCGTTGTAGCACCGGAGATCGTAAGGGCGGAGTTCCAAAGAGCGCCTCCTCTCTCCCGGAGATCTCTTCCAAGTGCTTTTGGTATTGAATGAAATAACTATAAAAGCAAGTAAATAACAAAATACCCGAGATGATGGCGAGGTCTTCGGCTCACTTTTTCATGCAATACTTATTTTCATGGATGTTCAGCGGAGGGAAAACTGTTCACTTGGATTTGCATATGGAAGTAAGCAAGCGGCAAACACACACTTCAACTCGCGCGCGCGCACACACAGACAGACTGACAGGCAGAAAAACAAATAGCGAGTTGTTCTGCGTCACCGAAAGTCCAATAATTAGGTCGGGTTTGCAAGGGCAGAATCCATCTTATCAGCGATTCTGATCATTGCAAGGATAGATCACCCGTCGGCATATCTGCAACCTTGGGCATATTATAGGGTATTTTTTTTTTAACCATCTATTTGTCTTTGTTTTAAAATACTTTCTTTCACGGCACTTTTCTTTTTATCTTACACGCATCATTTCATTGCAAATTAACGACCTTGGTTGACCGATATTAAAAAATTTCCGGGGAAGGAAATTTATACAGCATACTGGAACACATTCTACTGTCTTTGGCAAATGAGTACCATTAACAACATCTGAAAAACTCGATGTCAAAGGTCAAGGGCGTACGAAGTTGTAGATCTTAATATGATTTAAATGGTTACTGCCATTCTATTTTTAACCATCTTTTTAGCTACTGAAAAGATTAACCGGGTTTCAGTGTTAGCACGGTTTTTAAAATAAATTGAATGAATGCATTCCACATTGTAGAATAAATTATTCCACGGGAATTAAGAATTCACCAAGACAAAGGAATGAATGAAAAGGCGATTGGCGGTTGGCTCAAAGAATGAATGAATGGGTGAATGTGAAGGAATGAAAATATAAAAATATGAATAATGAATTCATAAGTATTACAGGAATAAATACGACTTGAAGAATACTTGTAGTAGTGAATGAGTAATGAGCATCTTTGCCAGAGCTGAAGATTTGAATTCACAAATATAAAAGCTATGAATGAATAAGAGTGACTGAAGAGTGAGTAAGTGAATGATTATGTGACTTTGTACAAACTCAGCATTTTGATCTGTGACGAATGAATGACAAATTTCTCCGGAGTTTGGTATCTGATTGTACCCGAAATAAGGCTATGAATGAGCGAATGAACACTTCCACGAAATACCGAAATGAACTGAACCTAAAATCCCACCCTGATTGAATGAGTGTATTTACACAATGAATGAATGAGTCATACAACCTTAATCTAGGTCAAAGTGGGGGCACTGCGCCATCAGGTCACTCGTCATAGCAGTTATCTACGTCACTTTAGAGGCGACCCGTTCTCTCTCTCTCTCTCTCTCTCTCTCTCTCTCTCTCTCTCTCTCTTCTGCTGGTCCCGCGTTCGATTCTCCGACCGGCCAATGAAGAATTAGAGGAATTTACTTCTGGTGACAGGAATTCATTTCTCGTTATAATGTGGTTCGGATTCCATAATAAGCTGTAGGTCCCGTTGCTAGGTAACCAATTGGTTCTTAGCCACGTAAAATAGGTCTAATCCTTCGGGCCAGCCCTAGGAGAGCTGCTAATCAGCTCAGTGGTCTGGTTAAACTAAGGTGTACTTAACTCTCTCTCCCTCTCTCTCTACAGCAAAATCGTTAACGAAATGAAATGCTGTCTTCAGTCATTTCACAAAAGGCGCTCTCGTCTTCAAACGGGTTGGGGGTTCTCTTTATGTACAACATGAATCGTCTCTCCCAGAAGTACTGTCCTTGGGGGGATAATGAATAATGAAGCATAATAAAAAGTACAACAGTGAAAGTGTTCAAAGGCTGCTTGATGGTCAAGTGTGCAGAAAGCAAGGTCGAGTCACGGTTTTATTATATAATTAGCTATCGGAGTGAAAAACACACACACGCACACACACACACGTCGCCTTTTTACACGCTATTTTGCATATTCAGCTTTCATACATTTCCTCCCTGAGATAAGAGTTAGTAACATTTCGCAAAGGCAGAACTTTTCATTGCTAAGCATGAATAGTATAAGTTTTCACATTAACTTCTTTATTTTTAATTTAAAATATAAAAAAAATATTGGTCTCATAAATGAACACGACAGTATACGATACAGTCTATTTCAACCACTGAAATTTAAACTAAATATGGAACTTCCACACCATTGCCTCTCTCTCTCTCTCTCTCTCTCTCTCTCTCTCTCTCTCTCTCTCTCTCTCTCTCTCTCTCTCTCTCTCTCTCTCTCTCTATATATATATATATATATATATATATATATATATTATATATATATATATATATATATTATTGTATACATATATATATAGTGTATATATATAATTTTTCTTTTTCACATGCTTGACTTTTTTTATATCCACAAATAAGGCACAAATTCCCTTGAATATCAAAGTCACATTACCTCGGGAATAACTCCCCTTACGTGTAAGTTATTCCCAGAGGCAAATAATTCGATTTCAGGGATATTTGTGGACACATATACATACACACATACATAAATACATACATTCATACACTACGGGTTTTCCTTGTATTTGAGATGAGGTTGTTAGCCTTACGCCCTGACCCACGAATATCCAAAGGGCTTAGCCTACATGCCGACGGTGTCTAGGCATACGTTTGTCGTCACCAATCCAAGAACTGTCCAGACCCAACGTTGCTCACTTCTACCTAAAGCAGGTACACCAGAAAATCAGAGGCGAGAGAAAGCTAAAGGTAAGAAGCGTACGGTTTGTTCATCCTCTCAGATGTTAGGTTTTCAAGCTCAGGTTTCCTCGTAGGCCTAAAACTCGGCTTCTCAAGCGAAGAAGAAGAAGCTCTTTGGGCATAGACGTAGAAGTAAGACTAGCGTGTACGTGAGGAGGTTTGTATGTGTACGCATCTGTTGTAGCCTAGGTTTAGGATTTGTCATTTGAATATGCACAAGTGCGCATGCGTGTACTATTAGCGTGTGCTCGTACGTGTTTCTGAGGCGTGTGTCTATACGTACGGAGCCTTGCGACTAAAGGTCTGTGTATTTGTTCGTAGTTATCCGCAGAACCGTAGCGGTGGCATAACGATTATCAAAACAGGTAATCATAAGAGTGTGTTTGTGTGTGTGTGTGTGTGTGTGTGTGTGTGTGTGTGTGTGTGTGTGTGTGCGTGTGCCAGCTTCAGCAGCAGCAGCAGCAGTGATGACTCACCTTGCCACGTACATACGTACAAACACACACACATAACACAACACGACTGATATCCAAGGCTCCTGCTGGTTCTATTCAGGCTGTGGTTGCTTTATCTATCCTGCTGCTACTGCTAAACCTGCTACTAATCCTGCTGCTGTTTTTCCGAGTATTGCTATTTGAACGCGACGTTGTTGCTACTTATTGCTATTTAAATTATCGTTATTATCATTAACAGTAATCATATGTAAAAATATTAAATAAAGTTAATTTTATTGATAACACATCAACGAAGAGAATACAAAAGTGAAACAGGTGAATTTGGTTAATTAACGTATTCTGATACCATTAGATACCAATGAATTCACAGTTGAAATCAAGTTCACTTCATAATCTATAATCTGCAGCATTAGAGAGTTAAATTACTGTTAAGCATTCATAACAAAATATAAGTTTTGCCGAGGTAATGAACTTTTAAGTGAGTCACATGGAACACCCGTGTGTTTCACCTAACCTGCAAATTGCGGAATTATTCCTCCTTCGTGATCCTTAGAAATTACAATACAATTGTCTTCCTCAAACAGAGAACGTTTCGTAATTTTCGAAACCAAGTTAGGTCTCACAATGGTGGTGTTCGTTTTGTCAACAAAGATAATTTCAATTCAGACCTTGGTCGGAAGATCTCATGATTTGTTATTTTTCAAATTTCAGTTGGGAAAGATTCTGTAACCTTTAATGGCTATTCTTTTTGAAAGTGCGTGCTATTCATTTTACATCTTCAGGAACCCTGTTTTGGTTTAGTACCCAGATGTCACGGAAATGCCATGCCGCTGATCGTAATATAAGACTATGTACTGCAGCTGAATTCTCAACCGCTTATATATCTTTTTTCTTGTTTATTTCTCCTCAATTAGCATTTCATTCTGCCCTTTACTATATTTCTCTGAGTTCCCCTTTCTCTTTATTCTCTTAGAACAGGCATTTTGCTCTGCAAAGTGAATAAATAGCCCAAATAGCTAGAATTGAAACTAATATGAAAGTCAAAACACAAAAAAGTGGCTGAAGGGTACGTCATGGAGGTGTGACTCTTTTGGCACTGGTGCCCAACCTTCGTTTTTTTAACACCAAGCTGACTGACAGCGCTGACAGTTGAAATAATACCTCTCGACACACACGGAAAAGTAGGCCTAGGTTTAAAACACAAGACAAAGTAGGCCTAGACTTATAACACAAGAAAAAGTAGGACTAGATTTAAAACATAAGAAAAAGTAGGCCTAGATTTAAAACACAAGAAAAAGTAGGACTAGATTTAAAAGAAGAAGAAGTAGGGCTAGATTTATAACACGAAAAAAAGTAGACCTAGATTTATAACACGAGAAGAAGTAGGCTTAGATTTATAACACGAAAAAAAGTAGGCCTAGATTTATAACTCGAGAAAAAGTAGGCCTAGATTTATAACACGAGAAAAAGTTGGCGTAGATTTAAAACACAAGAAAACGTAGGCCTAGATTTAAAATACAACCTACGTTACATCACTTTTTTTCACACACTGGATATTCCTAGACTCGGATAAAATCAGACAAAACCAGTTGATAGGGTTACGACTGAGATGTTACGATACAGTGGCTATTTATGTGATTGAATGACTGACCAGGATTAGTGAGGTATATCTGGGTGAGGGAAAAACTGAGAAGGAATCGGTGAGAGCACTGTTGTTCCACTGTATAAGTGTAAAGGTGGTAGAGGTGACAGTAAGATTTTCAAGGGTATAAAACTGAATAATATACCGAGGAATTTGTATGGTATGACTTTGACTGAAAGAGCCAAATGACAAAAAGATTGATAGGGGAAGAACAGCGTGAGTTTAGACAAGGAAGGAGGTATGTGGATAGTGTTTGTTATGAAACACTTACATTTCCTTGGCTGTTTCATATCTTTCTGGATGGAGTGATGAGATAAGTCAGAGAAAGTAAAGTAGATATAGACGCAAAGTTGTGGATTAAGAAAATTTTATAGACAACGACTCATCCTTGTTTCGTAGCTAGACAACAGAATATTGTATCCCTGAATGCTCTCTGCATATCTCACTAGCAATTGAAAATCATTTTTCGAGAATGCCTTCTTAGTCTAAACGAGAATATAGTCTTAATTCAGTATCTAATAAAGAAGATTAAACGAATTGCCGTTGAAGGACTGCCCGAAAAAATCGTGACCAACCACGTAAGACTCAGACAGGACCAAAGGGAAGGTGTGTGGGTGGGGGGATGGGGTGAGCGGTTAAGACGAGGGTGGGGTGAGGTGGGTGAGGGGATTCCATGAGACACAGCTACTGAAGAGACCCGGACGAAATTTGATCCGGAAATGTTCAGGTGGAGGATGGCGTTGAGCTGTTACATTATAATCTTCTTATTGTTGTTGATTATCCTCTTTTATTTATATACTTTCTTGTGCGTAACACGGGTAGTGTGTGGAAAGGTCTCCATGTTTGTTTTTGCCGTCGTCCAGTACGGGGTCAACTTTCTCATGACTGCTGCAGAGCTAAGTTACACTATGTCCCGATCATCTCCTGTATTACCGTCATATTTGATGGCAGCCATTAATTAAGTTCCACTATTAACATCAACAATAACCTCCTCCATTCTAGCTGTAATCCACCACAGTCGACTACCAACCAGATATATACTTATTTCACTTTTGAGGTCAACAGAAGTACAACGGGATTAAAATAGCTTGACGGGCCTAAGACGTTCTGGCTCGCTCGGGGATCGAACCCAGGAACTTTCTCTGGTGAGGCGAACATCTCCACCACAGACCAAAGACGTAGGCCTATGGTGACAAAATGATAACGTTAAAAGGAAGTATATTCTTTAGAAACTTCGGAGTACTTAGTTGATCAAAAGACGGGACGGTCCCAAAGTCATTTTATCCCGAAAACCGTACGAGAAAAGAGGAGATTCTTCAGTGGGCTGAGTCAGTCTCAGTCAGATGGCCTTCAGTAATGTGAACTGGACATATCCGGGGAGTTCTGCTTGGTTCATCAGGTGGTTTGATCGACTTGATAAACAGCAGTTTAAAAATGGAAGGTGAATTCGTCCATTTTATGCGGGTAGTGTAGCTTCAGGTGCACATAATAACCTGCTCAAGAGATCTGGGCTTAACCACAAGTATCCATCTTGTGAATGTATGCTCTCTCTCTCTCTCTCTCTCTCTCTCTCTCTCTCTCTCTCTCTCTCTCTCTCTCTCTCTCTCTGTATATATATATGTATGTATTTATGTGTAAAATACAGACGCACATATATAAAAAACGTTAAGCCACAAATATTCCTTAATATCGAATTCACTTACCTTGTGAATAACTTACGCCGACGGCGAATTATAACTGATAAGTGCATCTACCCCGGGCAGGATTCGAATTGGTCCTGAGCCTTCTGGATTAGACGCAGAGGTATAAATTCGATAGAAAGTTCTCAAGAGTGCCGAATGGATAAGCTGACTGTCTACCTCTGTATCTGATCAAAAGCACAGCACTGAATATTGGTTGGAGCAGATGAACTTATCAATCATCACTCTCCTTGGGTTTAAGTTATCCTCAAGGTAAGAGAATTCAGTATCAATAGGTATTCACGGCTTAATATCTGATATATATATATATATATATATATATATATATATATATATATAAACGCAAAGATCGACAGCAATAATAACAATAATTACTCTTATTACAATCATTAATAGATTTACTATTCTCAGCAGCATGATATTTGTTTTCAGAATTGTTGAATCTTTTCATTTTGGGGAAGAATAGATAAATAAGATAAAATAAATAAATAAATAATGCGCTGTTGGAGGTCTTTAGGTGAAATTAAAAGAAACAGTATGTCATCTCTCAGCCTGACGTCATTGGCACTTAAGCGTTAGTTCCTTGACGACTTTCTAGCCAGTTGGGGCCTACTAGCATCAGTCTCTCTCTCTCTCTCTCTCTCTCTCGTTTATGAGTAGGTACAAAAGTCTTTCGCCATTTATTTCCCTTTCTTTATACACATATATAATATACATATATGTATGGATATATGTGTGTGTATATATA
>NC_089764.1:21673735-21733735 GCF_040412425.1 Macrobrachium rosenbergii | reverse complement strand
GATAACAGAAAATCGTCTGGTCAAATATATCAGAAGGATAAGTAGGTTGCAGATGAACAGGGACAAATAATACAAGAAATATGTATTAATTATGCAAAAATATATATATATATATATATATATACATATATATATATAGACGGATAGATAGACAGATAAATAAATTTTTGTCACGCACACACACACCTTGATGCTCAATGGTCAAAAAAAAGTCACTGTGTATTGCTGTTTCTAAACCAGTCAGCGGTTCGAATCTCACTGGTGACAAAGTTCTAATGAATTATGATTCCCCTTGGGTGTAAGTTATTCCTGAGGTATAGGGAAGTGGATATTGAACGATATTTATGGCTTAATATTTGGGATACATATGTATGTATGTATGTATGTATGTATATGTGGAATACTGGATGTGCAATCAGCTGAGTTTGAAGATGTGCAAACCAGTGTTCGTGCTAGGTGATTTAAATGCAAAGGTGGGTGATGAAGAAACAGATGGCGCTGTTTGTAGGCAAGGAGAGCCTTAGATGACTGAGAATAGAAAGTGTTTTGTAATGACTGGAATGGTTGTTTACAAATGAGACAATTCATAATTTCACTTGAGACTGAGAAAATGGCGAAGGTAGTCCACACAGTCATTGACAAGGGAAAGGAGGGGGTGGAAGCATACCAGATCAAGAGAGAAGAGGTGAATCACAAACAGATGAAACAAGGAAGTCAGCAGGATCCAGGCAGAAGATTTGGGAAAGAAGATTTATGTTTATGGAAACAAAATCTAGGATGCATGAAAGAGTGTTGAGCCAAAACTCATTATGGAAGCGAGGTGGCTACTGAATACAAATGATTCTAAAAGATGGAAGCTTTTGATATAAACACTTTGTGCAATATATGTATATATATACATATACATACAGTACATACATACAGTATATACATATATATATTCTAAAAGGGTATAAAAGGATGATCAATTTAGAGAGACAACAAAGATATGTTAAGAAAGTTAGCATGGCTGACCATATGCATAAGAGTGGTCTGAGGTGGTTTGGTCTCGTGAAGAGATTGATGGATCGTAGACATAAATTGATGAAAAGTTTGTACAGAATATATGTTTTGGGATGAAAAGCAAGAGAAAAACGATGTTGTTTGTGTGTGTGTATAAGCCATCGTTTTTGTCGTTAATGAATCAACAATTATTCAATACGTTATCTGGACACAAAAACACGATGAGCAATACTGATAAGATTTCTGGGGATTCATCACCGTGCATTGGTAATCTCTAGTATAAGATACCGCCGCTCTTGAGGTCCAGTGAGTCAGAGATTTCTTATCGAGCTTACGTAAATTATGCTAAGCTGGCGATGGGAAAGACTTTGTGTCAAGCTTAGCAATGATTATTATCATTATAATGATTATTATTATCCCAAATATCCATATGTTCATTTTATTCAGAAGGGACCCCAAATGGTCAAGCTTGTCGAGCGAATTTCCGTAGAGTAGAACGTCCCTCGAGAAATGAGCTTTTGGAATCTCTCTCTCTCTCTCTCTCTCTCTCTCTCTCTCTCTCTCTCTCTCTCTCTCTCCCAGAAGTTCGGACAAGAGCAATCTGCCAATCACGCCGCAGGAAAAAATGCTTGTACCTAATCATACACATTTCTATGAACCGTTTTCTATTCGTCTGTCTCTTTCTTCATGTAATCATACCTTTGTGAACCGCTTCCTTGCTGTGCCCTATAATATAATCCTGATTTACATTGACAGGGTCTTTTGAACACTACCACGCGTGACATTTATGGTTAATTTCTTTATATCTGTGAGAAATCATTTAAGAAACTCATGGGGAAATTCAGCAGGAAATCTACCAAGATCGTCTCAGGTCGGCCAAGACAGAGGCTCCTGTGACTCACAGAATCGTTAGTATTTTGTAGGTGGTTACAGTCGCAAGCAAAATCCCGAGTAGACATTTCAAAGGCAGTTAGGAAAGGACGCCCTTGTTATAATCATATGTGACCCTGAAGAACTCTTATTAATTCAGTATGCGATGTGTTACGCAAGGGGGTCTTATATCAGTTACGAAAAAAAAGAAAAAAATTGACTTGCTTCATGAGATGCTTAGGTGACGCCTAGTATATCCTGGAAAGAATTTTGGGAAGCAGATAAACAAGATCCTTCGAAGAGACATCTCGAACGGTCACAAAAGACACGAAAAATAGTCTTTTAATAACCTTAGAAAATGGGCATGAATCCTTAAGGATGTCACTTGGAATCAAACGCAAAGGGGGCAAGTTGCACAAGTTGCACAGCAACATTGATAACATACGGATAAATAGGAACCCGATTTATGCTCTTTTTCGTTGGAGAAGGGGACTTTTTAGAGGAACATCACACGATACTTTTGAGAAACAGCTACTTGACGTTCTTGATGGATAATCATGAAATGTTTAGTTGGCAGTCTTATCAGCTCTTGAAGTGCAACACAGAAAACCATTCAAGGTCTCAAGACGGCGTCCACATGATTTCTTTTACAATTTCTGGTGTAATTACATAAGGCCAGGCACGTACTACACTTTTGGTGTGTTTAAAAAAATCTAGTCGAAAGGACGGCCTATATATAATTACCTTTTGTGTTGTATAAATTGCCTTCAGTAAAATTTAACTGTTCAAGGACCATTCTTTTTTAATAAGAGGATATTTCGTTGACCGACCTCAATTATCACACAAATCACGCCGAATAAATCGCTACCAGAAGCACAGATGAACGCTAAAAATATATTTGGAATGCAGTACAAGTATAATTATGCCACGCGGGAATGACTTAGATCAGTTGTAAATGGAATCTCTAGGGCAGCGAGATGATTTATTCGGTTAACAGACACATGATGACCAACCGCGTGTGGCAACCTATACCAGACCATGAGAAACGACACAAAAGTCATACTTTTCCCATCATTTGGGATAAGCAAGCAAACTACGTTCTCCGCGGCATCTGCGAACAATCGCATGTTTTCTTATTTGGGAAAGGTGAACACACAAGTCTCGTGGGACACTTACGAGTGAGTCAGAGCGAGATGCTTTGAGGACACTTACACAACTTGTCTCAAGGTAGGGCATGAAAGACCGCTGCTGTTCATTCGAGCTCGGCTAAAACTCTTTGGAAGTCTTTCAACAATTCCTGCTGGATGGTTGGGAAAATTATTGACTTGGTGTGCGATTGGCACGCTTCGAAAATGGGTTCTTCGTTGATGCCTGAAAGCGGCGAGTTGGCGTAACTGATGGCGTTCCGAACTTAGTAAAGAATGCATTAAAAGATCGTGAGGTATTGAGAGTGTAGATTACTTATTGGCTGAAACTTCTAAGCTTGTCTTTCTTTATGTGTCGGTATTTAATGCTTTTATCAGTGGCTCGCTGTCTCTTTTTCAATTCTTAAGTCATAGTAATCAGCAATATCACGAAGAATAATGTTTCAATTAATATTTTAGTTTTATTCTCTACATTTTACATTAAATATAAATCTGAATCATAATCTTAAAACTTCTTCTGTAGGCCATGACATCACCCATGTAATATAAAAGTAAGTAAAATACGACCAAATCGGCTCTGTATCTGAGTGGGAATTGCCTATAACCTGATGAGATAACTCGAGTAACGTAAATAAAGAGAACATAAAGGGAAATAAAGGCAAATGAAACTAGACTGCACTCAGGGTGAATGTCGGTTGTGTTTTCTCATAAAAGGTTTTTCCTTCTCTCTTCTTCCTGACGTCACTGCTTCTCTCTCTGTGACGTTGTGCCAGTCATATCCTTTCGTAGAGAATTGAGAAGTTTTTTCCTCCTATGCTCAGAGACAGTAGAATTTTTTTCTTCTTCTTTTCATAGAGAAAGCAGAAATTTTTTGTCCTCCTTTTCAGTGAGACAGCAAAATTTCCTTCCTAATTGTAGAGAAACCTGAAATATTTTTCATCCTTTTCATACAGACGGCAGAAATTTTTTCCTCCTCTTCATAGAGACAGCAGAAATTTTTTCCTCCTCTTCATAGAGACAGCAGAAATTTTTTCCTCCTCTTCATAGAGACAGCAGAAAAATTTTCCTCCTCTTCATAGAGACAGCAGAAATTTTTTCCTCCTCTTCATAAAGACAGCAGAAAATTTTTCTTCCTCTTCATAGAGACAGCAGAAATTTTTTCCTCCTCTTCATAGAGACAGCAGAAATTTTTTCCTCCTCTTCATAGAGACAGCAGAAATTTTTCCTCCTCTTCATAGAGACAGCAGAAATTTTTTCCTCCTCTTCATAGAGACAGCAGAAATTTTTTCCTCCTCTTCATAGAGACAGCAGAAATTTTTTCCTCCTCTTCATAGAGACAGCAGAAATTTTTTCCTCCTCTTCATAGAGACAGCAGAAATTTTTCCTCCTCTTCATAGAGACAGCAGAAATTTTTCCTCCTCTTCATAGAGACAGCAGAAATTTTCCTCCTCTTCATAGAGAAAGCAGAAAATTTTTTCCTCCTCTTCATAGAGACAGCAGAAATTTTTTCCTCCTCTTCATAGAGACAGCAGAAATTTTTTCCTCCTCTTCATAGAGACAGCAGAAATTTTTCCCTCCTCTTCATAGAGACAGCAGAAATTTTTTCCTCCTCTTCATAGAGACAGCAGAAATTTCTTCCTCCTTTTCATAGAGACAGCAGAAATTTTTCCCTCCTCTTCATAGAGAGAGCAGAAATTTTTTCCTCCTTTTCATATAGACAGCAAAAATTTTTCCCTCCTCTTCATAGAGACAGCAGAAATTTTTTCCTCCTTTTCATAGAGACAGCAGAAAATTTTCCCTCCTCTTCATAGAGACAGCCGAAATTGTTTCCTCCTTTTCATAGAGACAGCAGAAATTTTTCCTCCTTTTCATAGAGACAGCAGAAATTTTTTCCTCCTCTTCATAGAGACAGCAGAAATTTTCCCCTCCTTTTCACAGAGACAGCAGAAATTATTTTTCTCCTTTTCATACAGACAGCAGAAATTTTTCCCTCCTCTTTATAGAGACGGCAGAAATTTTTTCCTCCTCTTCATAGAGACAGCAGGAATGTTTTCCTCCTCTTTATAGAGACAGAAAAATTTTTCCTCCTCTTCATAGAGACAGCAGAAATTTTTTCCTCTTCTTCATAGAGACAGCAGAAATTTTGCCTTCCTTTTCACAGAGACAGCAGAAATGTTTTCCTCCTTTTCACAGAGACAGCAGAAATGTTGTCCTCCTTTTCACAGAGACAGCAGAAATTTTTCCCTCCTTTTCACAGAGACAGCAGAAATGTTTTCCTCCTTTTCGCAGAGAATAGAAATTATTTTTCTCCCCTTTGCTTCAGCATCTAGAACATTTATTAACAAAGATACTCGAAGCTTCCTCTGGAGACTTGGTGCTCTCCCATCCGAAATAGCTTTAGAGGTTGCGAGTATGTAGATCAAATTAGCTCTTGGATGATGAGCTTCCCAGGCTATGTTGATAAGAAAAAAGTTGGGGCCTGGGAACCGATTTTCCAACTATTTGGGAGGAGCTTAATGGCCCAAATCGACAGCTCTCAGTGTCACTGAGGTTGAAATCTAGTCAAGTAATTTAAAGCTCCTGATTATTTTTCTCCTTTTCATAGAGACAGCAGAAACTTTTTCCTGCTCTTCATAGAGACAGCAACAATTTTTCCCTCATTTAAACAGGCAATACTAAAACCATAATCTTCTAAATTGTAATTCTCTTGTAGAAATGGCAGCAACTTACCGTCCACATCAGTAAACTCTCGTCCATTGTAGATTTGTACCTGCGCGAAAGGTGGGATGGATGCGAACTAAAATTCATTGGCCAACATTCACTATTTTAGTACTTTCTATGACTGATGTAAAGATGATTTCTAAGCTCATTTTATGACGTGACCTTGTCACTGGCCACTAATTGATATTGTGTGAAAAATAAATAATTTTTTTGTGATTTGACTCTAGATATCTTGATAAGTTTTAAGCCGAGACTGTCTTGGTAATGTGCATAAACTTTTAGAAGTTGATTTTAGTGCTGCATTCGAATTGGTACCAGAAAAGGCTCTCAGTAATACGCTTTATAATGATGGTGTTGGAGGCTACTGACTTGGTTTCAGTAACATTTTTAAGAGTTAGTGTAGATGGTATTTTCATTGAGCTTAAACCTACTATGATTGTTTCTACAGTACTTTTAGACGCATCGTGTTTTTAGCTGATATGAGTGACATGGTTGTTGGCCTGGAAAATACTGTAATATAGAGCAGAAAAAAAAATTATACACCTCTTTTTTAAGTAGATGCGAATCTCCATAAAATGAAGCAACATAATTAGATGTGAAACCAGTGAGGCTCAAGTGAGATCTTGAGTAAATTCAGAACTTATTTTCTGATCTTGGTCTATGCTACACCTCCCCAGTTAGCAGAGCATTGGAAGCTCAATACATCGTATAATGATTATGAATATTTCCTAATGCTGGACGTTGCCTTTAACTTAAAATTTTCTTTTGCCAGACTTTAATAAAAAAAAAATTCAAGTATATCAGTGAAACTCTGAAATTGACAGTAATGCCACACGCTTTAGATCTTGTTTATCATTTTGAAGCATCATACTTCTACCTGAGTGCTTTTAACTCAGGTGAAGAGATTGCTTGTAGTGGTGGTGAGCTTCATATCCTGTTGCCTGGATATCAGCAACAGCACGCTAATGTATCCCAATAATAGTAATTGTAATTTAAGAGCCTGTCAGGCGATATCCCGTAGGCTTTATGTTCCCAGGAACTCCCGCCCAACACCTTTTCCTGCCCCGAGACTCTAGACCTAGTACATGCCACTCGAAACAAATGAGCGTTAGTGCTGACTAGATTAAAGTTTTGCGGAATGACTCTCATGACGTTCACCTTTATTGGATAAATTTTCATGTAAGAAAGTACTAGTGATATCGAAGAATACATTTGTTGTGACGAAAGTCTACGGAAATCAACCACGAAATCCAAAGCCAGTAATCTTTCGGCCCTGCAGGTTGTTTATCTCGCTACTAAGCATTAAGTACAATACTTCGTACTTACGTGTACATACTTCTGTGTGTACACGTACAAACAACATTACATGGGTACGCCGTTTGTTAAGTTTTCGAACTAAACAATTTTTCCCAAATCCACGACAGAGGGGAAACAGGACTTACAATGTTTCTAATGTGATTTGCTCGAGTGAATGTTCTTGTAGCAATTATGCTCTAATCAGCTGTGTTACTTGAAGCTATTTTTACCTCTTTGTGATGCAGCCATCTCTAAACCGAGTTAACTCACCAGAAACTCTCTCTCTCTCTCTCTCTCTCTCTCTCTCTCTCTCTCTCTCTCTCTCTCTCTCTCTCTCTCTCTACAGTAGAACGTCGTTCAAGAAATGAGCTTTAGAAATTCTCTCTCTCTCTCTCTCTCTCTCTCTCTCTCTCTCTCTCTCTCTCTCTGCAGTAATGTCCTTCGAAAATTATCTTGTAGAATTCTCTCTCTCTCTCTCTCTCTCTCTCTCTCTCTCTCTCTCTCTCTCTCTCTCTCTCTCATAGGAAGTACAGTAGAAAGTCCTTCTCTCTCTCTCTCTCTCTCTCTCTCTCTCTCTCTCTCTCTCTCTCTCTCTCTCTCTCTCTCTCTCTCTCTGCAGTAGAAATGTCCTTCGAAAAATTATCTTGTAGAATTCTCTCTCTCTCTCTCTCTCTCTCTCTCTCTCTCTCTCTCTCTCTCTCTCTGCAGTAGAATGTCCTAGTAGAAAGTCCTCTCTCTCTCTCTCTCTCTCTCTCTCTCTCTCTCTCTCTCTCTCTCTCTCTCTCTCTCTCTCTCCGTAGGAAGTACAGTAGAAAGTCCTTCGAGAAATGGGCTTTTAGAATTCTCTCTCTCTCTCTCTCTCTCTCTCTCTCTCTCTCTCTCTCTCTCTCTCTCTCTCTCTCTGCAGTAGAATGTCCTTCGAAAAATTATCTTGTAGAATTCTCTCTCTCTCTCTCTCTCTCTCTCTCTCTCTCTCTCTCTCTCTCTCTCTCTCTCTCTCTCTCTCTCTCTCTCTCTCTCTCTCTCTCTCTCTCTGCAGTAGAATGTCCTTCGAAAAATTATCTTGTAGAATTCTCTCTCTCTCTCTCTCTCTCTCTCTCTCTCTCTCTCTCTCTCTCTCTCTCTCTCTCTCTCTCTGCAGTAGAATGTCCTTCGAAAAATTATCTTGTCTCTCTCTCTCTCTCTCTCTCTCTCTCTCTCTCTCTCTCTCTCTCTCTCTCTCTCTCTCTCCTTCGAAAATTATCTTGTAGAAGAATGTCAGTAGAAAATTATCTTGTCCTCTCTCTCTCTCTCTCTCTCTCTCTCTCTCTCTCTGCAGAAATGTCCTTCGGCTATCTTGTAGAATTCTCTCTCTCTCTCTCTCTCTCTCTCTCTCTCTCTCTCTCTCTCTCTCTCTCTCTCTCTGCAGTAGAATGTCCTTCGAAAAATTATCTTGTAACTCTCTCTCTCTCTCTCTCTCTCTCTCTCTCTCTCTCTCTGCTCTCTGTCCTCTGGAAAATTCTCTCTCTCTCTCTCTTCTCAAATTCTCTCTCTCTCTCTCTCTCTCTCTCTCTCTCTCTCCTCTCTCTCTCTCTCTCTCTCTCTCTCTCTCTCTCTCGTACAGTAGAAAGTCTCTCTCTCTCTCTCTCTCTCTCTCTCTCTCTCTCTCTCTCTCCGTCTCAGTCTCTCCGTCAGAAAGAAATTAGCTTTCTCTCTCTTCTCTCTCTCTAGTAGAGCTCTCTGCTCTCTCTCTCTCTCTCTCTCTCTCTCTCTCTCTCTCAGTGGAAAGTCCTTCGAGAAAAAGTCCTTCGAGAAAGCTTTTAGAATTCTCTCTCTCTCTCTCTCTCTCTCTCTCTCTCTCTCTCTCTCTCTCTCTCTCTCAATTTTTTTCCATCACCCTCTTTTTTAGCAAGCGCCTTCCATTTTTCAAAGTGTCTTTCAACTTATATTATGATAACCAGATTAGGAGCGCGTTATCGAAGACGTATCGCCATTCAGATAGATGACGATATCAGGCCAAAGTTTCTGAGAGACGAGGTCACCGAAACGAGACGATTTTTACGCGTAATTTTCGGAGAATCTTGAGGGGCGGAGAGGAAGAGTCCTCGTTGGTTATTGCATTTGACAAGGAGGTTGTACTTTCTGGTACGCTTATTCTGTCTGACTGTCTCTTAGACTGGTTGTTAAAAGAAACATTTTACAAATTTATTTATTTATTTATTTATTTATTTATTTATTTATTTATTTATCTGTTGATTTATCTGTTATTCTAATAACTGATCTTTTCTTTCTGTATTTCGCATTACCTTCTGTTATTTCTTCCGAATGGCCACCATATTCCTTGGAAACTTGAATTTCAAGTCAGTGGCCCCTGTGGGCGTGTTCCATATGAATATAGTTCATTTTCTGAATAATAATAATAATAATAATAATAATAATAATAATAATAATAATAATAATAATAATAATAATAATAACGAACGAACGAATTTTGATGAAACCTGCTGAGTATATTCAGTAGGTGGCCTTCTGAAGATGAGTAAATTTTAGTGGGTATTGATAGAGAAATGCCATTTTTCAAAAGTTTTCTGGTAGAAACTATCCAGAATCTTAATAATAATAATAATAATAATAATAATAATAATAATAATAATAATAATAATAATAATAATAATAATAATAATAACAACGAAAGAATTTTGATGAAACTTGCTGGGTGTATTCAGTAGGTGACCTTGTGAAGATGAATAAATTTTAGTGAGTATTGATAAAGAATGTGATTTTGTAATTTTTAGGTAGAAACTATCCCAATTCTTCATTGACGTCCACCCAAAATATGGAGGAGGGAATTATCCGATAAAGGCGTCCACCAAAATATCATCATAATCTGCTCATCCGTTCTTGAGATATTTTCTTAGAACAGATTCTTCGCCAAAACAAAGTATATAATCTCAGCGGAGGCGGCCTGCGGTCTCAAATCGCTATAGTTATCATTATCATTATCATCAGTGTCAATATCATAATTATTATTATTTCTGTTGTACCGTTTTTGTTATGACCATCATCATGAACGTTATTTACAAGGAAAACAACATCAACAAAAAGATAATTACTAATAATTACCAATTACTAATGCAGCAACATAACTATGATTATCATCATTATAATCTTCCTTATTATTATTATTATTATTATTATTATTATTATTATTAACAGAATGGCAATTTCAACAGCATTTATTCTATATAGTAAACGTTCAATTCGTCTTGTCAATTAATAAGACGAATTGAACGTTCACTATATAGAATAAATGCTGTTAAAACTGCCATTCTGTTTAACAAAACCTGTATTAAAGAAGGTCTTTTTCCTATTATTATTATTATTATTATTATTATTATTATTATTATTATTATTATTATTATTATTATTATTATTATTATTATTATTATTATTATTCAGCTGAGAAACCACGATCTGAAAGGGAATACCAAAGATATGGAAGTCCTTTCCATCTCGGAAGAAGAATTATTACTCGCTAGAAGTCATAAATCATATTCTGCCACGTTCACGTTATTCTGTAAAAGCGGTCTCAAAAACCTTTCAGTAAACGAATAGTGTCTTTCTGTCAAAGATGAAATATTGAGAGAGAGAGAGAGAGAGAGAGAGAGAGAGAGAGAGAGAGAGAGAGAGAGAACTGAAGTGAATGTAGAGTTTAGGCTAAAAGCCAAGCACTGGGACCTATGAGGTCATTCAGCGCTGGAAAGGAAATTGAGAGGAGGTAGGTCTGAAAGGTGTAACAGGAGGAAAACCTCGCAGTTGCACAATGAAATATTTGTTAAGAGAGGGTGGACAGCGAGATGGAAGAAAGATAATATGAATGGAGGTACAGTAAAAGAATGAAAAAGAACCTTTAGTAATGCATACAGTGTTGAGGTGCTGATAATAAGAGAGAGAGAGAGAGAGAGAGAGAGAGAGTAATTTTGTTATATTCATAAATGACCAATTTATGCGATAGCTTATTTCACAGGACAGAAATTTGTTCTTATTTCTTGTTGCTTGTAGTCATTTTTATTTTCCTCTTTATTTCGCACTGACGAAATAGCTGATAATAACAATCGAATTCTTTAAAGCCTTAGCCCATTTGAAGAATGAATCCTGAAAAAAATATAGACCAAGGAATAGCAGAAGGAGAGAGAGAGAGAGAGAGAGAGAGAGAGAGAGAGAGAGAGAGAGAGAGAGAGAGAGAGAGAGAGAATCTGAAAACTTCGAATTAGAGGAAGAGACGCCATGGCAAGAGAGAGAACTTTGGAAGTAGAGGGGAAAACCTTGGAGACAGAGGGAAAGATTAGACAGTAGAGGGAAAAACCGTGGAAGTAGAGAGGGAAAAACTTTGACGGAGCAAGACAGAGTCATCAGCAAGCAGGGGAACAATATTTCAGAGAAGAATGAGCAAGACCAATATAACTTGACTGCCTTGACTGGAGAAGATTTCGGGAAATAAAATTCCTGACATTATGGAAGCATGTTCAACAATTTCAGACATATAATTTCTTCAAGATAAGTTTGGAATTGCCTGAATATCCTCATTGCTGGTTGAAATGATAGGAATTGTTTTTGGTATACAAGGGAATATTCATGAAAATACTCGTGAATTAACCATAATTATGGCTAAAAACTTTATAAAAAGACCTTTGAACTTTGGGTTCTTTCCTTTAATTATGGCAAAATGCAAACGAAATGCAAAACACGAAGGTAAACACTGAATTTGTAGAAAATACCTTGGTACGGGAGACCCATTCAAATGATTTCAAGATCAAAACTGATAGGCGAAGAAAATGTCAAAATTAGTGTATTTAAGCAGCAGACGATGTAATAGAAAGTAAGTGAGAAAAGAAGCAAATGGAAATTAGAATTTCTGCTAAAAGTATAAAGTAGGAAAAGTTGATTGAAGAGAGTAACTGATAGAAAATAAAGCGAGCAAATAAAACCAATATTAATATCATCAACAATTGGATAACCCACAGACGTTGCTAGATCACCAGCGGTTATTACGATTTTAGATTTAGAAAGGTGCACAGGAACTTACAGAAAGAAAGAGTTAGTTGGGAACTGGATATAGCAATCCCTTACTCCAAACTCTTATGACAAAAAGAATCTCGGAGGTCGTGAGGAGAAGGTCAGGTTTAAATATTAATTTTACTCTTATTCAGAGACGTACGCATAAGTTTCTTTAAATTTCATGAAAATGTAACTTTTGCTATTTGGCTTCGGCCATAAAGACGATTTGTAGTCTAGCGTTTACAAGTTCACAACAAATTATACTAAGTGGGCAAAGTTGGTTTCAAAAAACAGAGGTTTATGTTTTCTTACAATTTTTTTTATATTTGATGTCTTTATTTCAAATAGAATACGGATATAGAACCTGCCCATTTCTCATTTACTGACGTCGCTGAAAGTCGTCTGTCCGTACTGTCGGGCGTTCGAGCCTCCCAGAAACCGAATCGTTTATTGATTATAAATTCCCCGTCGGTGATTTTCCCGAAGTAGAGCGAATTAGATGTTAAACGACATTTATAGATCTTTGTAAATATAAAAATGATGTTTGTAATATATAAAAATGTCATGTGTGTGTGTATGATATATATATATATATATATATATATATATATATATATATATATATATATATGATGATTATAATCATATTTAACACGGGATTCTTTTATCACATATTACCACAGGCTTCAACTTTATCATCGAGCCATTCGTCAGTGGCTTGGAAAATAAAGTCGAAACCGGTCAGGACCTACACTCCGTCTCTTATTTTTTCACCTGTGGTAATATGTGATATATATATATATATATATATATATATATATATATATATATATATATATATATATATATATATATATATATATATATATATATATTCATATACATATACATATACATACACACACACACACACACACACACACACACAAAACACCATACTCTCTCATTCCCAGGATATTGGCTGCATGCCTGGCCAAGTCTCTTATCCTCGTGAACTTACGTAATACAATGCAGGATGGAAGACATTCCATTTCTCAAATTTTTTCTTCCCCTCTGAGTCGATTCTCCCGCTTCTCATCAGAAGGAAAAAATCATAGCTAAATTAAGTGAGCAATAAAACACGTAGAGTTAGTGGCAGTAGTATTACATATCTTGATTAACAAACTCCTCCTTTGAGAAGCTGAGGGGAATCAGTAGTAAAAAAATGACAGAATCTAGAGCGAATATATTGCTGCAAATCCCGATCCTAATTCTCGTCCTCTAATATATTAACAACTGTCGCCATTTTAAGTACCTCATTCAATCAGATAAAGCGAACTAAGTCCAATTAGCCGCATACTTCCCTTACACCTCTGTAAGAAGATGCCCCGTAAATTAGCCAGGGTACGCGTTCCCCCAAAATAACGATGGCGTACCCATCAGACATACTTCTTATGAATTATATAGAGCACCTCAGGACTTTCCTAGACGGTGACTCAAATCTATTTATTCGTGGCTTAAATGCTTTTATAGACTGCTTGGACAGCTGGTGAGAGGTGCGCGTTACTCCAAAGCCATTAGCTTGAGGAAATGCATCACCAATTTCTTACTCAAGCATTTTCGTGCATTCTTAAGGAGCAAGCAACGATGCCATTGACTTAGCTAGAAACCTACGTGAGAATGGGTCGGTCACATCGGAAAACCAAGGAAGGAAATGATCAAACCGGAGGTGAGAATGAAATGAAATTGAAATAAAAGGGAGACAAGGAATGACAAAATTATAAATGTCATAATTGATCACGAAATAAACGAAGTTAAGAGTCCTGTCTCGTCCAAGTTATATTTTGCATGATGCTTATTAGGTTAAAGACGGATTACGAGTCGATGGAGTTGTGGGCTAGCACTCGCTAGGCCCGAGTTCGAGTCTCCGGCCGTCTAATGAAGAATTAGAGGAGTTTATTTCTGGCGATAGAAATTCATTTCTCGCTATAGCGTGGTTCGGATTCCACAATAAGCTGTAGGTCCCGTTGCTAAGTAACCAGTTGGTTCTTAAACACGTAAAATAAGTCTAATCCTTCGGGCCAGCCATAGGAGAGCTGTTAATCAGCTGAGTGGTCTGGTAAAACTAAGGTATACTCTTTTTAACCACCTCTTAAAGAGGGTATGATAAACTTCATATATATATTATATATATAATTATATATATGTATGTATATATATATATATATATATATATATATATATATATATATATATATATATATATATATATATATATATATTCATTCTAGTAGTTTTATAATATATATATAATGGTTCATTCTAGTAGTTTTTAAAATATTTGGCAGCCGTGTCTACCACCTCTGATGCATTAAGGTTAAACATTCCACGATTTTTATACTTAATAATTCTTTAGCGCGTGTTTTAACACTTCACTTCACCAAATCTATTATGTCTCTGACTTCACATGATGTTACAGTGAGATAATGAGACCTGATCCTGGCTGGTAGCCTTCTTCTTGTCTTCTGTACCCTAAAATTAAAATATTTTTTCAAGCGCAAAAAGTTGTCTTGTAAAAGGTCATTATGACAAACAAAGCAAATATATTTCTCGCCTGTGCTACAGCGTAGATCCATTGTGTCCCGTACAAGTTTCTCCTCCAACGTCATAATCCATTAAGTTAGATCGAGTTTCTTTGGTATCTTTGCCAGCTTGCATTTCCCAATCATCAGTCTTTGTTTCCTCATTCCAAATTCAGTAAAAACAATCTCGTTAGTATACAAGGCGCCCTTTCGCTTGCAGCTAATTTACTGAAAAACTTCGAAATTCCATTCTTGCTTCTTTTCCCAAGAGTGGGAAGTTTCCATCCTTTAGGAGGGGGTTCTGTCAATTCCTTCGAAGTTGGATTCGTTTGTTTTTTTCACATTCTTTTCAAGTTTTCTACAAAAAAATGTTTTGTACATTACTGTCAATTTCTCTCCATGTTTAGTTTTTCCCGTAAGGACATTCAGTAAAAGAGTTGGTCATCAAGTTAATGACTTATTGTGCCTTGTTCTTTATGAAGGACAATAACAGTAGATGTCATCACACCTTATGGAAGTAGAATTAAAAGGGGGGGGGAGGAATTACGGAACCCCATCAAAAGTATTTGGTGACAAAGAAAAAAAACAAGAGACCAGAGGAAAGAGAAATGAGGTGGAAAGAGAATCTGCATTATTTCTGTTAACTGATCCAACGAGATGACATACTTAAAAGGAGAGTAAAAGTACCGCTAGGAATCTTAATTGAATAATAGAAAACAGGGCGATTTTAAAAGTTCCTTTTAAAAAGCATGTTCTTCTCCGCAAAAAAAAAAAAAAATCCTAAATTATTGTCAAAAATACCGCTAACGACGTCTCTGAAGCTCTCATTCTTTAGATACCTCCACTGTGGACTACTGTTGACAATAATTCTTAATTCTCCTTCCTTGACTTAGTAACAGCGTTCTGAACACCAGCCTTCCCACCGTTTCTTCTCTGGATTGTGTTAGTCCTTAGTTCTAATAACGAATAAAAACAAAATTTAAATTGTTCACTCTCTTTATGTCTGTACAAACCATTGGCCATAATATCATTAATATCTTCATTATATATACATCTTCATCACTTTTACCATAACCAACAACCATCTGAGTTCTTTTGAGCTTTAGACAGTCTGCCGTTAACAACACGAACTTTGCAAGTGCAATATTATTAGGCATTGTAAGGCTGGTTCGAGATCATGACAGCAGAGAATCTGAGACTCATTTCCTTCTCCAGAGTTTACTGCATGTGACTTCCGCCCTGTTGCCATTAACGACAATACTTAAGCACTTCCCTAAAGACCTGCCTTGCTTACATCTTTAGTGCTACGGAGATTAACAAAA
Organism: Macrobrachium rosenbergii; assembly: GCF_040412425.1. NCBI lineage: Eukaryota > Metazoa > Arthropoda > Malacostraca > Decapoda > Palaemonidae > Macrobrachium > Macrobrachium rosenbergii. Next base: position 21,717,781 of record NC_089764.1, on the reverse strand, counting down.
ACCCTCTGGTAAGCTATTCTTTCCTTAGTTCCCGCAGGTGGGCACATTTACACCTATTGGCATTAGCAAATAAATTTTCTCCAGTTTCATTTCATTCCTCTATAAGCACACTACTCTTCCTTTTATACCCTTTCCCCCATAATATAAAATAACCTTAATGTGTGCACGAACGCCCCAAGACAATAATTAGCAAATGGGGTTCCTGTGTACACAGACAAGATGTCGACCAAGAATGTCACCGGTTAGTCAGAGCACTGTCAGGGAATTCAACGTATGTTTGTTTATATATGTGTGGATTCCAGTGCAGCCATTGTGTGGGAACCTGTTGCGTTGCATGCTATTGACCTGCACTTGTAAATAATTGAAGGATCCGCTTTTGGAGACCTGAAACCCAGTTCATTGGAAACTATTTAAAAAAAACATATATGTATGTATATACTTGGGTGATTAGTTTCAGACACTGGATGAAGTTTACATAAAGTTCTGTAGTCGTAAACGTTTTATTTCTAGTAGTTGAGTATATAGATGTTATTTTTGTTGCTATTATCATTGTTATTAATAATGTTTCTGTTTTTGTTCTCACAGTCATGCACGTTCTAGAGTTCTTGACATAAGTTTACCAATGAGCAAACATAAGACTGATACACATCTGAAGTAAAACGTCTTCTTAGATGACCTTTCTATTCTTGTGCCCCTGTCACATTGTTGCCACGGCGATGAGTCAGCATGGCAACAGCTGTCGAAAGTGGGCCTGGAGGCGGCTTGCCTTACTTGGTAATACTGATTACATACCGAGTACTTCTCTGGAAAGTTACAGATGATAAAATTTTGGAATTAATTCTGGTTGGTTTATTGACCAACTTGAAAATATTTCCAATCGAGAATTAAATTTTTTATTTTCTTCTCTCAGCCATGGCCGGATTACACTGTCTGTCACTTATTGTCGTTGCTTGTGTATTTGTTTATTCGTACAAACAGAAAATTATATTCCTTCCATTTTGTCTCGTCTCTCTTACCGTTCGTATTATTCTTGATATTGTTAGTGATGTTTACCGCATCGTTACTATTCTCACCATTTACTGTTGTTCTTGTTGTTGACATATTTATTGGTATTATTCTTCATACTGCATTATTAATGCTGATACAAGAAATCACAGATGCATTGGTTCTTACCATATCTTTCCCCTGTTTTTTCACCATGAGATTTCTGCTGTATAGAAGCCTTTCTAGATAAATCAGTGGCGTCTAGCCTCGTTCCGTGTAAAATTTATTTAATATGAACAACATTTATAAAAGAATATTTATAATATTTCTGAATATTTAGACAAAAGATAAAGAACTTGGTGAAGGGACCATTGATCAGTTTTTCTTTAGGAGATATTTTCCCTTTAAGAAATATATTTTTTTTTCTTGGTAAGACTGATAACATAGCGAAGATGATTATAAGAAGGGGAAGTGAAGTAGGGTGATCAGGATGACGATCAAGGAGAGAGAGAGAGAGAGAGAGAGAGAGAGAGAGAGAGAGAGAGAGAGAGAGAGAGAGAGAGAGAGAACCAAGATGGCGATTTTGTTTTTTATGTCCACTCAGACATGATATCAAACATGGGAATATTTTAGAAATGCTGGATCAATTAGGATAACTCCACGCGCTATCGGTAGTGTCCTTTGCATCTCATTATGGCAGGGAGAAATGTCAGCAACTCTAAAGGGAACTCTACCTATGTTCCAAGTGAATTTGCTGTTCCTTTTGCAGATCAATAGCATTAACACTAGAACACCAAGTATATTAACAAGAGATTTTACTGTCTTGCAGACCAGACCTTTCATGGGTTATGATTTTTTGTTTTGGGATGTGGACGAGAATAGAATTCGAGTGTCTAACATTTTGGGGAAGTGGGAGAAGCAAGGGTTTTGGGAGTTGGGGAGTGGGTAGAAGGTTTGGTAGAGGCCAAAAGACAGGACAGGTGGAATGTGAAGGATTGACTGGTTTGGGATGTGATAGACACTGGGTGTTAGGCGAAGACGGAGGGACTTAGATTTTTGGCGTTGGGGAAAATGGTAGTGTTAGGGAATGGAAGAGCCAAGAGTTTGTGGAAGTGGGAGGAACAAGAGTTTAGTGAAAAAAGTTAAGTATACCTTAGTTTAACCAGACCACTAGGTTGATTAACATCTCTCCTAGGGCTGGCCCGAAGGATTATACTTATTTAGGAACAAGAGTTTAGTGAAAAAAAGTAAGTATACCCTAGTTTAACCAGACCACTGAGCTGATTAACAGCTCTCCTAGGGCTGGCTCGAAGGATTATACTTATTTAGGAACAAGAGTTTAGTGAAAAAAAGTAAGTATACCTTAGTTTAACCAGACCACTGAGCTGATTAACAGCTCTCCTAGGGCTGGCTGGCCCGAAGGATTATACTTATTTTACGTGGCTGAGAACCAGTTGGTTACCTAGCAACGGGACCTACAGCTTATTGTGGAATCCAGACCACATTATACCGAGAAACGAATTTCTATCGCCAGAAATAAATTCCTCTAATTCTTCATTGGCCGGCCGGAGACTCGATGTTTGGGATGTGGAAGATTAAGGTGTGGATGGAACAGGGCAATGGATATGGGGAACTCAGGTGGGCTAAGAGTTTGGGGAAGTGTTAGGAGTAATTGACTGGTGAAGAGGCAAAAGTAATAGTTTTTGGAAAGTGGGAGGAATGGATATATATATATATATATATATATATATATATATATATATATATATATATATATATATATATATATATATATATATATATATATCCATTATATGAGACTGGAGGAAGGAGAACATGGCAGGTTTAATGAAGTGGGAAGAGGCGGGCGTTTGAACAAGTGGTATGTACTTAGGATATACTGTACTTGATACACATGACCTTTGTAGTCATCACCTAGACTTAGATCCGTATTATTTTCCAAATATTGCAGATTGATTTCAGAGTAAATTATTGTACACAAACTCAACAAACTTCATAATTTTAATATTCAAAAAATCGTTTGGCATTCAAGTAACACAGTTATAAACATGTTTATAAAACTCTAAGTTATCACTAAGCAAGTTTTCCATATGAAAAAAGGAAGTTTCCTTTAACTTCAATTGTTAAAATGTACGGAATATGTTCCATAAATAGATTACACCAGTCAAACAGTGACCTTCTTAACAACATGCCACATCTCACTTGTAATATTGAAGATTTCTGGTGCCTGTGAACGCTCCCGTTTCAGCAATTCCTAGTTTATTTATTATAAAATTCTTCAATTCTTGCACCATGCAATAAACTTTTGAATTACACGGTCCATCAACACAAAACTGAATCTTCAACATTTGCAGCTTTTCCTGAACGTCTTTTGTTCTTTTGAAATTCAAAATTTCCTTCTTTTCACAATAATCTTTTCCTCTTTGTGTTTGCTTCCATGTTCTGCTTATTAAAAGTTAGTACGTGAGTCTATTTTTTACATTGCAGATATTCGTGAACTCGTCTTTTATCTCTTAGTAAACCTTTCATTTCAAAACCTCACTCTTTTTGCATTCCTTCTTCCTACGTGACCGTGCCCGCAAGGAGTCCCTGCTGCCCCGTTGACCCTCAACTCCTACGGCATGTCCTTACTTCATCTACTTTTTCCTAAATACTGAGGCTGTCGCCTCCTTCTTATGAAACTCACTTGTGGCAACTCCTGCAGAATTTGTTCTCTGTTCATATTCCCACTTCAGACAAGCTATGATTAGAAATACTTCAGGATCTTTTTATTCACCTTTACGTTCTCTCTCTCTCTCTCTCTCTCTCTCTCTCTCTCTCTCTCTCTCTCTCTCTCTCTATATATATATATATATATATATATATATATATATATATATATATATATATATATATATATATATATATATATGCACTCACTCTCTCTCTCTCTCTCTCTCTCTCTCTCTCTCTCTCTCTCTCTCTCTCTCTCTCTCTCTCTATATATATATATATATATATATATATATATATATATATATATATATATATATATATATATATATATACATGTATATATGTATGTATATATAATGTATGTATAGAGAGAGAGAGAAAGAAGAAAGAAGAAGAGAAAGAAGAAAGAATGTAATAGTGAATAAAAGGAGATGCTAAAGAATTTCTGATCATCGTTTGTTTTAAGTAAGAATAAGAACAAAGGACAAATTCAATAGGAGTTGCCACAAGTGAGTTTCGTAAGTAGGAGTCGACAGCAGTATTTAGGAAAAAAATATATACGTGTGTGCGTGCGTGTGCGCGCGGATGTGTGTTTGTGTGTGTGTTAGTCCGTGAATTTGTAATATCACGCATTTGACAGATGGTAGAGGGGGAGATTTGGCAGAATCATATTTCTGCCAGTACGAACTCTGATCAGAGATCAGAGACTACTACAGCAACTGTGAGTCTACTGGCGGACTAAGATCATCGCGTTTGCTGGTGGAAACTCCTTCTTCTTCTTCTTTTACCGTTCTTGTTTTCCCAATTGTGTGGGGTAAGCACGATGCCTTCTTTTGAAGGACTTTGATTTGGCTTTGGGGTAGACTGTAGTCTCGATCGGCTGCCCTGCCTGTCATCGCTGAAACTCCGATCGTAATAATAATCACACGTCTCATTATTAAAGTGATCAAGCGTTAGAATCAAGGCGAAGTATTGATAAAGAGAAAAAATTCATTTAATCAAGAAATTCTTCATTGAATCATCATAACAATAAAACCAAATCAGTCATTATATCGGAGAACTTAGTTCAGCAGCACACATTTACATCACATAAAATCATCATAACGTGTTCAGCTGTACAAACGCCCCAGCTAATATATCTGGATAAATCCTTTTAATCCTTCATAAACTATGTAATGTTTTGTTGGGTTTTAGTATCTGCTCACATTAGGATCTCTGTAAACTACTGTATGTGTATATCATAACTATTCCTCTTTCATTACGAAAAATTTTTGTCCAATTTTGAAATTTTGAAAATCTTGGAGACTTAACAGAACAGGCCTTAGTTTTATTATGGCCTCCATCCTATGCTCTTCCCACGTGAAGATTGTAAGGGAATGACTTATTCCAGTGCCTCAGCGTTGAGGTCTTGTAGTGAAGAAGAGCTCAAGTATTGCACATATCTACAAGTTCTTACTATCTGAAAACACATTGCTCCACAGTAGTAGTGTAAATCGGGTAAGCAATGTGTGGTCTCTCTGTATACACGTCGAAAACTTTGCAGCGTAGAAGTCAGGGGCCACGGTCAGTGCATGCTAGAAATGGAGTACCTACCAGTAGAGCATGCGACTGAATTCTTTACACGTACAATCGCAATTTCCACTAACTGGGACTCCGATTGGTGTTTCTATCTGATAGAAACTGCAATTCCGCCAGGCTGTTATCTCAGCCATTATTACTCACAAACACACACACACACATATATATATATACATATACATATATATATATATATATATATTAAATATACGTCTATATGTATATAGTATATATGTATATATAATTATTATATATACATACAGTATATATACATATGTGTGTGTGTATACTGTATATGGATATGTTTGTGCGTGCGTGTATGTCTATACCAATATACAACAACCATACTCGAGGACAAATAGACTTCCATATAAGGTAAACAAAACGACTGTTTTTTTTTTTTTGCATTAAAAGAATAAAAAAAACCTTTCCAACTATATAACAGACTGTGCGTCGGATTGCAATGACTCATCTCTATCGGAATGCGTTTGGAGGTTAATGACTGACTGAAAAAATAAAAACCCTTAGTCACTGATAGTTTTTACCTTCCCTCCCGTAATTTGGAGAGAGAGAGAGAGAGAGAGAGAGAGAGAGAGAGAGAGAGAGAGAGAGAGAGTAATAACGTTTCTGGACACTGAGCATCAGCGTTGGTTAGATAAGCATAGAAGTATGGACTGAAAATATGCATTTTAAAGAAAATATATTAATATAATTGTTCTTTTGTGAAACCCAACTTCTCCTAAGATAATATGACTTCAAAAAGACAAACACGTCCGATGCTTTACTTCATTTTTCCTATAACTGCAGTATCAAGACTTAGCTCATCATTTGAAAGATACTTATAGAGATTCCCTGCCGGTACACATATATTCTCTCTCTCTCTCTCTCTCTCTCTCTCTCTCTCTCTCTCTCTATATATATATATATATATATATATATATATATATATATATATATATATATATATATATATATATATATATATATATATATATATATAGTATTCAAATGTATAATGTGTATATACTTATACACTATATTGATACTTAATGTTGATATCTTTCTCATGCTTTCTCTTATATCATATATATGCATACATACATAATATACTGTATATTCATGATACATACATATACATATATATATATATATACTGTGTATATATATATATAAATATATACTGTATATATATATTTATTTATTTATTTATTTATTTATTTATTTATCTGTGTGTGTGCGTGCGTGTGTGTGCGTGTACATTCCAAACTACGTTTACATAAGATGACAATCAATATATTCACATCACAAGCCAAAGAGAGAGAGAGAGAGAGAGAGAGAGAGAGAGAGAGAGAGAGAGAGAGAGAGAGAGAGAGAGAGAGACTTACTCATACCTTCTAAATAAGCCCGTGCCCCAACCACCCAAAAATGGCCAAGATGTGATATAGATTTGCTCTAGCAGAAACACCTAACTGATTCACCGCGTCCATATTAGTAGGAGTCATTTTACTGGAGCGCAATACCTGCGAAGGTCTTCTTGGTTTTTGCCACCATTTAATTGTTTGTATCTCTTCGACATTAACCCGTTTCCTTTGACAATGGGTGGCTCCCCAGAAAAGACAAGGCAGCGGTCACCGCCACATCCTTACCTTAATTATTGAGTTGTGGATACAACCCTGTTCAGAAAACTTCCAATGTTTCCTTTATCCCATAGCTTTGTTTAGTGTCCTTTTTTCGTACGTCTCACGTCTCTCTACTCAAAAAGATATTAAATAGCCACGGAGACATAGCAAATACCCGTGTCTTCATCTGATTTTTACGCCAAAGCAGTTATTCTTCTACCCACAAACACCAACATAAGCCTCACTTCCACTGTAAAAGATTTGTATCACTCTCAGCAATTTAGCTTGTGTGCCAAACATCTCAGCACCATGCACACTGTCTCTGTTTTACCATAAGCTTGTTTTAGGTTCTTATATGTCATATGCAGCTTTTCTATTTAGTGTCAGACTTCTCACATAACTTTTACCACAAACACTCGACCAGCACACCATCTTCCTTGTGTAATCCACACTGTTCTTCTTGTCTCAGTCCTTCATCCATCTCCTGCTTTATCAATAAAAACTCTACCAAAAACCTTCCCTGCTATGCTAAGTAATGTGATGCTCCTTTAATTCTTAATCTCCACTATCACCTTTATCTACATAAAAGAGGAATAATTATTCCTCTGACTCATTCCTTCAGAACCTTTCCCTCACTCAGACTTATCTCATTTACCCCGAACAGCCACTCAATCATACTTTCGTCTCTCAACGGCCGCATCTCACTAATAGTCCTATCAATCTTAGAGTCTTTCCATTCTTCAAGCTCTTAATTGCTCTACACATCCTCAGAAGTCATTATTAAACTTCACTATCTCTTTTTCGTTAGATTCCTTGATTATTTGACTCGGACAGCCACGACCTTAACCAACGTCCAAGGTCATTAGGTCGCAGTAATGGCAAACGTTGTGAAAAAACGAACACAGATTCTGACATTATTGCATCTGCGTAGCAGTTTAAAACCACATGGCCATTAGTTTTTGAGATTCTGTAGCACCTAAAAGGGAGGCTGTTTATTCCTTTCACCGACGTTCGTTTACATAAACCTTTTAAACGAATTTCGTTTAATTGTAAAAAGTGACATGCGCTTCAGATGGTTAAGAGGGATTTCGTGCAGGGCTTATAATGTTAGGGTATCAGGAGTAACGACCTTTCAGACGAATAGGACATTATCTGGCATGTTGTAAGTTTCCTGAATGTTATGGGCGGACAAATAACTACAGCAGTGATAGTCTACCGAAATCCGGGTACATTTCTTGACGGTGTCTCATTTTTCTTACGCTCTCTTCAAGGGCTGGGGAAAATGATATCAAAAAGCGTGGGAAGGACATATGATCTTCAGTTTTTTTTTATTTATATTATACTACATATAGCGGCTTATTTATATAAGACGGCTTTTCTAACATTAATTTCGTAGTCAGACGACATTTTTTTTTGCGATAATTTTGTCACGTTTCAGCTCTGGATCTCAGGAATATATTACTGTTCCAACATCTGGCAAGCACGTGGTTTATCAAGAGCTGCATGTCAACACTTGGTATTTGTTGCTGTGTAAAAAGAATCTTGATTCGTGTGAACCGGGATGGCTCTTACTAGAGGAATTACTTCAGATTCATTAAGTCTAAGAACACAAGAACTACACAAAATAAGAGGCACACTGAAATGGATAGTCCAATAAAAATGTAGCACAAAAATTTCACAGCGAATGTTGACATAGATAATTTCAGAAAGCAGCTCCATATCGATTACCATTTACTAGTTTAATAAGATGTAATCCCAAGAAATATTGAACCAGGAAATGCGTGGAATAGATTAATTCCTGCAGATCGTGGAACTGACTTAACATTCAGGATTCATAGCGCGACTTCAAAGAGTATCGCCACATCTTTGAAATGTCTGCCATATAGGTTTTCATCTCAAAACCTGAGTGTTCATTTTAGAGCCTTATTTCCCAACAAATTTTCTATTTTTTTCCCCTTAAATAATACCAGATCGTTATGCCATATTTCCTCATAGATTTTCTATTTCCCTCCCCTAAAACTATGCCTTATTTCCTAAAATATTTTCTATTTTTTTCTCCCAAAACATCACCAGTTCGTTATGCCTTATATCCTCACAAATTTTCTAATTTTTGCCCCTAAAACATTACTAGGTCGTTATGCCTTATTTCCTCACAAATTTTCTATTTTCTCCCCCTAAAACATTACTAGGTCGTTATGCCTTATTTCCTAAAATTTTCTAATTTTTTCCCACAACACATTACTAGGTCGTTATGTCTTATTTCCTCACAGATTTTCTATTTTTCCCCCCTAAAACAATGCCTTATTTCCTAAAAAAATTTCTATTTTTCCCCTAAAACATCACCAGTTCGTTATGCCTTATTTCCTCACAAATTTTCTAATTTTTTCCCTTAAAACATTACTAGGTCGTAATGCCTTATTTCCTCACAAATTTTCTAATTTTTTCCCCACTAAAACATTACTAGGTCGTTATGCCATATTTCCTCACAAATTTTCTATTTTTTCCCCTAAAACATTACTAGGTCGTTATGCCTTATTTCCTCACAAATTTTCTATTTTTCCCCCTAAAACATTGGCAGGCCGTTATACCTTATTTCCTCACAAATTTTATATTTTTTCCCCTAAAACATTAGCAGGTCGTAATGCCTTATTTCCTCACAAATTTTCTGTTTCCCCTCCCCACCCAAAACATTGCCAGGTCGTTATGCCTTATTTCCTCACAATTTTTCTATTTTTTTTACCTAAAACATTACCAGGTCGTTAGGCCTTATTTCCTCACAAATTTTCTATTTTTCCCCCTAAAACATTGCCAGGCCGTTATACCTTATTTCCTCACAAATTTTATATTTTTTCCCCTAAAACATTACCAGGTCGTAATGACTTATTTCCTCACAAATTTTCTATTTCCCCCCCCCAAAAAAAAAACATTGCCAGATCGTTATGCCTTATTTCCTCACAAATTTTCTATTTTTTCCCTAAACCATGACCAGGTCGTTATGCCTTATTCTCTCACAAATTTTGCATTTTTCCCCTAAAACATCACCAGGGCGTTATGCCTGTTTCCTCACAAATTTTCTATTTTTCCCCTAAAATATTACCAGGTCGTTATGCCTTACTTCCTCACAAATTTTCTAATTTTTTCCCCTAAATCATTATAGGTCGTTATGCATTATTTCCTCACAAATTTTCTATTTTTCCCCCTAAAACATTACTAGGTCGTTATGCCTTATTCCCTCACAAATTTTCTGTTTTCTCCCCTAAAGAATTACCAAGTCGTTATGCCTTATTTCCTCTCAGATTTTCGAATTTTTTCCCCTAAAACATTACCAGTTCGTTATGCCTTAGTTCTGTCAAATTTTATATTTTTCCCTAAAATATTACTAGGTTATTATGCCTTATTGCCTCACAAATTTTCTATTTTTCCCCTAAAACATTACCAGGTCATTATGGCTCATTTCCTCACAAATTTTCTATTTTTCCCCATAAAACATTACGAGGTATTATGCCTTATTTCCTCACAAACTTTAAATTTTTTTCCCCTAAAACATTACCAGGTCGTAATGCCTTATTTCCTTACAAATTTCCTATCACCAGGTCGTTACGCCTTATTTCCCCACAAATTTTCTGTTTTTTTCCCCTAAAACACTACATTGTCATTATGCCTTATTTCCTCACAAATTTTCTATTTTTTTCCCGTAAAACTTTACTAGGTCGTTATGCCTTCTTTTCTCAAAAATTTTCTACTTTTCCCCCTAAAACATTACCAGGTCGTTATGCTTTATTTCCTCACAAATTTTATATTTTTCCCCCTAAAACATTACCAGGTCGTAATGCCTTCATTCCTCACAAATTTTCTATTTCCCCCCCCCCTAAAACATTGCTAGGCCATTATGCCTTATTTCCTCACAAATTTTCTATTTTTTTCACCTAAAACATCACCAGGTCGTTATGCTTTATTCCCTCACAAATTTTCTATTTTTCCCCTAAAACATTACCAGGTCGTTATGCCTTATTTAAATAACCTCACAATATTTCTAATTTTTCCCTTAAAACATTACCAGGTCGTTATGCCTTATTTCGTCACGAATTTTCTATTTATCCCCTAAAACATTACCAGGTCGTTATGCCTTATTTCCTTACAAATTTTCTATTTTTCCCTAAAACATCACCAGGTCTTTATGACTTATTTCCTCACAAATTTTCCATTTTTTCCCATGAAATATCACCAGGTCTTTTACAGCTTATTTCCTCACAAATTTTCTATTTTTTCCCCTAAAACATCACCAGGTCGTTATGGTTTATTTCCTTACAAATTTTCTATTTTTTCCCCTAAAACATTACCAGGTCGTTATGCCTTATTCCTCACAAATTTTCTAATTTTTTTCCCTAAAACATTACCAGGTTGTCATGCCTTATTTCCTCACGAATTTTCTATTTTCTCCCCTAAAACATTACCTGGTCGTTATGCCTTATTTCCTCACAAATTTTCTATTCTTTCCCCTAAAACATTACCAGGTCCTTATGCCTTATTTCCTCACAAATTTTTGTTTCTCCCCCTAAAACAATACCAAGTGATTATACCTTATTTCCTCACAATTTTTCTGTTTTTTCCCATAAAACATTACCAGGTCGTTATGCCTTATTTCCCAACAAATTTTCTCCCCCAAAACATTATCAGGTCGTTATGCCTTATTCCCTCACAAATTTTTTATTTTTCCACTAAAACATTACCAGGTCGTTATGCCTTATTTCGTCACAAATTTTCTCCCCTAAGACATTACCAGGTCGTTATGCTTTATTTCCTCACAATTTTTCTATTTCTTTCCCCTAAAACATTAACAGGTCGTTAGGCCTTGTTTCCTCAAAATTTTTCTATTTTTTCCGTTAAAACATTAACGGGTCGTTTTGCCTTATTTCTTCACAATTTTTTATTTTCCCCTAAAACATTAACCGATCGTTGTGCCTTATTTCCTCAGTTTTTCTATTTTTTCCATAAAACATTACCAGGTCGTTATGCCTTATTTCCTCACAAATTTTCTATTTTTTCCCCTAAAACATCACTAGGTCATTACAAATTTTCCTCATTTCTTCTTTACCTCACAAATTTTTTTTTCTGCTTTTTTCCCTAAACAATTACCAGGTCGTTATGCCTTATTTCCGCACAATTTTATTATATTTCCCCCCTAAAACATTACTAGGTCGTTATGCCATATTTCCTCACAAATTTTCTATTTTTTTCCCTAAAACCTTACCAGGTCGTTATGCCTTATTTCCCCAGAAATTGTCCATTTTTTCCCTTAAAACATTGCAATGCCGTTATGATTATTTCCTCACAATTTTTCTATTTTTCCCCCTGAAACACTACCAGGTCGTTACACCTTATTTCCTCAAAATTTTTCTATTTTTTCCCCCAAAGCATTACCAGGTCGTTATCTAAACCAGAGTACAAAGTACATAAAGAGGCTTTCCACCATTTCCACTGAAGTACAACAACAGACGAAAACGTTAAAAAAACAAGATAGCTGATAATAAGCATGAAATTTTGTCAATGTAAATCCCATTGCGTTAACATTGATGCAACTTTCAAACGTGTGACAGGATGCACGAAAGAAAGATAACGATAAATGTATTCCTTAGATAAAGCGTTAATGGAAAGCCCGACGTGTTTTAGATGATTCCTGCATTGATGAAAGATACAGAATGGGACAGTAGGTTATTTCATTATTAGTTATTTATTTATTTATTTTTTCAAAGTGTTTCTTGAGTAGTAACTGAACATAGAAATTGAACTTGGTAAGTGTTTTATATATCTCTCTCTCTATATTTGTGTATATAATGTATATAGACACACACATACACACACACACATATATATATATATATATATATATATATATATATATATATATATATATATATATATATATATATATATATATATATATATATATATACATGTATAACTGAATCACGAAAATATGGAACACGCTGTATATATAAATAAAGGCAAATGCCAAGAAGGAAGAAACAACAGGTGGTGCTAGGCCTTTCGACTTAATGTCCTTTACTTAGCTAAGTAAAGGACATCAAATCGAAAGGCCTAGCACCACTCCTTTGTTTCTCCTTCCTTCGTGGCATTTGCCTTTATTTATACATATACATATACACTCACTCACGCATATACATATATATATGTGTGTGTGTGTGCGTGCAATATTGCGCTAACAATCGCAGACATGCAAGTGATTTAATTGTCAGCTAAAACCACAGTACATCCTGGCTAGACCGAGTGCCAAGTACTTCGGTGCATTTTACACATCACACATCTTCGGGACACAAAGTAATACAACATATTTTATAGAAATAATTCACAAGAAAGGTTTTACGTAAATGAAAGATAGTAAAAGTATAATTCAGCAGTCTGATACAGAAAGTGTTTTGCAAACTACTGATGTATAGTTATCATAAATGAGCGATTCATAAAATAAATTGCTTTATAGATGCGTTCTATACAGTTAATAAAATCCAAATAAGCAGAAGTTTTGTCTGACATCATACAGACTCACCGAAACACACTATAATAATTATTTGCAACTACCCCAGTACAGAAGTAACTAATAATAATAATAATAATAATAATAATAATAATAATAATAATAATAATAATAATAATAATAATAATAATAATAATAATGAGTAATAAAAATCCACAATTATCTAGTAAATATATTACTATGTATATTTACTATATAATTGTGGATTTTTATTACTCAGATTGTTTTTCACGAAATTGTGAATCTATTATCAATAGTAATAATAATAATAATAATAATAATAATAATAATAATAATAATAATAATAATAATAATAATAATAATAATAATAATAATAATAATCCTATCCCATTTTTATATACCAAGGATCGAATTTAAAGATTAGGTGAAATTCCTGACTATAATATAATAAATTGAAATTTCTGCTGCATTCGTCTAGTCAGTTGTAGGTTAAAAAATGACTGAAATGGGCAAAAATATACATAGCTGGAGGATGTGTTGCTCCGACCGAATATCTATGTTGATCTAGGCTAGCAGCCAATTCGTTTCATGTCTGGCCACCATATTTTACAGTATATATATATGTATATATATACATATATATGTACAGTATATATATATACTGTATATATATATATATATATATATATATATATATATATATATATATATATATATATATAATGTATGTACTGTATATATGTATGTTTGATGTATGTATATGCTTGTGAAACCGTAATATAAGGCGCAGTATGCATTTAAAAACCTATGTGCGTCCATTACTGTAATTGATGATGCGATTCCAACTGACTGAGTATATGCACGTACCTAGGTTTGTACTTTTTGATTATGAGTCGTACTGAGTCGTCAGTTTTGTGTGTTTAATTATGTTCTAATCCTCACCTTTTAAGCATTGTGTCTTCCAGTTATTTTTTGAAGGATGCTGGCACCATAGCCATAGTACTGAAATAATAATATAACAACAATAATGTTTTAAATGACCAAAAACACTTCTTTGATTTATTCGAGCATTCGACCAAGAATTAAACTCTTGGGCGCGGAGGCGGCTGAGGTGTTTTAATAGTAGAAATTCACCACCAACGACTGCAAGAGGGATTAGGTAATGGAGTATGGGGGGGAAGCCCTGTAAACAACCTCCCCCTCCTCCTCCTCCTCCTCCTCCTCCTCCTCTTCCTCCTCCTTCTCCTCCCTGCACCTCACCCCGGCAAGGTTTGTGGTGTGCATGAGACGTCTTTAAATTCCTGAAGCAGGGAAGGCATGAGTCACTGAAGAAGGGACGGGGATGGTTGGTAACGTAACAATCAGGTTGCCAAATGACCAGAAAATTCTGGGTTAATTGATGCTGCGGTGGCGGTCATGCATTCGGGCGAGGTTATTGCACGTGTGAAGGAGTGGGAGGAGAAGGGGGCGATGAAGGGAGGGGGTAAAGAAAGAAAGGAGAAGGAAGTGTTGCACTAAAGGAAAGAGGTGGAACGAGGGAAGGAGAGGGGAATGAGGGGAGGGAAAAGAAAGAAGGGGACGTTGCACTGAGAGAAGGAGGTGGAAAAATGGAAGTGGAGGGAAAGGTGAGGAAACGAGGGGAAAGGAAAGAACGGAGAAGGGGATGTAGAACTGAGAAGGAGGTGGAAAGAAGGATGGGGAGGGGGAAGTGGAGGGGAAAGGTGTGAGGAAACGAGGGAAAGGAAAGAACTGAGAGAAGGGGATGTAGGAACTGAAGAAAGGGGGCTTGAAAAGAAGGAAGGCGTATGGAAGGTGATGGAATGAGGGGAGGGGAAAAAAAGGAGAAACGGGTGTGGGGGGTGGGGGGGGGAGATGAAGTCTGAAACGAGGAAAGGAAGTGTTAAAAAGAAGAAGAATGAAAAGAAATGAGAAGGGGAAGATGAATTTAAGGATTTAGGATGGAAAGAAAGAGGGCGAATCAGAGGGGAAGCTTAAGGGGAAAACGGGAAGGTAAGAAAGAGGGGAATAGGGGAGGGGGACATTGACGCCTAATTCTAGGAACCCAGTTCCATTTAAAAATGCACAAAAAGCAAAACAAAAATAAAAAGGTGATCTCGTTTGCATGCGCCATCATGCTCGCTGGTGGATTAAGTTAAATTTAGCATAACCTCAAACCTCTCTGGGGGATGCGGCCGTAAAATTTCAGAAACCTGCGTAAATGTTTGGGAAAATCGCGTCGTCTCCTTGACATTAGAGCATCGGATTTTCGGCAGTCATTGCGCATTACATTGCCCTTTTGTAAGTTTGATATATACAGTATGTATGTATATATGTGTATGTATATACATATATGTGTGTATACAGTATATATGTATACTGTATATTTATATATGTACATATATAAATACAGATATATGTATATATACACATACTGTATGTATGTGTGTATATGTATGTATACATATATAGGTATGTGTATTATGTATATATATACATATATATGTATATATATGTACATATATATATATATATATATACACATATATGCGTATATATGTATACATAGATATGTATGTGTATTATGTATATATATACATATATATGTATATATATATGTACATATATACTGTACGTATATATATATATATATATATATATATATATATATATATATATATATATATACACACATACTGTATGTATGTGTGTATATATATATGTATACATATATATGTATGTATGTGTATTATGTATATATATACATATATATGTATATATATGTACATATATATACATATATATATACACATATATACACATATATGTATACATAGATATGTATGTGTATTATGTATATATATACATATATACTGTATATATATATATATATATATATATATATATATATATATATATATATATATATATATATATATATATGTATGTATATATATGTGTGTGTGTGTTTTTTGTGTGTGTGTTTGTGTGTGTACGTGCAATGTTTATGGCAACACAGTCCTCAAAGTATTTATTAACAAAAATGAATGACTGTAGTAAAATATGATAATGGTAAGGAAGAATATAAGTGGAACGTGCAACTTAACCTGTAGCCCAAAGTAACAGCGAATGTCTTGTATGAACAAAAATTAATTCTTACACTTTCAATCAAACAGGCACTGACAGACATACCGATGAAGACCCATTGGCAAGAGGGATGAGTAAAGCTTCACTCTTCAGCTGGACAGATGATAAAAGCCTTGTTACAAGCAGACCGAAGTCAGAGGTGAGAGGTGAGTATAGGATCTTTTCAAGAAGTTGGGGTCTCTCCTACTCCTCCAAAGTTTGAAGATATTTGCATGGCTCTGTCTTGAGAATGAAAACTTCATTATGCCTCGCGCGACGTGCGTGAAGTTTTACATTATCTTGTCCCCTGCTGAGTTTTGTTAAGAATGTCAGTTTCAGTTTCAGACTGATTTTACAGCTAATGGGACCTTTTGCTTTCACTTTATAAATTTAGAATTCTTTATCGTTTAATATTAATATTTTGATAGAATTTTCCCATTTATATTAACCTATTACCGAATGCGGGTGTCATTTAATGTTAATGTTTTGATGGAATGTTCTCATTTTTATTAATCTATTACTGAGTGCGGGTGTCATTAGTACGTCATTAAACATAGTTAACGTAAATTTCCCATTCCTGAGGCGCTTTTTCGAAAGAGCCATTCCGTTCTGTTACACAACCAGGAGAAATTTTAATGAAAATGGTTGCTTTTATGAACTTGGTCTCAGGAAATGTTTTCTTAATATGTAAACTTTAAGTAAAACGTCATTTTATCTATATATAGATGTTATGAGAATTTTGACGTTTATCGTATCATAACCAGTAAGGGACATTAGTGTTGCTATGTTTTATTGTAAGTTATGTAACTTACTTCAAGATAAAACAACTAACTAGTAGGTAACTTAACTTACAGCTTACTCTCTTTGTTTCACTAGTAAAGCATCACTGTATTTTCCTCGAGATATAGTCTCTTAGCTTCCAAGTTATAATAATTTTTTTTATTATGTATTCATCCACGTGTGTAAGCAAACTTTGTTGCAATATTTCATGTAATACAATATGCTACTATATTTGTCGATGACAGCGATACAGAGGGGGAAAGCTGGAAAAAATCTATGACGGCCATTGCATAATATAAATGCAGACGAAATTTTACAGGCATTTTATAATATGTATGTCTGTATGCATGTATGTGTCCGTGCATGTATGTCGGCACGTAAGTACATTTCTGTAAAAGCCTACTGTACGTACGTCAAGGTTGCGTTCACTGGACAGTTTGTTCTGCGATGTGGAAGCGTAAGGCTCGCAGCTTCATAGTTCTTCATTACCGGGGTGGGTAGAGCTCTCGGCCAGCACGCTGTTGGCCCAGCGTTCGACTCCCCGGCCGACCAATGAAGAATTAGAGGAATTTATTTTTATGTGGTTCGGATTCCACAATAAGATGTAGGTCCCGTTGCTAGGTAACCAGTTGGTTCTTAGCCATGTAAAATAAATCTAATCCTTCGGGCCAGCCCTAGGAGAGCTGTTAATCAGCTCAGTAGTCTGGTTAAACTAAGATATACTTTTTTTTCTCGCAGTTTCATGATCCGTAGCTGTATTAAATTCAGATGACGTTTGTAGATAGATAAACACGATATGCAAATGCCACTCTATGTATTTTATGCTCTGTGCGGAAGGAAGCATTCAGTGGAGTTATTTCAGGGATGTATAATCCATCAGATGGGAAATCAATGGTGACTGGATGGGGTTCAGCAACTAATGGAAGGCAATTGGCGAAATGGGACGCTCTCCCCCCTTCCGCGTTTTGATAAGTTTCGACAACAGGGCGGCAGGGACTGCACTCGAAATATCAGCATTGAATCGTGAAGGTCAATTTACAAGGGCATTATTAGTACAGTATGTAATTTACGCTTTCTCTCTGTTAGGGAGCCATGCCGTCAGTGCACCTCACGTGGTGCACTGTAGGCATTACTAAAGGTTGTTTGCTGCGTCCTTTCGGTCCCCAAATTCCTTTCTTCCAGCTTGCTGTCCAACCACTCCAACTCCCTCCTTTCGCTGTCTCAGGCGCTGGCTGGCTGAAAATGCCCCAGTGCTTAGCTTTATAGCCTACATTTCATAAATTATCCATCTTCTAAAAAAAAAATAAAAAACATAACAGGCACCTCACACGTCTCGACTGTCGACCTAACCGCGCAACGTCTCCTCGCTGCTGGGAGAAATGGCGCTGGTGACCGGTACAATACATGTACGGTACATACGCTACCGGGGTCTAAGCGATGACAGGCAGGGCAGCCGATGAAGACTACAAAGTCTACCCCAAAGCCAAATCAAAGTCCTTCAAAAAGAAGGCATCGTGCTTACCCCATACAAATGGGAAAAAAGCATGTTAAAAGAAAAAAAAGAAAAATAAATCAGGATAAAGGTTTTGCAAATAATTAAGAAAAAATGAAAATGATTTAATTTAAGTTTATGTTTAAGTTACTGATTATACATGAGGCCGAGATTTCGCTCAAACGTTCTTTGCACGCGTGTTTATTTTGACGAAATCTCAATTTGAAAAGAATCACACAGCTTTAGTTTGGTATTTTTTCGAAATGGTTAAGGTATGGTGGCCTCTCGAGATTGATTACTACAAGTTATTTATTTATCAGTCGATTTTCGCAAATTTAATTTGATGTAGTAAGTCTCGTTCTTCTAACCGTCATGGGAAAGGAATGTTGAGTTGATCAATGCAATTGTTCTCATCTTAGCTTTTTAAATCTGGCCATGTGAGTTTCACGGACGAGACGTTATTTAACTGGAAAGTGATAAAAAACAATGCCAATTTTGGCTTAGCAACAACAAAATGTAAGTAACTGTACTTGCAATTGTAGCATTTTTATTAACTCACGGTAACAGCAGAATCAGAGACCAATACACGATGAGTAAATGAAATACTTCCCGTTCAGGTCCCTTTAGTCAGGCTGAGAAACCGATACTTCATTAGAACAATTATTTTCCTTTTTCTTTAACATCAAGGATAACTGTTGCTTTAGCATTACAGCTAATCAGTTAATCTAGCTACTTTCTCTTTGGCTATTAAAACGTGCGCAATTTTTTTTAGTTTTTTTAATGCTGTGTTATCCTGGGAACTTTTTTGTGTTTGTGTAAGTCTAATCTTACCATTCTTTGCCGACTAAAAAAGCTAATTTTCTTTGATTTTGTCATTTTAAAAAGTTTAACACGTAAGAATACACATTTACCAACAGCATTTGCGTTACAGGTCTACAGGTCAGTGATGTTAAGGATTAATGGATTTGGTCAGTATTTAGACAGACAGGGTCACCACTAAAAAAAAGATACCAAGTAATAATAACACGTTCAGATGCTCTGCTGGTCTTTCAGCCAAAGATTCCCTGGCCATTGAAGCGTTCAATAATCCCAAAGATTCCAATATGAGAAACTAGTTCACAAGAGTGACTGAGGTATACGTAAATCCACAATCAGGAAACTTCCTGTTACTAAAATCTTGAGGAAAAAATGTAGATAAAAGTTCCGACAACAGCTAGATTAAATTGCTGTTCTACTGGTCTTGCATTCTTCAACATGTAAAGACAAGAACAGATCCGCACTGGGTTCTTGAAATATAAACCTGCTCATTTGCAGGGTACCGTACGGTAGTTGCTATGCGTCCCCTCCCAAAATGCTATCCAACCAAGAGTCAACATGAAAGCATGTGAATTCGCTGTAAGAGGGGGGAAGTAACCAACTATCATAAATATTTTGTGTTGTTATCTCTCTCTCTCTCTCTCTCTCTCTCTCTCTCTCTCTCTCTCTCTCTCTCTCATCTGAGTACAACATTCTTCGTAAATCAAGTTTTTCCACTCTGTAATCTGAGATGATGGTAATTATTCCTTTTTACTGCTTCTTGAAGAGAATTTTTTTATTTCAACATATCAAAATATGTCTAAGAGGTTGGTACACTGTTTTAAATTTGGATTATAATTTTTATTTAACAGTTTTTGGTGCTGTATTCTCGTAAATGCTTGTCTATATATTTTTAATTATTATATATGGTTACTGCTCTTAATTGACTAATAATCTATCTACTTATGTATACTTATTTATTCGCTTTTGTCAGGACAGACCTTCATTATTGCGTCGCCATTCATCTCAAATACATCTCTCTCTCTCTCTCTCTCTCTATCTCTCTCTCTCTCTCTCTCTCTCTCTCTCTGTATATTTACCACGTGCGGGCATTCTGTCGATCTTTGCGTGCACTTACGCCCGTCCTATTAACAGAGTTTTCTAGGAAAGAACTAGCACACGAACTGGAATATTTACTTGGTTGCCATGGCAACGCTTAGGATCCCAATCGATCCAAGTGTGACATCATGTATTTTCTCTCTCTCTGATGATAACAGCTGCCGAAAGTTCCGTCGACTCTTTGGATTATACTGCGATGTGCTAGTCATTGTTCATCAACCGGTTAGATAATCAGGCACTGTGCGCTTAATTGGAGCAAACCTTTCTGAAGCTGTTTTTCAGAAAGGGTTGCATTTTCTGGAAGCTGTTTTTCAGAAAGGGTTGCATTTTCTGAAGCTGTTTTTTTCAGAAGGGTTGCATTTTCTGAAGCTGTTTTTCAGAAAGGTTGCATTTTCTGAAGCTGTTTTTCAGAAAGGGTTGCATTTTCATGTTTTTCAGAAAGGGTTGCATTTTCTGAAGCTGTTTTTCAGAAAGGGTTGCATTTTCTGAAGCTGTTTTTTCAGAAAGGGTTGCATTTTCTGAAGCTGTTTTTCAGAAAGGGTTGCATTTTCTGAAGCTGTTTTTCAGAAAGGGTTGCATTTTCTGAAGCTGTTTTTTCAAGCTGGTTTTTTCTGAAGGAAAGGGTTGCATTTTCTGAAGCTGTTTTTTCAGAAAGGTTGCATTTTCTGAATTTTTTTCAGAAAGGTTGCATTTTCTGAAACTGTTTTCAGAAAGGGTTGCATTTTCTGAAGCTGTTTTTCAGAAAGGGTTGCATTTTCTGAAGCTGTTTTTTCAGAAAGGGTTGCATTTCGTCCTGAATTCGGAAGTCCAGCTTTCGCTAATCGTTACACAGATTGGGTAACCGGGTTAGACTGTAACGCTATCGATCAGGCGGGATGGATAATTATTCATAAGTCACGAATTCCTGTGATTGGGTGGAAAGTCAAGTCTTCTAGAATCATGATGCATTTTTGGAGAAGTTAGACGGATGCTGCTGGTTTGTTTCGTCTTGTGTGCTTAACCGGGGATCTCGTGATAAGGACGTCTGGTTTTCTGCTAAGTCTTTTTAGCGAAGTCTCCCCTGAAAATATTTAATAATAATAATAATAATAATAATAATAATAATAATAATAATAATAATATGTTTCATTAAATGGTTACATCGCCAGAGCTTAATATATAATGGTATTTATTTTTTTTAATGATTCATAATTCTGTAGGTAAAAAAAAAAAGAATCATTAGAAAAATCGACAAACTTTATTACTTATCAAACTCTGCTGACACATCCATAATTTGTGATGAAAACTTTCCGAGAGGGCCTCCTTCCTAAAAATAATAATTATGAGAATAAATAATGGTGATGAAAATAGTGAGAATCACCGAGCTGGGTGTGATTCACGATGAGAAAAGTCAGAAAAGTGGGAAATAGCGCAAGTGCTAATGCCCACTGACTAATTTCCCAAGTATTTGGCAAGTAAACATCTGACAAGATGGTCCCTATAAGATGACGACTGTCCGCCCCCGGGGGCCGTAATTGGCCAAAACCGCGCCGGCATTTCGTAGTAGGCTGGAACTCGACTCTGTTCGGACGAGAGCCTGAGCTTAAGCTTTGCTGCAGTAGAACAGACGTAGTTGCTTCCAAAGGGAAAGACGGAGAATTGAATCACAGCAGAGGAGGTAGGTGGAGGAGCAGTCCCACTTGCTAGACTTGTTAGGTCGCAAAGGGAATGTGCTGTTCATGTAACTATTATTTATCGAAAAAAAATTTGGGCTGATATACGAATACAGTTTAAGGAGATTCAAGTCAATATCTTATAGAAAGCATTGCAGAGAGAGAGAGAGAGAGAGAGAGAGAGAGAGAGAGAGAGAGAGAGAGAGAGAGAGAGAGAGGGGTAGGACTTATTAGTCATAAGGGAAAGGGCCTCCCTCATACTGTAGTAAACGCCAACCATGCGATAGTTAATTCCTAAATTATAGATAAAAAGAAAACATGCAAGTGTGTGTGTGTGTGTGTGTGTGTGTGTGTGTGTGAGAGAGAGAGAGAGAGAACGAGAGAGACAGATGCCAATGACGTGATTACATATTAGACAAACTAGCCTGAAAACATAAGTCATCATGACTTTAACCGAAACTTGTGATTTTAGATATGAAAAAAAAAAAAAACTTTTACACACACACACACTCTCTCTCTCTCTCTCTCTCTCTCTCTCTCTCTCTCTCTCTCTCTCTCTCTCTCTCTCTCTCTCTCTCTCTCTGTGTGCTTATTGATACGAAAAAAAAATTATACATTTCTTGTTAGTATTAATGAAACATCCGAGGAACGATTGAAATGTTTGCCGTGAATTGAAGAATGATCTGTAGCCTTTATCATCTCGTTGCCAGTCACCTAATTACCTTTTTATTGCATTTCGTAAAATGGGAATGATAAATTGTGACGGGTCGTAGGAATAAATCCTGAACGGTTTCGCATTTAGCTCTCAAAGATATCTTCAAGGGGAGTGATATATAGCAGTAGAAATTTACAATGTACATGTCCGATGGGCAGCCCAAACGAATATATAGATATTCCCTCTCTCCTTAAGAGCCTGGAGTAATGTTATATTCAAAATAGCAATGCAGCAAAAAATTATTTATAAAGAACTCTCTTGATAAAGCTAAAGGTTGTCTATATCGGATTTCATGTAAGTAATTTGGCAATTTTTACATTATTCGAACTGGAAAAGCATTGGAAAAGACAATAGAAAACATCATGAAAAATGTATATAAGATACGCGCAGGAGTACAGCGCGTTTTTCGTTCATGTTAGCGAAAACAGACTTGCCATCAACAGGAGTCGGGGTAAAAAGATGGTATACTTCTATAAAATACTAAAAAGAAACACTGTAGAATCTAATTTTATAAAAGAAAGTTTCTGTGGCAATAAGAACATCAGCCAAGGAGTGTATAAACTCGATCCATTTACCTTCAAACGACACATTTTAAATATTTAGATTTTAAGGAAGGCAGTTTACCTGGGCCTACAGCAGAGGCGTGAGGCCACCCACATAGGTAAACAAGATTTGTAAATGGAGCACTGACCTCATACGCTGTCGAGTTGCTGCCTCTTTCTCTTTGTACCTATTTATCAGGCGTGAATATTTTCTTCTTTTCTTCCACTGTCTGTAATGTTAGTTGGCGCTGTTACTCAAGCATAAATATTGCAAATTTCTGATACTGTTTATCAGTACTCTTGAAGGTGTCTTGGAAAACTTATGGCATAGCCGGTCAGGATTTATACGCAGTTTTTCATTTTTCCTTTTGGTGTAGCTGTGTACGTCACGTGTGCTCAGCATTTCAAACTCATGAACACATGTGTGTGTATATATATATATATATATATATATATATATATATATATATATATATATATATATATATACACATACATAAAAGTTAAGTATACCTTAGTTTTACCAGACCACCGAGCTGATTAACAGCTCTCTAGATATATATATATATATATATATATATATATATATATATATATATATATATATATATATATATATATGTGTGTGTGTGTGTGTGTGTGTGTGTACACATACACATAAGTTTGTTACACATTACCCCTGTACGAGTAAATGACTCATTATATGCAAAAGCGACGACGCACTACCGATGAATCGCATTTAAAAGTATGGGAATGTGCTGTGAGAGACCTTGGTTGTTTATTACGTGCGAGGGATCATTATTGACCTGGCAGTTGGAGAATGCACGTGAAAGCAATTGATTTCCTATTTTTCCCCTCTGTATCAGTTCGCAGAAAAAAATGAGAACGACCAAATCTACACGCGTTTAATATCTGTAGCAGAGAAGGCTAAACAAATGTTGCTCAGTGTTCTTTCCCCTGTGTTGGCACGTGGGAGCTTTTCTTGGAATCATAAGATTGGGTCTACCTGGTTCATCTTCTATTTTAATACTGACTAACCTTAATTTAGCGTGTATTAGGAGGTCCAAGTAGCGGGTGGAGAGAGGGAGAGTGATGTGGGTTGGAGAGGGGAAAGGATGGAGGGGTTGTTCTTAGAGAGAGAGAGAGAGAGAGAGAGAGAGAGAGAGAGAGAGAGAGAGAGAAACAAGGGGTAGGGGGAGCCCCTAGGTGAGAATGGACGTGAGGGGGCGAGAGGGGGGGGAGGGGGATATGAGACGAGAGCCGGGAGTACGTTCCGACCATCGATCTCAGCGGATGAGTCATAGGCTCACACAGACACAAACGTACACACGTACACAAACACACACAGAACAAACACGAATACTTGTTTGAATACAGAAATACAAAAGACTGATTGAACCAACGAAAATCTATAATAAAACACGTTCCGATCAATTTTTAGAAAGTTTTCCTTAAAGTGACGAATTTCGTTAAAGGTCACGACGAATTGATTTAAAATTCTCACTCGGTGGGAGAAACAGTGTGAGACCAGAATCAATTATTATCCTCGCACAAGGCACCGAGAGTGTTTTGATATTTACATTTGAAAATACTCGCGCAGAAAAATGTTAGACCACTTTGACATTTAGTTCGTCAAAATACTCGGAGGTTTTTAACAAAAACATCCGATTCTGCATGCTTGCAGACACAGCCAGAGTGATTCAGTCTGCAGATACTTAAATACCGGTTAACTTCATGCAGATATGACGACAGTTCCATTCCGTAATGCCTAAGAAAGTACAAGCAAAAGTGAACACTTTTTTAGCCAAATCAGAGCCCTCTGTTCACAGTACATCTGAGGTACACGAGGTACACCCCAAGAAAATAATGCCAGCCCAAGTACGAAGTACTAATAATAATAATAATAATAATAATAATAATAATAATAATAATAATAATAATAATAATAATTGAGGAAGCAATGCTGTCTGGTAACTCCATGCTCGTGTATTTTTGGATCCTTAGTCTCGGGAAAATTCCACCCAGATTCTGGTAATTTTTTTGGCCGAATTGATAAGTTTTACCTTGAAGATCTTCACCTTGGTTAAGTTTTTTGGATTGAAGGGAATCTCTTGACGCAGGTGCACTAGAATCTACTAAAGGCATATTGACCAAAATTTCGAAAGCAACCCATACGTTCTCTTTATTTTTGCCGGACCGGACCTAAAATAGAATGATTATTATTATTATTATTATTATTATTATTATTATTATTATTATTATTATTATTATTATTATTATTATTATTTTTACCTGTTTTGAGTTCAGGCGTGTCTAGGGTACTTCTTCTGGAGAATGGGAGGGCAATTTTGACGTAACATGAACAATAATCGTATGATGTAAACGGTTCCCTTTACAATAAGTTACAAATGCTAATTTACAATATCATTTTCATGCGAGAGCAATATGAGTGTGATGTCTATTCGTAAAATCGCCAAAATTCGGAATATAATAAATGAAGACATTAAAATGCAGATACAGTCAGAAGCTGCCTCTAAGCATCTAAACCTCTCATTTAAACCTCATAGTAAAAAGTCGTGTTAAAACAAAACCGCTTTTTAACAGTCATAAACGTTTCTCTTGCCAGAAATATCATATCACTAACAAGATTGTAAGATTTCTGCTAAAATATTTCTGCTTGCGCAAAAGGTTACACTGTCAAGATTACGCTGTCAGTACAGTTATTAAAGTAAAGACATGTATTTCCATCAGGAAGGAAGAAAAACATACGAAACTGGGCCTTGTGACTACTCTAGGAAGTTTACTGGGCCAGGAAAAGCACAGTACACAGCTTCTGGTTTAAGTAGACAGACATATGTTACTAACCCACCCCTGCTTTCATAGAATTTTTAAATCAAACTTGGAAAAGAAAGTCTCTCGGCTGATAGCCATAAAATCTCGTCCACTGGGATTGATAAGCTTTCATTTTCCGAGAAGAAAAAAATAGAGAGGCATCGTATCAAGGGAAAGGCTTCATTGGAAGGTTTCTTCATGACCACAGTGTCATTCTTGTTATAAAGAAGCCACGCAGGCCCGTACTGGGTTTCACCAAACTTGGGGACTTGGCGTCAACTCCTCATTCTGTCAAGGTGGGACACACTTGCAATTAGCTTACTAGAAAAAAATGTTACGAAACTGTGGAAGTCTTCCTTGGAGTTTTAGTTTTCTGTAAAAGAAAACTATTGTGCCGGCTTTGTCTGTTCGTCCGCGCTTTATTCTGTCCGCACTTTTTCTGTCCGTCCTCATATCTTAAAAACTACTGAAGCTAGAGGGCTGCAAATTGGTATGTTAATCTCCACGTCCGTCCGCACTTTATTCTGTCCGCACTTTTTCTGTTCGTCCTCATATCTTAAAAACTACTGAGGCTAGAGGGCTGCAAATTGGTATGTAAATCTCCACTCTCCAATCATCTTTTTCAGACATACTAAATTACATCCCTCTAGCCTCAATAGTTTTTATTTTATTTAAGATTAAAGTTAGCCATAATCGTGCTTCTGGCAACGATATAGAATATGCCACCACCGTGCCGTGGTTAAAGTTTCGTGGGCCGCGGCTCATTCAGCGTTACACCGAGACCACCGAAAGATAGATCTATTTTCGGTGGCCTTGTATATACGCTGTAGCAGCTGTACAGAAAATTCGATTGCGCCGAAGAAAGTTCGGCGCATTTTTTACTTATAAATGTCTCCACTCTTGATCCTAAGAGAGCCTGCAGTCTTGTTAGTTTAAGTGCCATTTCAAGATGACATTTTATTTTATATATTTTTTTTGTCAGTTTTGGGAATTCTGCTTATGGAAACTTGCAAGTCAAGTAGTGGCATTTATTTTGTTGTTCTTTAAGAATGTATAATCATTACGAGTAAGCATATAATGATAACAACTTTTTGTGTCGTATAATTTTATAGATTTAACGAAATTGGGGTGACTAGTGAAACTGTTTTTTTTTTTTTTACTTGAGCTTTAGAGGTAGATAACGGAGACTAATTTCATATTAAATTATTTTTAAATACACATTACTTGTTCCTTTGCTGTGTAGTAAGCACACCTGTTAGCTTATGAATCTTTAAAACTAGTGAGTTTAGCGTTTGGTCATTTTTCGCATCAATGTTGATAAGCGTTAATTCTGCTTTTCTTGTTTCTAAAACTTTAAATTTATAAGTAATGGAAATCAAGCCTGGATTCAACTCTCTCTCTCTCTCTCTCTCTCTCTCTCTCTCTCTCTCTCTCTCTCTCTCTCTCTCTCTCTCTCTCTCTCCACTTAGCATTTTAGCACCATGTGGAGGTTTACTCCAACCCCCTAAACCCACCTTGAGGTTTTGACAGCCTATATTCCTCAAAGACTCCTTAAGACGGTAGCAGTAGCCTGCCGCCAAGTGACCTGGATAGGGTTTTACGTCTCGCTTCTTCTGATGAAGTAGCTTTGTCTAATTGAATAAACTGAGCAAGAAATTTAGACTAAGAATTTGACATTGACCCCAACAAGTCAGCGACCTTATGTGGACAGCGAACTTTTGGCAAATGTTGGATAATGGTTTGAGGCACTTAAGTCGGTGACTTGTGCTCAACATACTTGTGATGTGTTTGCGATAAGTTGTCGACGAATGTTTAGGACATGTTTTACTGCAGTACGAACGTACCCTAAAGTAAGTTGAAAAGGCCCAGGCGTATTTCACACTCAGCGTTTTATGACAGGTTACTCAACAGTACGCTAAGGATTAGAAATAATACTTAGTTGCAGAAAATGACAAACCTTTATTCAGTGGCAGCTGAATAACGGAAGGATAAAAGTTCGGGTACCTGTCGGTCCACCTGAGGAAAAAAATAATTTCTGGAAAGAGGACAATGAAATGAATCTTCGTTTCATTTTGCTAAGTTAGAACAAAAGACATTTCAATTTTATCGTGCGTTTTATTGCTGTGGTAGGCTGGAATCAAACAGACCGGAAGTTAAGATCATAAAGTTACGGGTGAATCACCATTTCGGCAGAGAGAGAGAGAGAGAGAGAGAGAGAGAGAGAGAGAGAGAGAGAGAGAGAGAGAGGACCATTCTCCATTTCTGATGGATATATTACCCCTCTTTCGGAAGTTTCTACTAAAGGGTCTTTCATGTATCCGTAGAGTTAACTATTTTCCAATGTCAAGATATTGTGAAATCGAAGATTTTAGTTAAGGCATAAAAATTTTCTCATCATCTGTTATAGCAGAAGTAGATGAAATTATCATTCTTACTGTTCATAACTTGTGTAAATCTTCATGTCAGGTCAAAATTCCGTCGAAAAGAAAAGAAAGTTTCAACAAAAAAGCCATTTGCTAAAAAAAAAAAAATTAGGGTAACGTTAGCACAAAGAAACAGTATAATTTTTTTTACACTTTTAGTTTTTACATTGAAATTCTCTAATGCATTCTTTTCTAACAATCACGAAGAGTCATTCCAACAAGTTTCATACTGAAAAAGCAAAAATCTTTTGAATTACATTTTTAAACCGTGGTGGTCGTCAATAGTTAGATAGATCAACATAAAAAAAAAGTTAAGATGGCGATGGAATCAGGAAATAACCAATTGGAAAAGATTTATTTCGCCGAAAAAAAAAATATGGCTATTTTGCACTAAAGGAGACATATCCAGATTTAAAAGTATTTACTGAACTTTCTATGGTTTCCGTGCCACCGACACTTCATTGCCCCTCCTCTTGACCTCCAAACAATCCCCTCCCTAAAAAGGGCCCTTGAACGTCCTTCCAGATCCTTCATCGTATGCATATTGGTGAGCAAGATCAATAGGCCTTGATGGTGAGGTCTTTTCCTTGGTAAAGACCTGAGAATTTTGAGCTTCTCAGTGTACCTCACTGAACTCATCACTTTTCTTTCCTTTGAGCCAACAGATAAGCTGTCAGTCAGTCCCTCGTGCCTCTTGCGTGAGTGAGGATTTCCTCTCTTCTTTTCCTCACTGCAGAAGTTGTGGGGTCCATAAGCCCATATTATTTTCCTATGGGTAGTTTTATTTCTAAAGGAGAGTGATTCCCTGGGTTCTTCTACCCTACGGCCAAAGGAGGGAGATATAGATGCTATACTTTACAATGCAGCAACCTGCAGGGATGAGTGTGTTTTCTTCTTCTTCTGCAACATTACAAAAGGCAAGGACGAGTGAAATACCTCCAGGTATATTCTTGCTGAAGAACAACTAAGGAATATTTACTCTTCTCTTCGATTGTAAGAGATGTACAGAGGCTTTGGAAATGGGATCCCTTTTCCTCCTACATTATTACTAGACATTTTTTTTATATATAAAAAGGGTGGCATCTCTTTTACTCCTACCTCACTGTAAATATCTTTTAATGTTCTTAAAAGATAGCGTCTCTCTGTACCGTGCTATGAAAATTTTCAACGTGATAAAAAACCGATCTTGTTTCCCTCCTTGGTGAATACGAATTTTTTTTAACTCTAAAAAGAGTGGAATCTCTTCTCTTCAAACCATGTTATAAGATTTTCTGCCTTGAACAGGATTTGAATCGCTTCTCCTCATCCCTTATCATTCATTTGTTTAACTTTAAAAAGAGTTGGATCTCTCCTCCTGAATGACTCGGAAATTGATTTTACTAAAAGGTCTGGATTTCTTATCCTGAAACCATAATATGGAATTTTCATTACTGTAAAAGGATTCGAATCTCTCCTCGTATTTTAAAAAGCATTTCCAGCCCTGATAACGGCGCGGGAGCTCCTCTTCGACCTGATAAAGAAACCCTTACCTTGAAAAAGGGTGGAATCTCATCTCCGACATCAGTATAAGTTTACTACGCAATTTATAGACACTGAAATAAGTGGATCTTTTCTCTTACCTTGCTAGGAATTTTTATCTCAGAAAAACGTGGGATCTCTCCACTCAATGCCGTAATGTGAATCTTTACCGAACTTGAAAAAGATCTGAATCTCTTCTGCTTTTACTTTACTATGTTTTTAACGTTGTAAAAGGTGGAAAGTCTTCTTACTCTTGACAAGCAGATTTTCTAACTTTAAAGTGGATGGAATCTCAAAATCCTGCTTTATTATGAATTCCCTAACTGTTAAAAAAACCAAGGGTTCTTATCTACTGCTTTGCTATGATTAAGAAAAAATCATAATGGTAGTTTGGATCTTGCCTGATAAGATTATTTTTTCAATTTCATTTCTATATTATGGATCTCTCCCTCTCCAAATTAATTAAGGAAGGGTGGGGGGGGGAGGGGGAGGGGTTGAGTGCGAACTTCTACATCCCACAAAAAGAAGAACGACCAACTCAGAATTCCACACGGCAGAGGTACCGTTCTCGTCCGAACATCCTTTTAAAGTCAAACGATTTCCTCTCAAGGACGACCTGTGTGACTAGCAGCAGCAAGAGTGAAGGCTAGTCGTCGTCGTCGTCGTCGTTTGTGCGACTTGACCGTTCTGCTTGCAAGTCGCGCACCGCTTTTGCTTCTAACCGTTTCAGTTCCAGTTAAAACGCCAGTCACAGCGAAAGCGATTACAATTCCTCGCCCGAATCTCTCTTCTATATATATATATATATATATATATATATATATATATATATATATATATATATATATATATATATATATATACATGTATATACTGTATGTATATATATACGTGTGTGCAGTGTCTGTGTGTGTCGTTATCTGTCATGTTCCCCAAGGTCACAGATTCCTCGTGTCATCAATGACTGAAAGCCTCTCTTGTGTTCCAGCGATAGTGTATACCTTTTTTAAACAATACGCAGGCAGTTAATTAACGTAATATCAAGCATCTTGCATGCAACCAAGCAATAGTAATGAATGACTGAAATGGTTTTAGAGTACAAAAGAAGACGTCTCGACTTTCGGTCAAGTCTGAAATTTTTGTTCTTTTAACATGAGCTGAGAACAAGCATAACATTTAGCTGTTGCTGGATGATATTGTAGCGTTACTTCGGAGCCATTTTGGAACTCTCTCTCTCTCTCTCTCTCTCTCTCTCTCTCTCTCTCTCTCTCTAGTAATATATATGATTAACTTATTCAAGGCCTAGTTTAAATAAATAACAAAGGTCTCCCCAACCCCCACCATTCCCCGTCTTTTAGTAACCTTTAGAAAAAATTCTTGACAGTCATCTGCGATTAATATCTGCATAATGACTCATTTGAAACACGTCCAGCGAATGAAAGATGATGCATAACGTCACATTCACGTCGAGGAACCGGTAACGGTCACGTCTTCGTCGCTTACCGAAGAACCTCGTTAATTACGAAGTCGACATTGCTCACTTCTCTACCTTGAACAAACGAAGCCAGTCGCCAATCGTGGGTGAAAGGGAATCGGACGAGGCATGAGTCATACGGGCCGTACAGTCTGGAGGAATCCCAGCCTTATGTTCGATACAGGGTAGCTCAAAAACATTCTCCTGCGCCATTTCTTTCTGGTGTTCTTCTTGGATCTCTCTCTTTAAGAACGTCTGTATTCGATTACCAATATACGCTCGTCTGTTATATACCCACGATAGAAAGAATTCGATTATATAAAGTCAAGAATAATTTATGAAATCAGTCGGCGATGTATTTACTTTCACGCTTAAGAACTCGTTCGATGGGGATTATTGAATTTATTCGTATATATATGTGTATATATATTCGTATATATATTCTTGTGCTTGTATTTAAGTGTATGGGAACGTGTTTTTAAGTAGGCAGTTTTACACCCAATAATTGATACTTGCAAAGTGCACACACATTATATATATATACATATACATATATATATATATATATATATATATATATATATATATATATATATATATATATATATATATCATAATATTTGTCTGAATATTTAGTTACTAATAACCCCGCAAACATCCAGTTAACTTTACCTTGAGAATAACTTCCACCGAAAGGAATAATAAATGATAATCTACCTGGCCCCATCAGGGTAAATTTACTTACCTTAAACGATTCCCATTACCTGCAAGTTATTCCCAAGATAAAGTGAATTCGAAGTGTGTTGTTACTCGCTCAGTATTTGAAAGCATAGAAATTTCATGCGGAAGAACTACGAATTTATGTAATGCGGTAAACATATCAGCATCTAAGCATACATAATTTTTTTTTTTTTTTTTTTGTAAAATACGGCAAGTTGATCAGTATTCGCGAATGGTCGAACTTTCTTCTGTTGACTCATACATTGGTCTGTTGTACGGCACCAAAGGTCATTGGGGATTGTGGCCAATCTGGTTCCGCTCTCTCTCTCTCTCTCTCTCTCTCTCTCTCTCTCTCTCTCTCTCTCTCTCTCTCTCTTTCATCCTTTTTTTCCGTGCAAACAGATACATGTATATACTATATACATATATAAGTAAAAAGCGTGTTTGTATTCTCATTTACGATATTGTGTAGACCCAGAGCTATGAATTATGTTTAGTATGTATGTATGTATGTATGTATGTATGTATGTATGTATGTATATATGTATGTAAGTATATATGTATGTATGTATGTATGTAAGTATGTATGTATGTATGTATGTATGTATGCAAGCATGGTTCACAGAACATTTCGCAACATCATTTTAACAAAACACCTGTTAACAACATAAAAGTTCTACGAAAATAATCTAATGTGTCACCTTTCTATAAACGTCTAAAAAAAGTGTGCGGGTTTTTATAGGTTTTATTGCAGAAGTCAGCTTAAACTTCCGCGAATATAATGATCCGACAGAAATGATGAGAACAGTCACACCCCCTCCACCCCCCCAACAAAAACAATCTAATTTTCACTTGCTAACTGGCTACTTCACAATGCAAGCACTTCGAGACAAGTGTTCTGGTTTTTATTGCGAGTTGTCCCAAAACGCACGGTGGCAATACACTACTCTCAGGGGCAACCTTACGTGCAGGAGATTCTCTTGATTGTATTTTATAAAGCTGCTTAGGATTTACAAGGTGTATCGATGGTATCCGGTCTTCGAGGACCAAATGAGCGTTAAACAAAGTCCAACACCGTCAGTTATCATGTTCCAATACTGGTTTTTTATACGGCACAAAAATGGACATCTACTACGGGTGAATACTGTTTATTAAATACGGAAGATTATAATATCCTGTTCAGTCAATATATTTAGTGTTTATTAATGAGTCGTTTCAAAGGAAATCAGTAACTATGGTAGTAAATATAGACTGAAACTTTAGCATTTTCGAGTAGTTAAATTTACATTTTATTAGAAGCTTTCTTTCAGACAATTGTTCTCAAACAATTACCTAGACAATTTTTAAGAGAATCTGTATGTTATAGTCTTCCAGTTATTATTATTATTATTATTATTATTATTATTATTATTATTATTATTATTATTATTATTGGGATTCACCATAGTCCTTACAGGTCTTACCTGCCCTTATTCAACAGTATGGCCCAATTAATTTACAGTTGCTTACGGAAACCCCTCTTGACCAGATTTACAGCAAAATCGGATTTGAACGTTTTGAACTAATACGTATAAAATTTTTATATGTAAAATTTTTATATGATCTCTCCAAGTGTCACTGGAACTATTTACATCATCAGAATTAGAGGAGCTTCACAACTATCTAAATCCTGTATAAAAAAATTTATTCATTGACGTTAGCGAATTATTTTTCATAAAAAAGGCATGACTGCTGTATAAACATTCTGTCAGTGACCAACAGCTCA
This sequence comes from Macrobrachium rosenbergii, assembly GCF_040412425.1. Lineage (NCBI taxonomy): Eukaryota > Metazoa > Arthropoda > Malacostraca > Decapoda > Palaemonidae > Macrobrachium > Macrobrachium rosenbergii. Next base: position 21,683,400 of record NC_089764.1, on the reverse strand, counting down.
AGTTATTTAGCTTTGATACCAACACAGAAGAGGATCCCCAAATTCCTTCTGCTATGTTCAGTAATATCATTCAATTTGCACTGAATTTTATTTCTCTTGTAATCTGATTTCAGTATATTTGCACTACAGTGACGTTACATAATGAGAGACGCATCACCTACATCTACATCATAACTGTGGTAATGGTGTCCTTTGGTACATCCGGAAAAAAATTGTACATTTTGCGATGTCAAATAGCCAGATTATCCTGTTATCACTCGGATGGGTAAATTTTTAAATAAACCCTAACAAAACGTCAAAATTCTGAAAAACTAATCTTATGCATCGTTAAACGTTCCATTTACAGTAAAAGTCTTTTCAGGGGTCAGATATTTGGAAATGCCTAAATTGGGGAGACAAACAGTCTGACTCTATCAAAAAGACTGCCTTAAGTTAAAGTTAAGTATACCTTAGTTTTATCGGACCACCGAGCTGATTAACAGCTCTCCTAGAGCTGGCCCGAAGGATTAGACTTATTTTATGTGGCTAAGAACCAGTTGGTTACTTAGCAACGGCACCTACAGCTTATTGTGGAATCCGAACCACATTATAGCGAGAAATGAATTTCTATCACCAGAAATAAAATCCTCTAACACTTCATCAGCCGGCCGGAGACTCGAACTCGGGCCTAGCGAGTGCTAGTCCACAGCTCTACCGAGATTGCCTTGAACGAGATGAACTTCATATCCAATAACTTTCTGCAGTTAAGAAACCACTTCTTGTATAAACTAGTGTTCTTGTAATAACAAAACCATTGCTATATGAAAGGGTTATAAATACTACCAGAATTAAAAGGTGCCTCTCCTCTCTCTTTTTTTCTATTTGAATGGCCATTCTACATTATATATATATATATATATATATATATATATATATATATATATATATATATATATATATATATATATATATATATATATATATATATATATATATATATATATATATATATATATATATATATATATAAATAATATAAATATAAACAGAGAGAGAGAGAGAGAGAGAGAGAGAGAGAGAGAGAGAGAGAGAGAACCCAAGTGCTTGTACACTATGCTGTGAAGGATATTAAATATGCAACGATAAACTTTGTGGTTGACATAATTACATGTACTGAACAGGTTTACTCTACATAAGGGAGAGAGAGAGAGAGAGAGAGAGAGAGAGAGAGAGAGAGAGAGAGAGAGAGAGAGAGAGAGACGTGTGGTGGGACCAACCGTTTTAATGGGTTGTAGAACAGTTGGTGAATTGTGTGAATGAACATTTGAACGTCTGGGTGAGTGGCAACATGACTGAATGAATATATGATGACATAAAGAGTGAGGGAACTGATGAATGAATCTACAGAGCAGTGATGAATAACTTACGGGGTAAATGACTGACGACTGGGGATGTTGACTGCTGGGCGGTAAAAGTTTGACTGACAGAATGAATGAATGAAGAAATGAGATCAAACAAATTAGTGGCCGCATTAATGAGTGACTAAGGGAATACTTGAATTTGTGAAGAGACTGGTTGAGTGAAAGTGAAGGAGAAAGAATGAATATAAATTAATAATTGAATTTATTGAGAGCATGAAAAAGCAGTTGATTGGGGGTAAAAGGAAGATTAAAATAGACCGCCAGTGTAAAATAATAAATCAGATGAAATAGTGAACGGTTGATCTAAGGAAATAATTCATTAAGCTGAGTAAGAGACTGAGAGGAATAAAGACAAAGTAGTAAAGCAATGAACAACACAATAAATGAATTAAATGAGCGAATGAGCCAAGAAACCCCTGGAACTTGAACAGGTGTTGTTCCATGGCCTTTCACTCGCCTGATATTTCGTCTTCTTCTCTATCATCCTCGGGGCTGTATCCTATAAATACTCGGTTGCGTTTTATCTCAGTGCTGGGTAGCTACCGGGCGTTTTTAAAAAACGACAAAGATGAAAGTAAAGGGAATCTGGGAGAAATGCCCCGACGTTTAAAAAGAAAACAATGGCGGAATTTATCGATATCTTCTCCGAGATTCTGTGCAGTTTAGAAGAGTTTGGGGAGCTTAAGTAGCCTTTGAAAATATAAGCTGGACAGTAGCAAGTGAGGTTGTATTCTTGTGCCGAGGGCATTTCGGGGGTCCCTGCGATTAAAGGAAAACTGGAGTAAAATACAGTAATTAAAATAAGCATGCTTAAGAAAACTGGTATACTGGGTGCAGCCATACACAGCAATTCATTTCTTGTGCAACCACTAGATTAAAATTCTTATATTTAAACAACGTTTTCTTTCTTTACATAAATTATTCAGTTTATAAGGTGATTCTGCACGTTCGAAATAACTATTTGAGATACACAATCATATATTTTTCATTGTTTCATTTACGCGTATAATTTGAATTCACCTCCTCACGAATACAGCACGAAATAACAGCAAATCAGCTCTTTCATTATAAATTAAATACAGGACATAATTACCCGTGAGATAAGATACTATTGTTCTCCGAGAAACATGAGCCTGAACAAAATCAAGATTTGTATGCCCGGTTGATGGCCCTCGATGTATTCTAAAGCAGCCTTATGATATAGAACTTGGGGAATCACTGTTATCATTCATTACTGCAGAAAGACGTCCGTCATGTAACTTGAAGCACCGAGAGTTAATCTACACAAGAGCTGTTATAGATGAATAATAACACAGAATATCATGAATACCGTGTTTTTGGTTAATATGTCGCGCGTTTGGCGTTGTTTTATTAAACATTGTGCATACGTAAGCACAAGTATGGTGTCTTCGCGTTAATGAGCCTGTGCACAACCGTGTTTTCTTTCTTGACGAGTCATCCATTCAATATTACCTTGAATATGTCTCTTCCCATGAATGTGATGAGATCAGGAAGACGATAAAGAGGAGGAAAAGCTAAGAAAACTTCCAGGAGTAGCTGAGTACACAGGGGGCCAATGAAAAGTACCTAATTATCGATTACGCGTATCGTTTCGTAAAGTTATTATAATAATTATGAATTCTTGCCGCATCAGCACAAAGCTGGTTCACCAGACCTTTCAGAAAGAGATCCGGAGAGCCGGGAAAGAAGATAAATGATCTTTCACAGGTGAAGGTGAAGTTTGCTAAGGCACAATTTCCGCAAACTAAACACATTCACGCGAGGAGTCATTATTGGACCCAGCGAATTCAATCGCTCTTAGATGTGTCCTTCCGAAAGAGATATATTTACTTGAAAATATTGACTAGCTGATGTGTGATTTTAGAAGAAATTATATTCTAAGAACAAAGTATATTCATTAATGGCTGTGCCGCTAGAAAATAAGTAATTTATGGAAAACAATTAGTTTTGTTAATACTGTTATCCATCACATTCCTTAATTAATGGATGCGCTTGTGAAACATTGCAGTGATACTTTTACCAAATTTATTCACTTCTGAAGGTTACTTTCGCCCGTCAGATTTTATTACTAGTATATGCACTGTTGCAAGAGTAGTGCTATTTCATTCAAGTTTAACTTGTACCGTTGCGAGAGTAGTGTCATTTCATTCAAGTTTAACATGTACCGTTGCGAGAGTAGTGTCATTTCATTCAGGTTTAACATGTACCGTTGCAAGATTAGTATTATTTCATTCAAGTTTAACATGTACCGTTGCAAGATTAGTGTTATTTCATTCAGGTTTAACATGTAGTAATGCTATTTAATTCAAGTTTAACATGTACCGTTGCAAGAGTAGTGCCATTTCATTCAGGTTTAGCATGCAAGAGTAGAGCGATTTCATTCAAGTTTAACATGTACCGTTGCAAGAGTAGTGCCATTTCATTCAAGTTTAACTTGTACCTTTGCAAGTATAATGCTCTTTCATTCAAGTTTAACCAGTGATGAATGCGCTATTACAAAAGCAATATACCTGTAACTGCCAATCAATTTTGATCGCTACTGAATATCCTTGAAAAATTAACTACTTTAAAGAACCTGACACAATTACCAGCCCATGTGTCACTTCAGATTTACTCATTAATGAATGTTTCATGGCAAAAGTAACCATTCTTACTGATAATTTTGTTACGAGTCGACATGCCGTTGTAAAGATAATGCTTTTACAGTGCAAATTTATTCACGGGCAGATACATCTTTACAAAGGTGACACGTCCACCGCCTAATTCAATTCAGCTCGGAGTTTGTGGAGGCAAACATTATTCTTTGGTTAAGATCAATAAAGTAACCTGTTGAATAATGAATTTTTGCTGATGTTTTGCAGCTCAGATGTGAATGGTCAATCTGCATTGCAAAATTGCTACACACCTTTATTTTGTCTAAGAAACAGCCTGTGTCATGCTTCGTCGGTAACCTTTAGTTAGACGTGTTTCATAACATAACAGGAGCGCTCAGAGACCGTAAACCTCCGTTAAGGCAGCCTAAACCTAAGCCTCCATCCCCTCCCCCCTCAGCCCCGGCCGTCCCAAAAGATCCCCTCGTCCAGGTTCTGATCACACACACTATCGAATCACTTGCTACCGGTCATGGGGCCCACTTTCTGTGTGCTTCGTGAAAATCCACTCACAGCATTTTGTGTGATTTTCCTGACAATAGACAAACAAACCAGCTGAATAAAAGACATAATATCTTCCTGCCTCGACAACTTTCACTGAAATTCTTTCTTGTATTTCCTGCATTTTCAGGTAGAAATGGAATTCTGCGTAGCCAGCTTCCGTTCCTAGGTAACGGTTTGTCTATAAGCGAGAGTGGCGATGACAATCTACGGATGATAAACTCCTTGTTTAGATTTGCTGGCTGTTGTTTTAGATTAGTCCAGCCTTGTGCTGGCACGGACTCCTGCTCCTTGAGCAGCCCGTAGCTGGAGCATTTTGTAGAACAGAGGAGATTCAGATGGTTAGACTTGCCGTACCGAGGTATTTTCAGCAGCGAGAAAAGCTAGCTCCTTGTAGAGATTATCTGTAGAACCGTAGAGGCGTAGACCAAGGTTTTTTCGGTTTTGTCAGAAATGAGAGAGGCTGTTGTCTTATGGGAGTGCACATAGACTAGCGTTTTACATAGAACAATTATTACTCTATGTTTCTCGAATTTTATCACTCTGTTCGGTGACGTTTCCTATTCTATCTTTTTATTTTCCCCGAGTCCTGTAATCTTCCCTCTTTCCTGAGGTGGGGCTGTTGCATTGTCAGAACTAAGCCTTACTTTTTCTTTCCCCTTCCCGCAAATTTTTTTTGGGATCAGGGTTCGCCTCTGTTATCTTAAATATTCTGTTTCATTGCTCTTTTGTTTATTTACTGGAATGCTCTTACAGTAAAAACTAATGGTAATGTAAAAGAGGGTCGAGACATCATGTCTTGACCTCATGGACGTTAAGTTCTTTCCTGTGGTCGAGAGTCTGACCCAGGGCTAGACGACGGTAAATGTACCAAAGGCAGTTTGATTAAATGCAATTTTTTTCTAAGAAAAAAGTCAACCAGCTATACAGAATACAGTTGACTTACTGCTATTCACTTGCAATATGTTTTGCTTACTTTAACAACTCATTTTACTTGTTTATTTTCTTTAGCATCTAAAAACGGCCCTGATTCACCCACCGTAGCAGTCTTCGCTTTCCTTGAGATCGGAAAAATCATGATAAAAACAGCAGCGAGACCTTGTGAGACTATTTTCGATCGACACCTCAGTGAAAAACATCTTTCAAGGTAACTTGGACACCACTTAATGACTGATATGAAGCTTTAGAACACTCATTTACTAACTGTCGGTGTCGCCCACGTGCCCCCGCGGATGGAAAAGAGCAGGTGGCAGGTGTTTATTTTTCCTTCTATTCCTTGTCTTTTATGATATGTTTATTCAGTAAGAACGAAAGGAAAAAAAAAAATCAGGCATGAGCTGACAGTGGAAGGTTTTACCTGTGGGTAATATCGCGTTACTTTAGCATGCTGAAATTCCCAAGAGAACGATTTCAATGTTGTTCTTCCGTCGCGTGTATTGCAAATGTGGTGCGGAGTTTAACTCGCGCGCATATATGTATGTGTACATATGTGTGTGGTAGTTTCGTCACTAATTCACGCATGACTTTTTAGTACACACAGATAGTAAACTACCCCCTTCATCAGATTCCCTTTGCCTAAGGAATAACTTACTTATTCCCCACAGGAAATAATATGTGATGAGTGAATGAGTATCATTAGTCTTCAGGAGATATAAATAAAAATGAAAACGATTAAAATAACTGCATTATGCAATATAGAACGCAATTATTATTATTATTCTTAAAATAATAATAATAATAATAATAATAATAATAATAATAATAATAATAATAATAATAATAATAATAATAATAATAATAATATTATTAAATTAAAATGGAATTTTTAATGAACGATGCAAATAGCACCTGATATGTGAAAATAAGGGAAAGGATACGTGAATATGAATATATGTCAAATGAAAACATACAAAAACGCATTACAGTAAGTAGGTTTGGGTTTATATAACATTAATAATTACTCGAGAGAGCAAATATATAAAAATAATAAATAAGGAGATAACTACTCACAATAAATAAATAAATAAATGATTAAGGAAAGAAATGAATGTAACGTGAACTGAAGAAACTCAAATGACTCTGGAAAGTCAATGATGCACTCAAAAATTTGAAGACACGAATTATATGGTTCCCTGTTTTGGGGGTAGGGGAACCAAATGTGGGCCCGATGATGACACAGCGTCCACAAATAGAAATCAGTTAAGGCGTCCTCAGCTAACCGAAAGTCTGATTCATAAAAAAACTCCTTTCATCCTAGTAAGATACCAGAGACCTTTAAATCGCTCACTCAGTCAATAATAATAATAATAATAATAATAATAATAATAATAATAATAATAATAATAATAAACTACTCTCTTTGCATCCTACAGAGACTTTTAAAGCACTCAGTCAGTCTAGAATAATAATAATAATAATAATAATAATAATAATAATAATAATAATAATAATAATAATAATAATAATAATAATAATTGAGAGGTACTCATAGTAGCACGAGTCTTAAAATGGAGAAACAAATTCTCAGTTATGTATTTGTACATAAATTTAAAGATAAATCTGTACAGATATCTTTCGGGAACATATTCGGTTCCCCTTTTCAGTTGAAAAGGGGAACCGAACAAGTTCCCGAAAGATACCTGTACAGATTCATCTTTAAATGTATGTACAAATACATAACTGATTTGTTTCTCCATAATAATAATAATAATAATAATAATAATAATAATAATAATAATAATAATAATAATAATAATAAACTGTTCTCCTTGCACCCTACACAGACCTTTAAATCACTCAGTCAGTCAAGTAGAATAATAATATAATATATACAACCTGTTCACTTCGCATCCCATACCTGTGTCTCCTGGATATGCCACAGTCAGCGGGATTAACTTCTGACTCACTCTGTATTCTCGTGAATCGCAACCCTTTTCCAGTGGGCCGTCATCGCTCTTGCGTGCGGAGGAGTGAAATAGGCGTTCGTGAGAAAGAATCGTGCTTGAATTGCGAGAGAAAGAGACAGAGAGATAGAGACAGAGATTTGCATTGCCTGGTAGACTTTCTTTAATTGAACAAGCGAGAGAGACAGACAGAATTCTGCTGCTTGATGCAGTTCCGTTTATTTACGAGAGAGAAACTTGTGATTTCTTGAAATGCTGAATTTAATTGAGAGAGAGAGAGAGAGAGAGAGAGAGAGAGAGAGAGAGAGAGAGAGAGAGAGAGAGAGAGAGAGAGAGAGAAACTTGTGCTTTCTTGAAAAACTCAATTTACTTGAGAGAGAGAGAGAGAGAGAGAGAGAGATGGGGGAGGGGGTTGCTATGTTTAGGTCACAGTGCAAATGACGAGTTGCTATTTTTGGGCAATCTAATTCTCTTAGGGACGGGCTTACACCAACACAAATTATTGGCAGAGAGAGAGAGAGAGAGAGAGAGAGAGAGAGAGAGAGAGAGAGAGAGAGAGAGAATCTACGCGATGTTTGTTATCCTCAGCATTTCAAGACGGTGAGATCAATATGAAAACATTCGCATAGGCGAAGATTTTAACCTTGATTTTGACGGACGAGGACAACGGCCCTGGGTGACTAAGAGGAAAGAGCCAAGAGGTAAAGAGTCAGGTATAGAGTAATTGCGTTAGAAAAAACTGGAGCGGGTTCCTCTTTGGTCGAGAGGAAGGAGAAGAATGTGGCAATTTCATTTTCGTTTTGCGGTGCTTACTTTTACCCGTTCGAAAATTTCACTCTAGGGGACCCTTTGCGAAGAAACGTCGCGCTGAAATTATTTTCGTGAAAGGCCAGATTTCTCTTGCGTTAGTAACCAGTGCCCTTTTTTCTTCTTGCTCTTAAGATTTGGTGATGACTCTTGGTAAAATATAGATAAAATTGTTTTTCGTACGGAATATGATAACGTGAAGTGAAGAAAATCTTTTCTGTTTACAGACAGCGCATTTTCCTTTTCGTATATAGCATGTCTATAAAGGAATTGCTTTTCTAAATGAACATACATTACCGTGGACCGATATGTACCATCACTGTGCACATATGACTGACTATTTACATGTAAGGCGAAGTGGGTATATTAGTTATTTCTTTTGCATTCGTGTCGTGAAAACTGAGATGCCATTAAACAAACGCTCTTGTGTAGAAAACCAATGGCAAATTGCAACTGGAGTTTACAGCAGTTATTAGAAAAATAACTAAAATAATGACAATAATAGTAAAAATCCCAAACAACGGCTTACATTTAAATGAAATCTCAATCACATTTCAATATATAAAATTTATATTTACATACATATATATGTATGTATATATGTATAATACACACACATATATACATATATATATATATATATATATATATATATATATATATATATATATATATATATATATATATATATACTGTATATATATATATATATATATATATATATATATATATATATATATATATATATATATATATATATATATATATATATATATATATATATATATATAATTATTATTACAATCGGCAGCATACCGCCAGTATTAGCGAAATCACGCAGCAAAGTCAGGTTTTGATACGACGAAATTAAATTTGTTTTTGGGTGACCGATAGCTAAAGTTAAATGAAACGAACAGAGCACCAGCTATTGAATTGCTGAAAAAAAACATTACTTTTATTTCAATGCGGGGAAAACACTCATGCCCAAAATAATAATAATAATTACAATAATGCCAATAACCTTTTTAGAATCATATCACCAGATAACTACAGTCCTCTGTCTTTCGCAACAAGTTCCTAGCTGAAAGCGTATGTTGCACATATATTTAGTCCGAAAGGTCAGTGTCCTTGCTTAAAGAAACTTAAAACATTCGCATCAAATCGGCAATGTAGCATAACGTCTCTGCCACCTGTACTTCAGCTTGAAGTTTTAGCAGGTGTTTCTCTGACTGGCCGCTGTGGTTGGCTAAACCGGTTGGTCTTTGCGGTTGTTGTGAGATCTGATGCCAACTGGTCGTCCTCAGTCTATGGATACTGTCGAGAGCCGCTGCTCTGTAACCCGAAAGGAATGCTCTAACTTGACGCTTTTAGCGGTGCTGTAA
>NC_089764.1:21596235-21668735 GCF_040412425.1 Macrobrachium rosenbergii | reverse complement strand
TTTGTCTTGTAGTATATAAACATACACACACACACACACACACACATATATATATATATATATATATATATATATATATATATATATATATATATATATATTATATATATATATATATATATATATATATATATATATATATGAATATAATATATATATATATATATAAATGAAATTTCGTCACTTATATACACGCGACACTTCTATATTCTTAACCATTAAGCAATAGATACCGTTCTAATATCGAATTCACTATACTTTGGAAACACAGCGCCACTCACCTCTCCTCTCTCGTGCACCTTCGGGTAACGAGACCCTCGAATTCGAGAAATTCTTGAACCCCGTCAATCGTCTTCCATTCTCTCAGCTAGATTAATCTACTCCAGAATCCTCTGAATCATTTTTAAAACTTTATTGACATTTTTATCACATCGTCTCGTCACTGCATTTTTTCGTCATTTCGGCACTTCTTATTCCCTCTTTACCAAGCAAGGAATTCATCTTTTCATTCTCATTCAGCATTCTCGCTTTCATAAAGGAGAGTAGGTTCAACCGTTCCCCTTTCATACGTGCCAACTTTTATTTCACTTCCATAGACATTCTTCTTCTCATTCTAATCATTTCCAGGGTTTCTGTTGGATTTCTTGTTGCAAATAGTACATGATTCACCCCTTTTTCCATTCTTCCATCATTCATTACATTTTTTCCCAGACACCTTTAAACTAATCACTTCTATTTTTTTACAGTTAACTCTAACATCCCGTATTCCGCCGTTTAAACTTTTTTCCATTTATCTACGCAACGTTATTCTTGCCAACAATGCCTTTTAACTTTCTCCAAATAGAATTTTAAACTCTTTCTCCATTCTTTGCAGCTTTCCTTCACTTTCACCAACCAACACCGTCATTTTCAAATATCTAAGAATCACAAATTGTTTTGTAAATAGCCACATATCTCAAACTACCGACTTTATTGTCAACATCCTCATTACTTTTCACTTATCAATCTTTTCAACTTTATCAAGCCGACTGTCTATCACTGTAGCTAAACCAAAGGCCTAGGTTCGAATCCTGTATGGGCAGGTTTACTTAAATTATAATTCCCCTTGGGTGTAAGTTATTTCCAAGGTATAGTGCGTTCGATATTAAGTGATATTTGTAGTTTAATATTTGAGAGCGTGAAAATGATCACGTATAAACACAGGTATGTTTTGGTTGATAGGCTATGCAAGAGGATTTCCCCGAAATTGCTTCGACATTGGATCGTTATTTTCAGTAGCAAATCAACTGTAAATTCTTATCCAAAATGTATTGTTTTTGACATTGCTAAAAGATAGAACAGCCCTACTAATTATTACTGATGAGAAGGGAGAATTACTTAAAGAACAGCATTGTCTTACGATAGCTGTTGCTTACAAATTTACACACTTACCAAGAACCAAACCGGATAAATGCAAAGTCTGGTTGTTCATTTGTGTTGAAAGGCCGTATGTTAAAACAGTAAAAAAGTATTATTTTATACGTAAAAAATGTAATTATTTTATACCTGAAAGAAAGAAATAAGCAATAGTGATTCTGAACAGCGTTGACCGTATTGTCTAGATCAAGGAAGTTCTCGATTTTTCCACTAATCAGGAGTGAAATTCAGGGATGAGTTTGTTCCACCTGCTCCCTACTCGATTCCACCGATCAGAAAACAAGCAGCGTTACCAGTGTTGTTGCTCTTGTCTAAAATTTACTTGAAAACCAACAAGAACAACAAGTAAACTTGGTAAACATTGAGACGCACTGACACGCTCAGCCCGATTATTGTTCGTAAATTACTTCCAGTCTGTGCTGTTAAAGTTTCACTTTATTATTATTATTATTCATACGCAACAAGCTTAAAAAGTCATAAGCTGCCATAGCATTCTTCCACATATTAGAATACCGATGTGTGAAAAGGAAAAAACGAACGGAAGAAAACAACACAGGAATAAAAGTCAAGATAAACCTTTTCGTATGCCGCTTCCGCCATAACCCAATAATGGTCCGGAACTTTTTTCCCATCACTTTTGTAAAGAAGAGGTGCCGGGAATTTTGCTTGAAGACGAGCGGGTGAAGAACGTAGCAAAACAGCTAAATGAAGAAAGAATCCGTAAAAGCCACTGCAAGATATTTATAACGATTCTGTTTTTGTGTGCAACGTGCAATGAATAATCCCCCCTATTAAGAAGCTTAGCTGTTTCTGGTGTATGGTCAGAAGGGAGGGGGGGGGGGGGGGGGATTGTTGCACGAATCCCTAAATAGACCCGTAGATATACGAAAGCAAAGAAGGTTCACCAGTGTAAAGGAGTCAAACATCAGGGACATTGCAAATGAGGTGTACAGTATATACAACTTTCTGTTTTTCCCTGTTTATATTAATGCATCAGTATATCAGGTCCACAATAATATTCAATGGTGAATTCTTGCTGATTTTATAAAAAAGTTACAAAAGCTTTCGAACTCAGTCTAGTTATAGTTAGACTGAAGATGAACCCGGGACAGGGTTCGAAAGCTTTTGTAACGTTTTTATAAAATCAACAATGATTCACCATTGAATATTATTGTGGACCTGATATACAGCATATCCCGTTCTCGATTTAGAGGAGAAAGACCTACTTAAATGTATCAGTATTTGTACGCATAAAATAAAAACGACTATGTATAATACTTTCTCATTTTATGAATTATAATGGTAATGCATTTACCTATGCAAATACATAACACAATAACATAAATTTCAAGAAACTCTGTCATTACTTCATGAATCCCTCTAGACAAATTTTAACCCGCTATCCTTTCAGTGACTCATGAGGTGGGATTCATCCTGACCTTTGACCAATCTTAACTGGCACTAGGGGGAAGGCCAGGCTTGGGGGAGGAACCAGAATGGGGTTAGAGAAGAAGGGTAGGAAAATCGGGGTTCATACAAAAGTCCCTCTCAATCTCCCCCATCTCTCTCCTTCTTCTTTAAACCTCATCCTCCCAGACCCTCCTCCTCAACATTCCCCATCCCCGGGGGTATCGAACACCCCCCCTGAGAGACGCCCCTCCCTCTTCCCCTCCCCCGCCCAGATACTGGTCCCTGACGGGCGTGTAGTGTGAATTTGGTGAAGAAGGCTGGGCGTGTGCCAGCATACCTTTCGTCGGTAGGAGTTGCTCTGCCATGTATACCATCTACCAGCTCACGTTACTACACTGTGGGGGTGTGCGAGTGTATACATTACACCTGTAGCTGGGAATATAAACGAATGTGTGTTTGTGTGGGTGTGTGTGTGTGTGTGTGTCTGCGTGTGCGTTAGGAGTTTGCATGCTCTATTTTACAAATAATGGTTGATGGGTAATTTCCTAACACCTAACAGTCTTTCTTAACATGGAAACGAAGTTAGATGCAGTAAGGAAAGCCTTTCGAAGACTTACATTTTCCAAGTGTGTAATAATGACCTGCTGACTTCCTCGATAAAGTTCTGGACCCTTTTTGCATTGAGTAGCATTTTATATAAAAAGAGAGCCCAGGCAGGCATAATCAACTCAACTATGTGTGAAATTAATTGATCGCTAAGTTTGATTATAAATCGCTTTTGGTGATTACAGCGAATACTCAGGTGATTACAAGATGAGTAAATTTTTTCCCTTGTAAATCTAAACATTGATCATAGCTATCTAAAATACGCATAGGCTTAGTATCCAACGTTTACTTGTGAATGTATAATACATTACAAGCGAAAGGGTAGGCTTACAGTTAATGAGAAAACGCCTTATTTGGAAACAAGTTAACATTATTCAGTTTATATGTAATCATCAAGACCTTTCTTCTACTCTTTTCCTTGTTTTTATTATTATTATTATTGTTATTTTTTATTATTACGGTTATTAAAGCAAAAGAAAAGAATACCCTTTTTGTGTAGTTTTTAAAGTCTACTTTTATATATTCAGAATTCTTCAGCCTTCAAGGGCTTCTTCCCTGACTGAGTGGCCAGGAGACCTTGCAAGATTAAAAAAAATTCTTCATTGTTGTACAAACATGCTTCAAAAAGCTACACAGATAGGGTCTTTTTGTCCACTGCATTTGGTAGAACGCGATTGTTCTCTATATGCTATTATTGTTAATATTTTTAGCACACGGAAAACAATCAATCTGACATTTTGCCGGAGACAAAAGGCCCTTTCTATACAGCTTTTAATACGTATAAATATAAAATAGATGGGTCTTTAGCCTTTAATGGCCAGTGCCACAATTCACCACTCAACATTTTTCCTGAAGAAGCCTTGAAAACACGAGAGCTGTATTTTATGATAATATACTTTAAAAAATCTACCCAAGAAGGGTCTTCATTTCAGTGAGTGAAATTTCTGGTTTCCATTTCACAGACTACCATTTAAGTTGTTCATTATTTCCATCCTCCGATATGCATGAGCCTCTCTTTATCAAAAATATCATCAGTATAAGATTGCTTAATGAAGTATTTTCTCGTTTTGTTTAAAAAACCATTGAGGACACCTTGCAACAGAGAGAAGGCTCTAGAGAAGGGCAGTTGAGTGCAGTCAGTTATACACATTACCTGCTGATTTAATACAAACTTTCCGTATTTTCCTTACTTATTCGCCTGAAGAAAAGGACGTGCGTCTAAACAAAGCACTTCATATCGTGAAAATGTTTCAATACTTTGAACTGTGATCTCAAAAAAAAAGATGAATAAATTTGTTAAAAAAATAATAATAATAAATGAATTTAATAGAAAACTGGTATGTTGACATAATGGGGAAATTGGATTGCATTTCTATCAGACAATGCAATTTTTTTTTTTTTTTCACGAGAAAGGGGTCAAAAGCATTCAGAAATTGTGTTGGAATCGCTGACTTTGATTAAGTTGTGAATCGAATATGAAGCTCTCAAAAGTAAACGACCGTAATTGGAGAACGAACCTTTGGCAAATGCTAGATAATTGCACGAAGCACTGGATATAACTATACCAATAAATCGTCTTGTATTCATCCTGTTTCTGCTGTGTGTACGATAAGTTGCCGATGTTTGTTTATGACATGTGAACGCACGCTAACAGCTTCTACATAATTACCACTAGCCTATCCCTTCCAATTCCTGCAAGTAACAAAACCATCACATCGCAGAATTTCTTTAATTATCGATTACATCTGATATTTTCGTGCCACGAACAAACTCGTGTTTGCCATTGGAACACTACTGGCGTGCATGAGAGTTTTCAGTGAAAGTTATCTTAATCTGAGAGAAGCCACGAGTATCTACAAGAGCTTGGTAAGACTTGCGCGAGAGTTCGAGCCTGTTTGAGAACCAAGGAAGCAGCAGTTCTGTCATCTAATGCTAGGAGAAACCAATTTCGCAAGGCGCACGAGCTTGCCATGACACTTATTCATCCGTATCAAAACATTCTTCTCAGACATACGTACAGTAACGTGTATGCATGCCAGGTCTATAGCCCTGCCAGGTAGAAACTATTCTCGTATACGTTTACATCTCAGATTTTATCCATTGCCGTTCCCTGCCGTCCCGAAGGGGATCTGAAAGAAGAGTACCCACCCGCAATTAGCATCCGAGATCGATCTCTTGTCACGCCGACTTTCCGCCTTAATCGAACCGCGCCGTTTCTGCGCCATTCCTTTCAGTTCTAACAAAGTAAATCTTGCGCAAAAGCGTTCCTCCCTGACTCATTGATCGCACCATATCCCCGTTAAAGTCTGTTAATTACGGTCTTCTTGGAAACCACGTGTCTTCGTTAATTTGACTTTTTTGTTTTTTTTTTTTTGTTTTTCATCGCAACTGTTGCCAGGGAAATGGGGAGGTCCTCGGGTTTATTTAGGGCGTCGAGATCTGCTTCTCTTCTTCTTCTTCTTCTTTTTTTAGTATTTATTCTTCTCCCTCTTTTTTTTTTTTTTTTTTTGTATCCTGAGGACGTTTTAAGGTTGGGGATATGATCATTTCTCGTCCAATAATATCGGATATTTTCATCTTTTCTTGTATTTTAAGTTTATTTGGATGGGTGATGAGGGCTAACATTATATATATATATATATATATATATATATATATATATATATATATATATATATATATATATATATATATATATATATATATATATGTGTGTGTGTGTGTGTGTGTGTGTATATATATATATATATATATATATATACATATATATATATATATATATACTACACTGCAAATGAAAATATTGAAGAAACGGGTTTCATTTGTAATTTATGATTTATATAGTATTCTGGATACAGGATTAAAAACATGAGAGAGAGAGAGAGAGAGAGAGAGAGAGAGAGAGAGAGAGAGAGAGAGAGAGAAGGGAAAAAACTACCCATGATTTGGAAGACACTAACTTCCCCAGTGACGTCACGATCAAACGATATCGTCCGAATATAAATAGAGAGTCAGTATGGTGACACTCTCCGTGTCATGATGGTAAATAGATTTCGTGTGGGTAGAGGAAGGCAGAAGGGGCGATGAGAAATGGATAAATCTGAGAGAGAGAGAGAGAGAGAGAGAGAGAGAGAGAGAGAGAGAGAGAGAGAGAGAGATCGCTTACAATATGATTAATGTGATAAAGCAAGATGGCCTTCTATATAGGCATTTCTATAGTGTCGTATTATGATATATGAGAAATATTATAGCCGTAATTATATGCTACACGCCCACGCATAAAAAAAGAAAATTGTTGCAAGAAATTTTTCATTATTTCCTTCAAGCGTATTCCAGCTTTCCTTGATATTTGAAATCTTACACCTGGTAGCGTTCAAATCTTGGGCATTTGAATATAAGCCTGAAGCATTCTGAACAACGCCAGAAAATTTTATTTTTCGAACATTAAAAATAAGTAACTTGTAACTTTGCTGCACTAAGCTCGGCAGCTAAATGAAGACAAAATACAATATAGAAAATCATAAAGAAATACAAAGATAATATTAAATGAATAATGAAGCCGAAGCCGGGATCAAGATGACAATTCGAACCATCTATTTACAAATACGGTATCAGTTGAAGCTTTCTCACTCTCCCAGGCCCCTCCCTTGGCACTCGGACATAGGCCTATGTTTTCTCAACATCACGGTTTGGATCTAAATTGCTATCTCTCCTCGCACATTTTTTTCCCTCAATACTATCTTCCCATTCTCCTTCCTCTGATGATTCTTCTTCTCCTCCTCCAATGTAACAGCACAGCAGAGCCAGAATGCACTTATAAGTTGGCACGACTTCCAAATATTTCGGGTCCATTTGGCATAGCCCCCATAGACACGATGATAATACACAACCTTGACCACAGCTGGGCAAGTGCGTCAAACCAGACGTGGCTTGACACACAAATATCAATGTGTCGTTCGACCGAGTTTCGATTTTGAGATACTTACGGTCGTTTCAAGTTTTTGCGGACCGTTTCCAAGACACGGACTCGATTTAGTGATCCTTTTATCGTCAGGAAAAAGTTGCGCTCCAGTGGAAAGATCAACCAGCAAAGTTGTTATAGTAAAGAAAAGAAAGGAACTAAGACTTCAGATAAATATTTAGCTCTCCTAAACCGGTCTGGAAGTTTTTACTGTAACGTCACTCTCGTCTCGATAGCTAACCAATTATACCCAGTGTTAAAGGAGCTGCGCACACGGAAAATGACGTCAAAATAAAGCAAAATATCTGCAAGCAATAAGTGCATGTTTAAAATTATTTTTGAAAATTAGGTGCGAAATTTTTTAAAGCAACCAGCTAAAGGTAATGTCTTTAATATCAAAACAATGTAAAGATAGAAACTAGTTCTAAAGCTAGTGTGTCTGCTTAAAGCTACGGAGAGGACCGCTCATCAGTAAAGTATCACATAATGTGAACGAATTCAGAAGAGATCACTGTTTGACTGTTTCTGGTGGTGCTGATGACGGGAGGCACTATGCAGTCATAAGGAAAGTATATTATAGGCTGGAAAACTAGGAATTAAGAAACAGTACTTAAGAATTACAAAGGCAACATAACGATTACAGAATGAGCAGACTCACTAAGTGAACAACAAAATTTTATTCTCAAGGTGGACAGAGGAGTTTTAAAGGTGAGCAGTAGACTTCTAAATTTGAGCAGAATTCCAAAATGAACAGACATCAAGTGAACAACAGAATTTTCAACAGGAACAAAAGAGTCGTGAAAGTGAATAAATCCTAAACATTAACACCAGAGTTGTAAGAGTGAACTGAGTTTCAAATTAACAGAATTTCAAAATGAACAGAACAACCAAATGAACAATATAAGCCCAATGATTTTACTGGTACCCTTGACCATTGGCCATAGGGATGGACCTCTCGTTGTTTTTATTGGGAAAACTGTGTGGCCAGTGTCTTGCCAAGTCTCCATACCTTGCTTGTTCCTGCAAAACGTGGCAGGAACAGTGAATGAGCAGAGGAGTGCACAGACTTTCAGAAGGGCAGGGGCTCAAGTGGGAAAAAGGGCGCTCCCTTAGTTTTTGAAAATGAAATCTGCCATGTTTGATATGCTACAATTATATAATGAATATACGAGATATATAAAAAGAAAAAATGCTGAAAGGGTAATGTGACAGTCTTAAAATCCATTAAATTCAATAGTTTTTATGACAGACAGCATATTTCCGACCGTTAGGCGGAAATATGCTATTGACAAATATTGGTCCAGTATCGGTCAATCTAGGTATAATACGATCCAGTTAAATTATTATTTCTGACAAAAAGGGCACCTTAGCTATGAAGAAGAAAAAGGGTAAGGGCTCAAACACCCCGTCCCCTCCCCCCCCTTGTGCACGCCTCTGTAAAGGAGTATGTAATGTTCAAGGAAAACTTAGGAAAGACTACAAACGAGAATTGGGCGCAATTTATTAGCTTCTGTGCTGCAAATAATCCCGGAATTGGGGTTACCCCTTTGCAGCAAGTCGTCCTTAGATACACGATGGCAACTCCAGCTAGCAGGCATTTAAACCAAATAGATCTCATGGCCGCTAGTAGAGAGAAAAATAATACTGAGAAATGTTAGAAGTTTTGAGCAGGTTTCGACAGTGATCACCGACTTGTTCATGCCCCACTAAACCCTAAATCAATAGCACTCAACAAAAATTTATGAGCATAAATGTATAGGATATATATACATATATATGTATATGTATGCATATATTTATGTATATATATCATAATATATACACATGTATACTTATCTACATGTATATATACATACATACATATATGTATATGTATATATATATATATATATATATATATATATATATATATATATATATATATATATATATATATATATATATGTTATATCAGCTAAAAATAAATCTCCTCGGAGACTATGAGTGACGAAAAAGCAACGCAATGAACCTGTTTGATTACAGCAATATTAAAGCCTACGTAGGTTTTGATCCATTTTTCACTCAAATCCTTTTTGGGAAAGGGATGCAATAGGTTGGATATCAGTCCTGTCATACATCTCATATAGCAAATATGACCCAAAGGCTCATATTTGCAAGGTCTGTGGATCGCTCCCTGCCTAGCACACGCCAAGAACACCCACCTGCTGCTTGTGATCCCAGCAGACGAGAAAGAGTGAAGCCACTGTCGGTTCTTGAGTATTTCAGAATTATTTAGTGATATCTTTAAATAGTTTGTTCTCAATTTATATAGCTTCTGTAACAGAGTACCTTTTCATTGTCAAGAAGCTCAGTATCGAACTGTAATGAATGTGAGGAACAACAATCCTGGGAAAAGAGTATTTCACCCACAGTTTCGAGACGTCACGTCTCCACACTGAAGAAGAGCCGAGATGTCTCGAAACCGTCTTTGAAACGTACTGTCTTCCTCAGGTTTGTGGGTTTTCATATCCTTTCTTTATTGCTTCTACCGGTAACATCAATGGGAAAAAATTAGTTGTTCTTTCTTGAATGTTGGGTACATTTCTGACTTCTCTTAAATTATTCATGTTATCTAGGGGGGGCTACTTTCGCACCTCTGATGACGGGATTTTTCTTAAGTATTCTTTAGTATATTTTCTCTTGAATCCCCACAGGCCGAATGAAGATCAAATGATATCACAGTTCTCTAGATCTTTGTCAGAGCGTACTCTTTGTTCTTCCTTCCAGTAAATTCAGAAGCTAAGTGTAAAATAAACAAGTAAAAAATGCGCCGAAGTTTCTTCTACGCAATCGAGTTTTCTGTACAGCGTATAATGCTGTATGAAACTTTCAGCCACGGCCCATGAAACTCTTAGCCGCGGCCCGTGAAACTCAGCCACTGTCCGGTGGTGGCCTTTGTTTTTGGTACATATAGCGGTGCCAGAAGTGCGATTATGGTTAACTTTAATCTTAAATAAAATAAAAACTACTGAGGCTAGAGGGCTGCAACTTGGCATGTTTGATGATTGGAGGGTGGATGATCAAAACACCAATATGTAGGCCTCTAGCCTCGGTAGTTTTTAAGATCTGAGGGCGGACAGCAAAAGTGCGGACGGACAGACAAAGCCATCTCAATAGTTTTCTTTTACGGACAACTCAAAAGTGAAAAAAAGAAAAATGGCCTTTAGTGCTTAAATGAGACGGGTCGAATACTCTCCCGGCGGACAAACTTGTGAAAACGGGAGGGTTTTTGTTCGTTAAAGACCTCGGGTATTCAGCATCTCCGTTGCCTGTGTTTACAGAGGCCTACTTAAGTCCTTGTAAGAGACGACCGAATAACATGCGAGAGTCAGACCAGATGGGGCCGGGATTTATCAACGTAAAAAAAAGGAAGAAGAAGAAGAACTGTGAATGTGTTGAATACTGGAGCAGTTACTAGAATTTGTTCATGGTGTATATGAAAGGGCATATGTTTATGCATAACAGACTTGTGTATGTAGATGAGTGCACATGTAGTATTTACGTGAGCTTGAAGTAACTACAGCAAGATATATATGTAAAATGCTATCTCTGACGTACAGAGAGAGAGAGAGAGAGAGAGAGAGAGAGAGAGAGAGAGAGAGAGAGAGAGAGAGAGAGCAATGATAGTTAGTCAGAGGTGACGACATGTTTTAAAAGTTTAGGAAGGAAAGGGAGAAAATGAAACACAGCATAGTAGAAAGATGTCGGGGCAGACCCAGTTGTCAGTAAAGGTATTTTAGGAAAAATAGAATCCGAAGCAGGTATAATTTTTTTTTTTTTTTATTCTCGACGTTAACCTCGTTAAAGAGTATTTTCCTTTTGGGGAAATAATCCTGTAGATGACCTCTATAAGACGCACTGAAAGATAAGACGGACCTGTCTTTGTAACACGTACCACTTTGACGAACTGAAAAATCTTCAGTGTATTCGTGTGATAATGTGTAATGCCAGTTCGTAAGGGCATTCTTCTGGGACAAGCCAAAAGACGGTTGACTTGACTCTGGAGAAAAGTGAACAGAAAAGACAGGCGTGGAATTATATGTAGATAGATGATTCTTTAAAAATTATCTGCTTCACTGTAGACTTCTATATGTTACCTTGCAATTCTACCGTGAATGGATGAAACTGAAGAGTAAGTTGTTTTTCTAAATATCCTTTTTACAGTGACACTTCTAAAACCCCAGTTGTAATACATAACTGTATTATTATTATTATTATTATTATTATTATTATTATTATTATTATTATTATTATTATTATTATTATTCTGTATATCAGGTCCACAATAATATTCAATGGTGAATTCTTGTTGATTTTATAAAAAATCAACAAGATGAACCAAGGACAGGGTTCGAAAGCTTTTGTAACTTTTTTTTATAAAATCAAGAAGAATTCACCATAGAATATAATTGTGGACCTGATATACAGCATATCCCGTTCTCGATCTAGAGAAGAAAAACCTAATTATTATTATTATTATTATTATTATTATTATTATTATTATTATTATTATTATTATTATTATTATTATTATTGCTGCTTCAGCTGCATTTATTTTATAGAAGACTTTTTCTATTTTCCTTATTGCGGACTTCTCTTCATTGGAGGTGCGTGCTAATAGCTCGCCTATATTTGTCATTTCATGGGGGAAAAGTAAAAAATCTGGATTCTGCCAAATTATATTATTATTATTATTATTATTATTATTATTATTATTATTATTATTATTATTATTATTATTAAATGCTACGCACGTGGAAGCCTTAGGAAATATTTTCTCTAGTCAAACATACAAACCTTTTCTTGCTCTTAATTAGATCCTCGTGCGTTAATCCCGGGTTTTCTTCATCAAGTCGCGGGAGCCTTAGAATGAAGGTAATTCGAGGACGAGAAAATGAAAAGGAAAGAAGAAAACGGTTTCTTGAAAAGCTGCCTTTTAATGTTATGTCAACAGTGAACGTGCAAAAGATGAGGCACAAAGGAGGAAGCAAGTGTTTGATGCCAGTGCTGCTGCTGTTGCTCTCTCTCTCTCTCTCTCTCTCTCTCTCTCTCTCTCTCTCTCTCTCTCTCTCTCTCTCTCTCTCTCTCTCTCAGCATTCTAAAATGAGTTGTTACGTGTAGTATGCTTGTGTTATGAGTTATGAAGAATGAAAAAGTGAATAGAAAACACGTGTAAAGTATATACTTCTTTAAGAAAAGGACGATGGGGAAGGACAGTTTATCCTAAAGATGGAGGAAATAAAAAAGAAGAAGAAGAAGAACGAAACAATCCCGAATGCATTCAGGGAGGTTGAATGAAGTGATGCCTGAGCGGGAATCATGGACGAGAATCCCAAAGCTCGTCGTTGGAGGCGAAGAAATATTTACAGTGCAAAGTAATTTGACGTATATGATCTTAACAGAGTATGAAAATACAACATGTTCCCGTTTGTCGGTACAATCTCAGAGGTCCACACCAGACCTGTTAATCCTTTTAACAACTTGTCACACTTTGTTGAAGGGCCCGTGTTGGCACAGGCATTTTTTAGACCAAACCAGCCAGCCTGTACACCAGTGTAGGCGAAAAGGAAGGACAGGAAAGACAGAATAAGTATAATTTAAGCTTATTCATTCTGTTCACTGCCACTTAAATCTTTTAATTCCACAGAGAGTTATGTCGTTACTAGTAAGTTACACATAATGCTTTTACTTTGTTTTTGAAGTTGCTGTTTCTACATATGTTTATTTAAGTAACGGATTAATCATCCTGGCAACGATCCTTAAAAACATGGGGATGAGCTAAAAACACATCCAATTCAACTTAAGGGGGAAACATTTTCCGTGCATTCTTGTACAGTTTGACTAAGAATACGACCGTTGGGCGGCGAGTAAATTAGCCGCTCTCCCTGAGATCACTTTTATTATTCTTAGTACATGAATTTTGCAGTGTCTTCTTTAGCCTTGTTGGTCGGTTAAAGCACAGGAATTTAGTTTTAACGGACAATACACTAAGTGTATTATCAGCAAACGTCAACTATTCTACATCCCATTCAACGCTTATTTTCTTACCACTAGTTTTAGCTATTCACCTACACTACTCTCTTTTTCTGACTTCTCGCATCACTCCATTCATAGAATTATTCAACAGCCACGAGACAAATCTTTGTCTCAAACTACTTTTCCACCAAACCAGCCACTTTCCCGTCTACCTATTGAGGACTTCGCTTCCTTCAAAAAACTTTCAATTACTCACCAACTTATCTTTTATACCATTAAATTCTCAACACCCTCCATATCGCCTTTCTAGCGATTCTGTCATAAGCTTTTACTAAATTCATGTATGTCATACACAGGTTTTTCCATTCACTGTCAAACTTGTCATATAACTGCTCAATAACAAAACACTTAATCCAAATGTTCCCGTCCTTGTTCGTCAGCCATTGATCCTTGTGACATTTGTCTTACTTTCTCATTCAAAATCCTACTATATTTTCTTCCATGGGAAACCTTTCCTCATGCAGACATACCTTACAAACCCTGTTCAGCCTCTCGATCACCCTGTCACCGTTTTTCTTCAATATCTCACTTTAAATTTAGTCAGCTCCTAATGCATTTTCATTCTTAATTGCCCTCCATACACCCTCAATAGTCACTTCTACAAGCATTCTGAACCTGACACCAATCTTTTCCTACTCGTGCGTCATTCGACTTCGCCTTTCTTCTCTCCTTCACATTCAACAAATCTAAACACTTACTTCGCTTACTAAGAGCAGCATTGACTTTAGGCAGAATCTCTCCATTTGCATCGTTTAGTCTTAAATTCAAGTGCTAATTACTCTTTTCTCTGCACTTGCTTACTCGTAGAACAACCTTTTATTCTTCCTAAACTTCTGGCTTTTCTCCCTCTCTGTCTTTATTATATGCCTTGACTTTTCACTCTCACTTTATTAATTATTATCTTATCCATCTTCTTGTATTCTTGAGCGCCATTTCTTTGGTCATGCAAGTATACCTCAAATAATCTTTCCCTTTTTCCTAATTTATGACACTAAGGTTTCCAGTATTTCATTTCCATACAACTGATGAGCAAAGGAGGTGCTTCAAATGCCAGTTTGTTATTGTGATTCGACAAATCACTATTTCCTCTTTATTCCCATAGGTGGGGCTAAGTGCCACTTGATGTGCCTTGCACGGCGGAGTCCTGTGGGTTAATAGCAGCTTAGCTTCGGGCCCCGACCATCGTGGACATTGCCAGGACTTCATTGGGGATGGTGAAGAGGTAGGTTGGTCGAGAGATTTATTTACACAAAAATTTATTGATTTTTTCATCTAATGCTGTTACCTGTTATAGGTTGTCAGTTATAGAACCTTTTTGTGGATTGTAATAGTAATGGATTAGCCAAGTGATTTCATTTTTATAGTTTTCATAATTCAGTTGCATCCACTTCCCAAAATCTAGGCAGAACGGATGGGGAAAGCCATGACCACCTGATTTGCTTTTTGTCTTCCTCATTGTATCCGTTCGCCGTTGCGTCTTCCTGCCAAGTAATGCGACTACTTCAACTTACTCCTGTTTCAACTTCCATTCCTCATTCGGAAAGAGAACAGGTCTTACGGGTCAGATTTTTAAGATTATAGGAATGTTGCTCAGTGTTTTAGTGTAACTTCATAATAATAATAATAATAATAATAATAATAATAATAATAATAATAATAATAATAATAACTGCTGGATTTACATCGGATTTACGTTTTTAGAAGAAAATTTCCTTTTGAATTATAAGACAGAGTAAACAGTAACGAAGCCCTTTCAGATGACGCCAAAGTTAATGACTAGTGACATTGAACATGAGCTCCAGACTTTAAAAGATGGCTGCCATCTGGGCATTTCGATTTCACAAACACATCTTGTCAGGAAAACATTGTTGGAGTCGTTTGCTTTTGTAAGAACTATAATAAATTTTTCGCATTTCATCAAACAGAATACTCGTAGACAGTTTTTTTTTCTCGTGTCTCCTTTAGTACGTATATATAAAGACTATTCTTGTGATGCAGAATAAAAACAAGCAAATAAACACTGATATACAATGACGGAACAGCTTTTGTGATGTGGAATAAAAACAAGCAAATAAACATTGATATACAATGACGGAACAGCTTTCTTAAGTTGCCTACTTGATGTACAATACTGTAAAAGATAGACCACATGACAATGCCACTTAGGCCAAATGACAAATCGACAGAGAGGCCCATTGACTGTTCTCGATTGTTCTTTCACTCCACTCTCGCTTCGTTTTTTTTTTTTTTTTATCGTTCAGGGGACCCTTTTTCTAAATATTCTTTACTCACCGTACCGGTGCTGCAGTGGATTATACTAATTAATTAGGGTTGTGAAAAATAACATTCACTTTTAAAATGATACGAGGAGATGAGGTTTATTTCAGGGTTGTATTGTTAAGGTCTACTTTGACAACATCTCTTCCAGCCTAAAGCACGCTATTTACACTTTCTCCGATCGTCACCAGTAACACAAAACCACAATCTGGTGCTTCATTTAAGTGAAATTCAGCCCTATAAACTTACTCCCATTCACACTTCTATTTCATGTTTTCAAACATTTAAACATCGCTTATTGTGATACTGTTTGTGATGATAGAATACACCTTGGTCTCACAATGGCAATAACCTGCTCTGAAAACTTTCTTTGATCAATCATGGATTTTGAAGTGTGTTTTCCTTTGGATTTATAAGTAGGAACTTTGATTTTCTTCCTTGCTCTTACTGTCACTGCTAACTTAAAGTATCGATGTTCAATGAAACTTTCCTATACAGTATTTTCCTCTATAATGAATGGTGTTGTTTAGATGGTTCCTGTTTATTTTGTTAGTCTGTATTTATTTCATATTCCGCTACATTTATTTTGCTATCTGTTCTTAATGAAATGACCACAATTTAAGTTTTATTTTATTTTACCATGTAAGGTTTTCTTCATCATGTATGTTCGTGATTTGACCTATTACTTTTTCAAGCCCTGAGTGCCTATTATTATTTTATTATTATTATTATTATTATTATTATTATTATTATTATTATTATTATTATTATTATTATTATCCAGAAGATGAAACCTATTCATTTGGAACAAGCCCATAGGGGCCATTGACTTGAAATTCAAGCTTCCAAAGAATATGGTGTTCATAAGGAAGCAGTAAAAGGAGGTGAAGGGAAATACATAAAGGAGAGATCCCACTTATTAAAAAGATAAACTAATAAATAGATAAAAATGTATTAAAATACAAGGAGAATAGTATTAGGGCAGTAATGCATTGAATATTCGTTTGAACCTCTGAAGTTCCAATTGCACGACATTCTCTGAGAGGCTGTTCCACAATCCAACGGTGTGAGGAATAAAGGACCTCTGGAACTGAGAAGTTCGACAGCGAGGCACATTTACTGCATATTGGTGCTGTTGTTCAGCGAGTCTGGTTGCTCTCGGCAGGTAAAGAGGATCAGGGATCAATTGTGAATGTGAAAGATCTCTGTTGAAGTACAACTTATGAAAAGGTGAAAATTAAGAGGCCATCCATCGATGGTACAAGTCAAAACTGCTGCAATTAAGAAACAAACCCACCATCAAGAACCACTCTCTCTCTCTCTCTAAAAGAGAAAAATCTCTGGCAGAAGCAGACATCCATACCGGAGAACAGCATTCTAGTAAAGGAAACACAAACGACCTAAAATAGGTTACAATGATTTTATCACTGTTATAAATATAAGAGGCCTTGCGAACAGTACCTAACTTTCGTGCAACATTTGCTGAAACTTCCATTAGATGTTTCTCAAAAGTTAGATGTGAGTCAAAAGTTACACCTAGAAAGTTAAAAGCTTCAGACTCATTCAGCAGAGTTCCATCCACCTGAAGGGGAGAATGGGGCAGGAAATCTGTACGGGATCTGCTAATTAATAGTGTTTTCGTTTTACTGGAGTTCAGCCTCATACCCCACCGACTAAACCATTCACTGATCCGATCCATGTCCCGATTGAGGCTGAGGGCAGCTTTATCTCTCATTAGTGGAGACTTTACTACACCCACAAGTGTTGCATCATCGGCACACTAAACAATCTTGTTTTCCAGGCCAACAACCATATCACTTGTATCTACTAAAAATAACAATGGACCAAGAACACTACCCTGTGGAACTCCAGATAAAATAGGTCTCGGTTCACTAAAGATCCTGTCCACAGCAACTCACTGCTGCCTACCTGTAAGGATATCTCGAAGTAATCCTAAAACATATCCACCCACTCCAAGATCTGAAGTTTATAAATAAGTGTCTTGTGATTTACTAAATCGAAAGCAGCCACAAAAACTATTTGAATTAGTCTGCACTCAATACCCCTATCAAGGTTTCCTTCCAAATGGCAAGTCAAGTCAAGAAGAGCATCGCAGGTACCTAACTGCTCCCTATATGCATATTGACTATCAGCTAACAATCATGTAGATTCTACATTATATAGTGGCTTAAAAATAAATTTTTTCAGCAACTTTGGAAACACAGGGAGGATAGAAATTGGCCTGCAGTTACTGCAGTCTGCTGATACATCATTTGGAACAGACACTGTATTATTAAGCTTGCGCTCATCCACAAAGATACTACATCGACATAAAAATCTACAAAATCAAGTAATCGTGGGAGACAACACACTAGAAACTTTCTTAAAAAACAAAGGGAAGAAACCAACAAGATCTTCTCCGCCCAAGCTGTCAAGATTATCCAGAATTTTCTCAACATCCCTGGAGCGAGATGCAAACTTTATAAGAATAGGTTCAGGATGACATGTATCAGGGAGAAGGGCATCCTCAGCTGATTACTCATCTTCAAAAGCTCTATAAAGCAATTCAGTCTTTTCCTTAGGGCCAGTAACCAATCTACCATCATTTGTTAGTAGTGGTAGAATGGAAGACGACCTTGACCCAAAGATAGATGATGCAAATAACGAATGAAGCTTTTGAATCCTGTGACTGAGCCATACTAATCCTCTCCGAGACAGTCATATAGAGAATCGTCGATATCTGGATTGCGGTAAATAGCAAATATGTATACATTGTAGAACTTGCTGAAAATTTTAAAACAAAGAACTTCATGGCAACTACACTCCAAATTTTTCTGACGATAATTAGATCGTCCGAACTTAGTGTATACAGCCATAAGTTGCGCATTGTGGGATGTTAAGACGATAAATAAAGTCAGGGCCTTCAAACCCCGGGATTAAAAACTCAACGTTTGACTTGTTACTACTTACAAGTGCCTCAGATAAAAACATCAAATCGTTGTTACGGGCATAACTCTGGAGATCAAGAAAATTTCACGTTAAGCCCCGAATATTTGAGTAACGTACTCTGCAGTTTTTCTTACTGCAATGAGCAACAGGTCCAGGGTTCAGCTCAGTCACCAGAAAGAATATAATCAACAACATAAAAATCAGATTCAAAACTAATAATGTTAGAGGCAGAAGGAAACCAGTCGGACACTCCAGTGCTTTATTACACGTCCAATCAGTACAGAGGCGTGACTGCAAGTAAGGTGCAGACGCGCATGGAAACATTGGCGCCAATTCCACTCTCCTCCTGACAACATACATCACACACAATCAACCATCCTACATCCCCTAAGATTATGGCATGGCAGAATGGCAAAATATTAAATGAAAATAATAAGTAAACATGTATTAAATGCATATATATAGACAAAGAAAGCTGTAAAGGAAGATCCCATAGGACAAAAGCAATGGTTAACACTGAGTGTCACAACATACAAGGACATGCATGGCAACAATATATAGTACATGCATAAAATATGTTTGCACAACAGAATTTCTATCCAGTTCAGCTTACTGAAAACAAAAGATAAAATGAGCATAAGGGACAACAAAATGTAATTGTACAAGGTGACACAAGCACAAGCATGGGTTAACGCTCGATATCACCCATGACATACTCGCCCATCCATGAGGGTTGCACTGTGCGCCTTTTTGGACGAGGTGGAGCAGGTTCCAGGCTTGGGGGAATGGCTGAGGACGTTGGGGGTTGCCGTTTAACACTTTCAGGTGCTTCCTGTTTCTAAGTGACACCCGACCGCTTCCATCCAACCTAATGAGATACTGTCGGTGGCCCTTAGACTCCACTACCAACCCAGATCGGTCCCAGGTTTTGGTTACAGGATCCTGCACTCTTACCCTGCAGCCTACAACCAGGGTAGAAGCTCCCTGGTACCAGTATATGGTGGGGTCTCCTCTTGGGACTCTGCCATTCGTAGCTCCCTCCGCTGAATTATCTCATCCCAGTGTCTCTCCACCTTGTAATGCTGTCTGGGTGTTGGCACTCCATCTCTGAGCTGCCTGCCGATAGCGAGCTGTGCTGGGGACTTGTCAAACCCCTTAGGGGTGTATTGAGGTACTGAAGAATTGCCAGGGATGCCTTGTTGCAATCGAGGCTGCCTCCTTTGCCTATGTTAGACCTGATGATCCTCTTGGCAGTCTTGACTGCTGCTTCGGCCCTTCCATTAGACTGGGGGTAATGGGCTGACGACAGGCGTACGTAACCCCCATTTTCTGAAGAATGATGTGGTCTCTGCACTAATGAGGTTTGTGCCCCCATCTGTCGAGATTAGCTCTGGTGCTCCCCATCTTGTGAAGTATGTCCTCAAGACTGATATAATTCTTGATGACGTTGTGCCATGTGGGAAGTGTGCCACTTCCAGCCACCCGTGAGCCTGTCTGCATAGGCCATGTACATATGGCCCTCCAACTGTAGCATGTCCACCACTGTCGACTGGAATGGGTATTCTGGGGTGGTGTGAGTACTAATGGTTCAGCAGGTTGTGATGGAGCATGTACATCACAAGAGGCACATCCATCCCTGTGGCTCTGCAGGTCGCCTTCCATCCCTGGCCAGTAAACTGATTGTCTAGCCCTGCGGAGCATGGAGTCTACCCCTGATGTCCTGCATGAAGGCCTGTAATGACTTGACGGCGAAGTTCCTCTGGGATGAGCAGACGTGGGCATCCTTGTTCGTAAGTGTAGACTATCAGGTCTTCTACCATAGATAACCTGTCCCTAACTGAGTAAAACTGACGTAGGCAGGCCACCTCCTGTGCCTTCTGCGGGCACCAGTCATTTACTGCAACTTTAGCTGCCAGCAGTTGGTACACAGGGTCTTTAGAGGCTGCTTCTTTGACCCTCTCCTCATCCAGTATGAGGCATTCTTGCTCAAGGGCGGTGGCCGAAGCAGCGACAAGGGCAGCAGTCATATCCTCTTCAAGTTCAGAATCCTTGTCATCTGGTTCGCAACGGAGAGCAGGGAAGCGTGATAAGAAGTCAGCAGCGCACCTCTTTCCTGGCAAGTATCTTACTTGGAACCTGTATTGTAGGGTCTTCTCCTTGAGACGGAAGAGTCTTGGGTTTAGTATATCCTTCAGCTCTCTATCACCCAGGAGCTTGACCAGCGGGCGGTGATCAGTCACGATCAGTAAGTTGGGGCAGCCCAACAGGAGTAGCCTGGCCTTCTTGAGACACCATGTGACAGCTAAGGCTTCTCCCTCAACAGCAGCATACCCAGCTTCAGCCTGCGACAAATGGCGGCTCCCACATAAGGCAATACGCCACCCACCCTTGCAGCAAAATGGGGCATCAGCCGAGGCACAAGCACAGTACTGCTGCAGGATGACAAACCCAATCCCATCCCTGCTCCAATCTGTTAGGGCCGCTGTAGGTCGGGATTTGTCATAGTATACCAGCCCATCCTTGGCCAGCTTGCATATGGCCTCCTGTGCTTGGCGGAATCTCTCTTGTAGGTTGCTATCCCAGTACACATTCTTGCTTGTAGACTTCTTCAGGAGGTCTCTAAAGGGTTCCATCAGCGGGGCAGTGGCGAGGAAGGGTGCCAACTGGTTGACAAAGCCATACCATGACCTGATGTCAGTGACAGAGGGGTTGTCTGGCATAGGGAATCTCCGTGTATGGCAGCTAGACTCTCCTCTGTGGGCCTGTAGGAATCCCATCCCAGCTGGAATCCGACGAAGTTCACTTCTCTTCGGCAGAAACTGAATTTCTCTGGCTTGAGGGTTATGCCCTTTTTAGCACACGTGTCCAAGAAATTATAGGTGTGCCAGAAGGCCTCCTCGACGCTGTTGTCATACAGAAGAGTATCGTCCACACATTTGTGTTTTTGGGGGATGTCCTTGATGGCGTCATCAAACCTCTTGGTGTAGGCATCTGAAGCTGAACAGTGTCCCATGGGTGTTCTTCTGTACCGGTAACGCCCCAGGGTGTGATAAAGGTTGTGAGTCTGCGGCTCTCTTCATCTAACTCCACCTGGTGGAAGCCCCAATGCGCATCTGCCACTGTCTTGAAGGAATGTAAAGGCACCCCAGAGATCATGTCGAAAGGAGCAGGGGTGTGATGCGTCTCTCCTGCAGGAGGCATTAAGGCGTTGAAAGTCCACAGTGCGGCGGGGCTGACCTGACTTCTTGGCAACAATGACCATCCTCGCACACCATTCTGTTGCTTCACCAGTGGGTACCTCCTCAATGATGCCCTTCTTGATGTCCTGGTCCAACTGCTTCTTCACTTCTGACTCCCAATGCTTTGGCACTGATGCTGGGGTGTGGCATGCATAGGGGGTTGCCCCCGGCAGTAGGTGAATATGGTGCGGCTTGCCCTCCATGACTGGGAGGGGCTCCCTCTCTGTATTGAAAGTTGATGATGAAAAATGGCGCAAGAGCCACTGCTCCAACTTTGGGACGTTCTCCTCCACTGGTGGAAAGGGCATGGATGAGGGCTTGGGCAGGGATGGCCCAATGGGTGTGGGGACCTCATGCTCCAGTGCGAGGCTCGCTGACACTGGTAGGTGGTGGGGAAAGGACTGGGGCACGAGGCCAAGGTCCTTACAAGCAGCCAATGAAAGGAAGCAAGACCTTGCAGACTTGATAAAATACACTTCTTGGACGGTTGTCCTGGCACCGTACTGAATGCGAAGAGGGGCAGTCCCCATACACTCCAATCGAACATTGGCAACATCACGTAGGCCCCTGCGGTTTTGTGAAAGGGCAGGTCTTTCAATGAGGGTCGACAGCAAAGTGGGGCCTGCAACACACACTTGGGCCCCCGTGTCTACCACAGCCTGTACAGGCTTGTGACCCTTAGGCCTAGGCCCATGCACTGATGAGGACACTATCACTTGTATAGTAGGCTGCACACTGGGTTGTACCCCGGCGGTGACCGCTCCCAGTGTTACTGACGAAGCAGGGGCATCACTCACCATCTTCTTCTTGCTCCTACAGAACCGTTTCAAGTGGCCAATTTTTTGACAGCCATGACAAACACTATTTCTCGCCGGGCACAAGACCTTCCTTGGCTCATGCTGCACTCCACAGTTCCCACACATACGAGCATTGATGGAAACTGAGGACCTCTCACCACTCTTCACCGCTGCACACTCAGGGGGGCTGGGGTCTGTCTCCACATCGGCCGCACGTGGCTCTTGATGCCATGTGTCATGCTGGGGCATGGAAGCATCTTTATGGCTGCCTCATATGTCGCACACACTGCCCTTAAGGCATCTACACTACAAATGGAATCACACGACCTATAGAGGTCTCTTTTTCAATATCTCATCCCTAGACCTACCATAAGCTTCCTAATAAGCATGTATTCGGACAAATCGCTATGACAGCTAGGACACTGGAAGCCACAATCCATGGCTTTTTGAGAGCACTTTGCAAAATATTCACTAATTGACTCCTCACGTCCTTGCATATACACAAAAACTCAGCCCAATGCACGGCCTGGTTCGAAGCACGCAGAACCATGGCCCCTATAGCATCCAAAGCCCCTTCTGGAGACAAATTAGCCCACTGTGCATCACTATACCTGGCATCCAGTGTACGTTGCAACTCTGGGGTGCAGTGAAGCCTAATATGTTGAACTGCATCCGTTGGTTGAAGCTTATATAGCCTAAGCCACTGTGTCATGGACCGTTTCAAGTCCTGAAGGAGGCCGACGACATTTCCAAAGCACACTTCTCTGGTAGTGGTGGGGCTGGGGCCCTGGGACTGCTCTGTAGACACAAGCCACTCGCCATTGTAGCCAAGCGGTCATTAAGGGCTTGCAACGCATCTCGCCCTTCGGCAACCACATGCTGAAGAGCTGGTGATCTTGGCGCTACTCCAACGGGAGTACTGTGGGCACCCCTGGAGGATCGTCGTGCCCTCCTTGTCGTGAAAGACGGTCTTCCTGGTGTAGACATCCTTATCCTTTTACAACATCCTACTCACTGCGCCATGTTAGAGGCAGAAGGAAACCAGTCGGACACTCCAGTGCTTTATTACACGTCCAATCAGTACAGAGGCGTGACTGCAAGTAAGGTGCAGACGCGCGGGAAACATTGGCGCCAATTCCACTCTCCTCCTGACAACATACATCACACACAATCAACCATCCTACAAATAAATAGACTCATAACAACAGTAACATTGTAAAAATCAGCAGCAAAATAAAAAAAAATGTCATCAAGAACGGCAGTATTTACATTACTTACAAAAATTCTGTTGAAAGTATAAATAGAAATGTCCATATGTCATTGAAAAAAGCGCCGGAAGCAACTGGTCGACAAGGTGGGACCGGCACACCTTGTAGGGCAAATGAAATCCCCCAGGCTTGCCACAACAACTGGAGGAGGTTGTCAGGATGGGTTTAGAAATAAGATGCTCAGTAGGAATAGACAGGTAAAGATAAGGGCACTTTCCTGATAATCCACTAAGCAACTTTGCTCTCTCGTCAGCCTGTCCTATACACACTTTTCGAAAAAAAAAAAAAAAACAGGAAAGTGAACGAAAAGAGGATAAATGCCTGATTGTACCCTCAGACAAGGGAACTCAGACCCAAGATCATGAAAGGCTATGGCACAGCCCAAGGTTGGAGAACAAGGTTTGAATTCAGAGCAGGGTTGCCTACTAAGGCTAAAGGGTCTCTTCTAACTGCTGATTTGATTTCGGAGTGTCCTTCTCCTAAAAGAGTTGCCTGCTAAGACTAAAGACTCTTCTACCCTAACTCGTGTAGGCAGAGACGTCACGCCCAGAAGTGAATGTTGCTAAGAAAAGCCACATTAACTCACAATACTATAAATTTTTTCTGGTCTGTCTTAAGGTACTCTTTCCTCCTCATAACTAGCAGCCACCTAACTAACTTATACAGTGTTATTTATTTTATCACAGTTCCAAATGTTCATGTTATCTTGTTTCTCTTTTGCGTTTTCCGTTCACTTTCCTTGATGAATCTTTTTAATCTGCCCTTTATTTTTCGTTCTCTTTATTCATAACAGAAAATGTAAACGAGATTTCGTTTATAGATTAGATATTCATCCTACTCAATACCTCTCATTTTATTGGACCTACAGAACGGCATAGTCCCTCACGGTCAAGACTCATTGAAGCTATCCTTAACGTTGTCTTTATTTAAATTGCAACTTCAGCCTCCAAAACTGCAGCATCTTCCAAACCGTCATAATCTCTAGAGGCATGTACAGTTAAAAGTTAACTTTTATTTTTATATCAGCTTACGTTTAAAGAATTGCCAATTATAAATCGACATATTCTTTAAACCTTTTATTCACTTAGATTTTAAACATTTTCGGAAACTTAATTAAAAATATGGTTTATATTCTCTTACATTTTTATAGTGATTGCTTATGAGGCTCCACTATATCTTTTTCCGTCCGGACACAGACTGCCAAAAGTTGCCAGCGTTACATTTACTTTTTATTCATTGAGTTTCCTTGAGATAGTTATAATTTTTTCCATATTTATGTGTTATTATTCGTCATTTTTAATTTTACTACATATATGTATCCATTAGCAGATAAATATTGAAAGTTTATGGAACAAAACAAGGATCTGTGAATATTAGTATATAGTTACCGTTTATTATAGTTTTCTTTGATACGAGGGTAGTACGTTTTCTTTTAGTGTATGGAAGGTAAACACTGGAAATCCTTGCCTTAAAAAATCGACATGCCATTACGCACGCGCGCTCTCTCTCTCTCTCAGAACGTGAAAACACAAGTTAGTGTTAAGATATATATATATCCAGGGTGCATTTTCCCGAGATTTAACAGAGTACCGGGACCTTTCCCTGAAAAAAGCGTGACGCCACATCTTAAAAACTAACCATTGAATTTTCTTGAAAATAAGCTCATTATGTTTCCCACACCCAAATTACTGTTCAGGTACTAATCTAACCTAACATAACCCAACCCAACCTAACCAAACCTAGGGGCGTAGCCAAAAAAAGGGGGCTAGTGTAATACTAGCATACATCTCAGGAACTTGCAGCCCGTGTCCGTAGTTCTGCAAAATACCCCCTTAGAGATATCAGATCGTATTCAGATCACTTAATATTTGTAGCTGATAAAACATTTATGTCGGCGTGTGAAATGAAGAATTCCACAATTTATTTTCTTTTCAACCAGATCCAAAGCACATGAAATATAAAAAAAGAGGAATATAAACCATGCAGGTTGAATTTAACTTAATTAACTTTAATAAATTTTAACCTTATCTATAAAGTTTTAAAAATCCGGTTACGTTGCACTATAAGCTCGACAGAATTGACACAGTCAGGAACATTCTAGCTTTTGCGAAATTAAGAAATGTGACAATAATATTTTCACCTTTTATATGAGAACACTGATAAAATAAATAAGATTTTAGCCATGCATGCGCCTGTGATTCAAGGCTAAAATGAAAGCAAAATATAAAATTAGTACCGACAAGCAATGAGGCTGCAGGTTTCAGTTACAATTATTTAAGATTCAATTATGGATGATGAAAAAAGGCAATAAATGTCAGTTCCATTATAATTAGCAAAACCTATGTATTCGTTCTGTTTTAGGCTTGTCATGGACCTTTGTATTATCTTCTCTGTGTTATTTTTATATTTATCTGTTGATTTTATTTTCTAAACTCTGGTATATTGTCTCCCAGAATTTTATTGAATCATATTAAATTTTCTATCAACCTCTAGCGCATTCTCGTCATGTATCCTAAATTACTAATCCATTCTTATTGTTAAGTCTTGTTTCTCGGCAAAGCTACATATTCCGATGTATCCCTGGTTCAGTGATGGAAATCCTTATTGATATAATAATAATAATGATAATATCCGGAGTAACTACTGTAATAAAACGAATTTCGTTTCGTTTCATCAAGATGTAAGATTGGCCACTTGAAGTTAATTTCTATTGAGTGTACATATGCATGAGCAATAATTGAGCATAGATGTAAGTAAATGCGCAGACGCAGGAACAACTTAACAAGTCAAGTAGTAAATGCGTAGACAGTACTGATAAATAATAACGTTACGTACTTACGTATTGTGAGTCTGTGACTGCGTCACTGCAACTGTTCGAACTGTGATTGTTCACCAGATAAGGAGAGGTCCTCTTGGATTTTATTTGTGGTGCACCATTTCTCCTGTTTAGAAGGTATGCTCTTGTCTTGGTTGAATTTGTATACGCTGCTTAAACAGGCATTAGAGTTTTACGTAATTCTGATAAACGGGGCAGCAAAGAACCTAGAATTTTTATGATAGTGTTAGGTTAGTTTTTGTATGTTAGCCTATGCATGCATGTAATTGCAATCGAAACATCGTGCGTAGAATAAGAATATGCCGTATCATTTTTCTGAAGATGTTATGAGAGTGCCATATCTTAAGTAAGATCCTACTTATGAATGTAAATCCAGGCTAACTGTGCAGGGTAAGTGTTAAGTTAGACTAGGCCACAGACTACAGCACAGTATAGCCTAAGCCAAGGGCTGCATGCTGTTAGCTTAGGCATAAGGATGCTGTCCCAAATCAACTCCTCTAATACAGGGGGCCAGTTGAAGAAAGGAACAAATAGAGGGAACCCAGCTGAATGTCAGCTAGTGAAAACACAAGTGGTATTAAAGGAATAGCAGAAGTCAAGAGTTTCCATTCTTCAGCCTTAACCTGGACACTAAGATTCTTCGGAATGACAGCCCCAACCCAATTTAAAAACAAACAGCAAATTGGCACAAATGGAATGGGCGTAAGGGTATATAAGCCCCTGTCAATTTGTCATTCAGAATCTCCTTCCTTTCTTTTTCTTCATATTTTTCTTTTCACTAGCATATGTAGTTTTTTATTCTGTGGTATGTTTCTCTATACAGAATTGTTCCTTTTCCTCTGTTTGAGGCCTTCCTTTTTAACTAGTTAAATATACCTCTTTGGCATAGTTCTTATCTTAATTGCAATGTTGGATGTATCTCATCATGCTTTCCTTGCATTATCTTCGTTGTTTATTGTTTTTAAAAGAGGTTAAATTTTCCTTCGTAATTGTATCTTCCAGCAGAGTTAAATTTCCTTGTTTATTCTTGTCAGCTCATGTTGTTGTCAGAATACAAAGGTATAGTTGACTCCTCTGTTAATTTCAGGCATTGATTTGATTTTCAATTCTTATTTTGCATAGCTCTTTCTTGCTTTTGTTTAAAATTTAAACTGGACGTGTATGAAGTGGTGATCAGTTAAGTCATATAATGTACAGTCATTGCTTCGTCAATTTCCATGTACTGTACTCATATAATTCTTAAACATTTCATGGTTGATGAGGAAAAAGTCTGCAGTACTCCCTGGTTTTCTCACAGTTGCAACTAAGGTCTACATATAATAGCATGGGTCATGTATCCCCAATATGTCTAGTATGTATTTTCCATTTTGATCTCTAAGTGTTGCTTTCTTGTAGATCCTATATGACCATGGGAATCCCCCAGTGTGATGAAGGGTAGGTGTGTGGTTTCCTCTGTGGATTATGTAAGGCCCTGGTATTTTATTATTCTTTTCTTTGTTGCTGGTTGACATAAATTCCAGGGCAAGATATCCTGTTAGTAGCGTGTAGTTATAAAGCAATAAGATTTAATGTTTTTTTACTACACACTACTAATGAGATGTCTGTTGCTGTACTCTCCAATTTGGAGCTATGCATTATTAATAAACCACCATCTGTAGTATTGTTATCTTCTCTCTTAGATTCTTGAAAACAAGTACCAGCAGTGATTAATAACTTTTGCTGAAAATGCATCTCAGTAATGCACATGATTTTGCTTTCCAATGTTAATTCTAGCTATTCAGTAAGCTTTGTTTTTGTCAATCCATGTATGTTAGTAAGTTTTTTTTTCAAGGTTCCTAAAATTTCTCCAGTTTTATTATCCACAGATGGGAGTTGTTTAGAAATTAGGTCATGATCGATACTACTGCTTACCTGAACAAATGGGAAAGTTTCAAATTCCATGTAAACTGAACTACCATAAATATTGTCTGTGAAAAGACATTTGGCACATTATTTTTCAATTATCTACCTCAGGATAAAACCATAATATTTACCAAACATCTTGGTGGAAGCAAAATTAATGACAAGTTTCCTGAACCCCGCAATGTACCTGCAAGGTGTGCTTTCAATATTTTGGTAAGCTGGATACACTTACCACAGCAAGGCTAGCTTTGACCAGCTGCAATTGGTTCTTCTGAATTATGAAATGGTTCTTTTGCTAGTGTTCATTTGAAAATACTTCAGTAATAATACTGACAGCCATTTTGGTCTTGTGCCACTGCTCTGCATTCTTAGAAAAGAATGTAGAATGGGAAGTCAAGATCCAAAAATTGTAAAAAAGAAAAAAATGCACATTTCTTAAATTTTACAGTAATTTTGGGAGTGTTATCCCATTGTTTTGCAATCTTGACTGTTGGAAGAATACAGATTGGGTTTAGATGTAGTCTGGTATTGGCTACAATTTAAACAGCCTTAACATAACCTTATCCTAGGGCAGTGGTTCTTAACCCCAGGATCGTGACCCAACTTCAATGGGTCCCCAAGGGTTATAACTTTATGGGCTTATTACTTCCCCAGTACTCTTATTATAATTATTATTATTAGGGAAAATGTTGTATTAAGAATACATAATTCATTAATATCTAAGCAGAACGTGATAAAGACATAGCACTTTTCTTCCTCCACAGTGGTAAATAAAGACTGCACTTTCCTTCCTCCACAGTGTTAAATCATAGCCCAATTATACATTTAATTTTATGTCATGAAACAAAACCATTTTGGTTTTCTTTGTGGTAGTTAATGTATTGTTTCTTTCTCATGGGTCGTTGTTATACAGATGTGCTACTTGCATTAATAAAAATCTGCAATTAATTTTTGTGTCTGTAACATGTTTTCATAAGCATAATATAAAAAGAAAATGTTTATGAGGGCATGGGTCACCATGGTTAATTTGGACAAGAATTTGGGTCACTGCCAAAAAAGGTTAAGAACCATTGCCCTAGGGCATGGTTCCCTGACCTACCCAAACATTACCATGCCTGACCTGATCTAGGGCACTGTTCTGTGACATGGCTAACCTCCCTCCACCTTCACCCCCATACCTCCACAAGAAACATTGAACTTGTGGATTGGCCTAGGCTACCCTTTAATGGTTGAAGGTCAAAATCCTCACTTCTCCTTACCCAGTTCTGTTGAAAACAACAAAAAACAACAAATGAACAGCTTACATTGTTCAAAATCCTTGAGATCTGATCCTTAGTGTTCCAGCGTCTGCTTCTGGAAGAAGTTCACCCATTTATTCACCTCAGAAGCACTGCCTGAGTCATATTCACTTTTATTGGGAAGGTAAATTGGCAGCAGGTGATGTTTGGCAGCTTTTAAACATATAGACACTATTGGTTCCAAAAATGCCCAAAATGGACGCAGAACGTTCCAGATATCGCTTCTCGACACAGTACGAAGAAAAATAACTTTTTAAAAACTCTTTCTCTGTACCAGGTCTGGGTATTGCATTCTTTTTGAGAAAGTGACAAGGTAACTGTTGTGTTTTGTATACACTTGGGTTGCTTAGACTAAAATGGTCTTCAACATTGTTGTATGACTTCTAGCAATCATATACAATTGTGGTTTTTTGAAGCACGTTTTCCAGCAACATGCAACAGAATTTCAGCAGAGCAATCTGGATTGACTGAAGTTTGTCTGTGAGTCAGTACCACCAAGCATCCATTATCCACTGATCCTACAGCCATGGTTGAATTTTCTTTTAGCAAATTTTCCCAGGACCACTGATCTTGTTATCAGCCCACAAGATCTCTTAGCACACACCCGGCAGAATGGAAATGTCACAATCAGTATCACTCAGAGAGACAATCTGGATCCTTAAGAGACATGCCAATATCTGTTATATTAATTTCCTTGGCTACCTTTCTGTGTGTGTCTCTCTCCCCGCCCCTTTCTATTATGGTATGTTATTTTCTTTGGCTGCCTTTCTGTGTGTGTGTCCCTCCTTTCCCATCCCCCTTCCCTCCCCCTCTTCTTCTCTTTTCCCTTTTCCATGTTTTATGACAAAATAAAATGTGTTGAGATTGAGCACTATTAAAAATTTTTATAGATTTGTAAGGACATAATTTTTAGGTTTCTGTAAAAGAAAACTGTTGTGCTGGCTTCGTTTGTCCGTCTGCACTTTTTTCTGTCCACCCTCAGATCTTAAAAATTACAAAGGCAAGATGGCTCGAAATTGGTATGTTGATCATACATCCTCCAATCATCAAATGTATCAAATTGCAGCCGTCTAGCCATAGTAGTTTTTATTTTATTTAAGGTTAAAGTTAGCCATAATCATGCTTCTGGCAACAATGCAAGATAGGCCACCACTGCGGCCAGGCCACCACTGGGCCGCGGTTAAAGTTTCATGGGCTGCGGCTCATACAGCATTATGCCGAGACCACCGAAAGATAGATCTATTTTCACTGGCTTTGATTATATGCTGTAGCAGCTGTACAGAAAACTTGATTGTGTGCTGAAGAAGCTTCGGCACATTTCTTGATTTTTATAAAAGTAATGTACAGGTTATTCAAATCAAAATTTAGCTTGTTGACCTTTAGAATTTGTGAAGTGTTTAATTAAACTCATGTGGTAACTATGAACCACCTGCATTATGAGGATCACACTAAATACTACTCCTGTTAAACAACTGGAGTCTTTTAAGATTTAAGACGTTATAATCAAATGGGCATTTCTCCAGGAGGTGGAAGACATGATTCCGAAGACAGATTCTGGAATCCATTTACGAGCTGAAGACGGCTTCACAGGATCCTGGAGTCTTTAGAAGACGCTATAATCCAATGGGCAGCTCTTCAGGAATGCTTCAGGAACTGAGGACTGCTTCAAAGGATCCTGTATTTGTAAAGACATCTTTCAAGAATGTTATTTTAATAAATGTCCAGAAATTTTCAGCCTTAAGTGACCCAACAGTAAAGGATTTTTGGCTGAGCTTTGTTATTTTCATTTCAAAATGGACTCTGTGGGTAATTCTAGAACAGCAGCAGGCGCTAATGGTGATGGTCCGGAACTGCCAGTGGCATCAGCATTGGTTCAAAACCCATCAGCAGCTGCCCCTGTACCTACACCAAGATATGTCAGTTGTTTTTATATGACCGGAAGGTAAATGGGGCTGGTGCTGTCCGTAGACTTTTGCTGACTATCATTAATTGGATTAGCCTAATCTAGCTGTGGGTATGGTACAGATATGGCAATGGTATTGTATGGGTATTGGTTTGGAATGGATGTGAGTATGGGTATGGTTATGGTAAGGATATGGATATGGGTGTCAGTGCAGGTATGGGTATGGTTATGGGTATAGGTATTGCTATGGCACAGATATGGATATGGGTATGGTACAGATATGGGTATGGGAATGGTATATTATAGTATGGATATGGGTATGGGTATGGAATGGATATGAGTATGGATATGGGTATGGGTATAGGTATTGGTATGGCACAGGTATGGATATGAGTATGGTACGGACATGGGTATCGGTATGGGTGTGGGTATGGTAATTGGTATAGGTATGGGTATGGTACAGATATGGGTATGGGTATGGTACAGATATGAGTATGGGTATGGAATGGATATGGGTATAGGTATGGGTATGGTAGTTATGAGTATGGGTATGATGCAGATATGGGTATGCATATGGTACGGATATGGGAACTAGCAAATGCAAGCGATAGTGAACATCTGCTAGTTGAGTTTATAAAGTTCATTGTCACTAGCTGTTATATCTCCATGTAAATAAAGGCTGGCTGGGATCGGTGCTGGTACCATCGCATATAAATTTTAATTCTGCAGCTATACATGTCTCACAAAGACTGGAGAAATATCCAATAATCCCTTCTTGCGCAGCCATTGATGATGTTCATCAAGGTTTCCCAGAAGCTGAAACAAATGGGGGTATAATATAAAACTGACAGAGTTAAATTCTTCATGTGTCCCAATTTCCTGAAAAAACATGTGTTGGACCTTCCATTTTGGCATTAGAAACAAGAAAGGAGTGAATGATTGTGGGTCAGAGCATGGTTGTATGATTCATATCAGTCAAATGCATTCTGATTTGTTAGATTTATTAAATCAATTAGGTCCAACACATGACATGGGTCGACCAAAAATACAATAAGAGGGTTTTAAATTTCCCATGACCGGGTCTGGTTACCACACTGTGGTTAGCTTAGGAATTAATGGGTGAGAGGAGAGAGACACTATGGCCATCTTAAGAAGTACAGGAGCGAGTTGTTGTATGAGAGAGGGTTCACTTCACCTTAGGATTTATAAAAATTTCTTTTCTGCTGTAAAGCTGGTGGTCAGTGATTTGAGGGAAATTGATTGGGTAAGTGGTTTTATGGGTAGTTTAGAACATGAAAATCTTTTATTCTATACCTTTTCCATTTGGAGACAGTGGATAGGAAATAAAGCCCTGACCTGTTGTTCTGTAAACAACCCAGGAACCATTGCTGAATGAAGG
The DNA here is from genome assembly GCF_040412425.1 of Macrobrachium rosenbergii. Classification (NCBI taxonomy): domain Eukaryota; kingdom Metazoa; phylum Arthropoda; class Malacostraca; order Decapoda; family Palaemonidae; genus Macrobrachium; species Macrobrachium rosenbergii. Next base: position 21,635,399 of record NC_089764.1, on the reverse strand, counting down.
AGCAAGATTGTGTCAGTGAAAATTTTTCTGAGACTGTCAAAATCACCATATTTTGTGTTATCGAGCTGAAATGGCATCAGGAATAGCTTAGTAGTGATACTGATTTTTGGCCTTGGCTGGTCATTATACTGTAGATTCTTCTCTAGGGAAAGAATGCTATTTGGTGGATCAAAATCCAAAAACCTTAGAAGAATTTTTGTAAAATCATAGTGTTGGCATTGCAGAAATATTAATTTTGGAAATTCTTGATTATAGCATAAGAATGCTGGTTGATTGGTCTACATTTCTGTTTGGGTACATGGTCTGGCATTGGCTAAGACTAACCAGAAAAACATTAACTTAACTTTTCATAGGGTGTTGTGCCCTAACCTAACCTAGGATGCTGTCCCTTGACTTGGCCAGGGAGGCAAGTAACACTGAACACTGGACGCTTGGACTGGTCGGTGCTACCCCTTAATATAAATAGGTGAAAATCCTCTTTTCATCATAATGATAAAGTATACCTAAAATGACAAATGAAAGGCTTACCTACATTTAGAATCATTGAGCTTAAAGTTGTCAGGTTCTTTCCTTATTTTAGACACCCTCACGTGTTTCGAGTTGATTGTGGAAGTGCTAGACCCAAGTTTTAGTATTTGGTCTAGACGATAATGTGTTTGAGAGACAGTTTTAGGTGTGTCATGTATAGGTGAACATGTTTAGTTACTGTATTTCCTGAAACAATGGAAACTTACACTGAACACCTTTCACATACAATGTTTGTGGATAAGTTTGTTGGCACCTAGGGAATTCTGTGGTGTTGAATTTGTCACAAGTTGAAACACAATAAAACCATTCACTTCACATTGGCTTGAATGGGTGAGGATGGCTGAATCTGGATCTGACTGCAGGTGTATGGGGGGTAGATGAATCATACCATTCTGATCCAGCCCGATTTGTTGGATTTCAAAAAACCTATAGTCCTAGGGTGCAATCTAGGCCAATCGGGCATATGATGGGATGTGTCGCTAATTAGGTTGTCAGGGCGCCACATTATGGCCTCGTTAAGAACTGTGGAAGTGAGTTCCTACATTACACAGTTCACATCAACTTGGGAGTTAAGTTGTATATGGTAATTAGCAGTCGGTGAATTGGTGGAAATTGACTGAGAACATGGTTTCAGGGTGCTTTAGGATATAGCAAACTGCATTTTTCTATGATTTTTCATTTGGAGGCTATGGAAAGGAAATAAAGCTCTGACTTCTTGTTCTGCATTTTACCTTAGCCTAGTGAAATTGAGATATCTAAGAAACTTGAACTGTAATACAATCATACTTAGTCTAAATATGTGCAGTAGCCAAAAATTGTACTTGAGCTAGGCTAGTATTATAACCCACTTCCAGCTTCTGTTGCTTAGTTACTGCTGTTTAGTAGGAACAATTTTCCTGTCAAGTTATGCCAACTGGCATCATTTTTAGGCAAGGGTAACGGAGAGATGACTAGTGGGGCTTATGGATTGATATGTGTAAACTAGTAATGCAATGCAGTAGTTCAGCATAGGTGAAGCATCATGGTCAGGTATGATGTGACATCCTGTAGGTTAGATTAGGTAAGCTTAGGTTGATATGAATTGTATCCATGTAGGCTAACTGCCATTGTCACATTTTCATTAGGTCCTGAATTTGTAAATTTTTATTATTTTATTTTATGTGCAAGTACAGTATATGATGGGGATCCACGTCATTAATTGAATGCCCATTTTGGTCTGTGATGATTACAATCTGCTCGAGTTTGCATATACATTTTTGTACATTTTGTGTTCAAAATAAATGAACTCTGACTTTTGCATATTTTACCTTATTTTGGTTTATGAAATTGGCCCATTTCATATCAACAGCACCCATATGTCAGTAAGATTCCATTTCACTCATATGTGTCCACTTTGCACTTTAACAGTACATACTCAAGTAGCCTTGGCTAGCTCATTGTATTATCTGTTATCATGACCTAATATTGATACCCCAGAATGATTAGAAGGGGGATCAGATTTAGTGTTTATGGAAATATTTCTGTATATTCAATCAGCTTTCAGCTTTATGCATGAATATCCACTGAAACTATTTTTGATTTGTACATTACTACTATTATACATGTTACCAATTGGAAAATCCATGTGATAGATCTTTGGAGATAACATTAATTTACAGCACAGCTTAGAGCTCTAAAGATACTCTGACATGGTTTGTTAGCAGATTGATTACTTACATTGTTGTTAATACTGATAATCAGTTTGGCCCATTTTTTTTTCACTTTTGAAAACTGAGAAAGCCTAAACTAATTTCTTTTCATAGGATTAACAGTATTTCTATGAAGGTAAAACAAGATATTTGTACTTTATCAGTTTCTTATGTATGGTGAGAAGTTAGCATAGGTGGAATAGGCAGTTAATCTCAAATGGGTGAATAATAAAAAGTCTGCAGATTGTCCCGCTAGCTAGCTCTGTAACACCAAGGATTCAGGTTACTGTTTACTATACTGTATTGACATTTTTCAGACTGGGGGTGATTTCTGCCAAGCTCTTTTTATCATCTGATAGAAGCACTAGTCATGGACCTCAAAACTATTACCTAGGATCAGATGCATCTGTTCTGTTATATCGCTGCTAAGATGATAAAAAGCATCTTTCTGTGGACCAGGTTTGCCTTGAAGTGCTATATACAACTATAAGTAACTTTAGCTCCAGTTTAGAATTTGGGGCACAGTCTACAGAAAGCTATATGGTATGTTACTTCTCATTCTTCAGTGAAGTCTTTTATTTTGTTTAGCATGAGTATAGTTTACAGATAGTGCATTATATTCCTTCTAATTTTCATTGCCTGTCCATTTGCATCCTCTGGGTAGTCGGTATAATGATTTCATTCAGACATTAATATTTAGGTTAAATATATTCTTGATTTATACTTTTTCAGCTGTTGCAATGTCACTGGTAACTTCACTTTCCTTACATTGTTATGACAGTGTGGAAAATATTTTCCAAGGAGGATGGACCCTTCATAAATTCCTGTGCCTGTAAGTCAAAGTCAAGAGTAAATCAGTGTTATAATGTCATAGAGATTTTTTCTAATATATTTTAGGTTGCTTTTAGAGGGTCAGTCGGTGAGAATGCAGAAACACTTTCATGATAGCATAGAAGCATATGTTTCAGTTCATTAAAAGATGTAAAAATATATATGAGACGATGGTGGTCAACATTTTGGTGGATGGAGTGGTGAAAGAAGTCAGAGAGAATGGACAGTAGTGTATACCAAAAAAAGTTGTGGGATAAGCAGATATGTTGTGAATGGAGAAAAGAAAGGCTGCTCTTTACAGATGAAACATTACTGAATGTGGATAGTGAAGAGACGTTGCTCCAGGATGCCCCACCTAAGGAGATTTTTAGGTAGCTTCTTCCAAAATGTGATTTGTCTCTTCAGTTGTAATGTCTTCATATAAATAATATATGCTGTCCATCTGGTTATCATGCTAAAGACAAAAAATTTATGAAGGTGATTGACAGAATTGGAATTGTTTTATGCTGAAGAATTCAACTTGTGGGTGGTTGTATACACCCCCAAGGCAGAGAGAGAGGTAGCAAGCTGTTACCTGCTGGACAGATGAATTTGAGGGTGATTTCATGGCAAAGGCATCCTGTCCTTCACCTCTGTGGATGGTATGGATGCATGTCTCCCCCTCTCTAGACAAGGGGAGAGAGGGATATACAACAAAACAAAACTGTTGGTCTTATTAGCAAGTTTTATTGTCTTTGACATTCTTGGGTTCTTCCAAGCTTTTTTTTTTCTTTTTTTTCAAAGTACATAATGACACAACTCATTACTTAAGCCCAAAAGTCTAACAGTTGCAATATCCCTTAAGTCCAACAAGCTAGAGGTGGGATTCTTTCCTCAGCTCTCCCAGACCAGGAAGGTATTCCTGGGTGGGTAGAACCAACCAGTTGGTTCAGAGGTTTACTCAGACTCCACCCTCGAATGATTAATGCCTCCTATGTAAAGACCAAAGGTTTGTACTGTATGTGTAGGTGCAAAAAGAAAATTTTTAAACTAATTTGTATTTTTCCTAACCAACATGAAGGTCTTTACATGTTATGGCCCACCTCAGCCACCCCTCATTCTGATACCTGGCCCGAAAGGCAAAGTGGATTGCAGGCTAACGAGTGGATGGGGCTACCCCCACTGCCGTCGGTGGCTACCTTTGTCTGAAAGTTCAACGGTTGTTCCAGCTCACAATCACAAGCTAAATCTTATTAAAAGACCTTCAGGTTTGTATGTTAGGAAACATACAAATTACTTTAAAAATTTGGTCTTTTTCCTGATATGTATACTTATTACAAATTTAGAGCATTTTATAAAATCTTGTTCATTTTGATATTTTCTTGATTTGTAAAATTTCTGTTTAGAAGTGTATGGTAACTTATTCAGATCTTCAATATACAATTAAGCTTGGTGTGGGATCTGGAAGCATCATTGTCACCTGTAGAAGTCACAATTCTTGCCTGATTGGATGGCATAATTCAGGAACTTCATCTGTAAGTATACGCAGGACAAAACACACTTTCATATTGAAAAACAGGAGTGTTGACTTCATTAAAGTTTAAATAGTTCTCATTAGTGGGAATATCAACATCCACTCGGGTGTGAATGGCAACATCCGTGATGTATCCAGTATTGCTGTCACATATAACATGTTTATATCAAACTGGTTCCTCTTTGGTCTAATATACTGCTCTAAAATAAGCTACCCTTTGAACAACACAAGATTTTTTTCAGTCACAAGTTTTTGGAGTGGATGAAAAAATCTTGAAAGTTGTTCATGTATCATTCATAATTTTCCTTATTTTCCACAGTCTGCCCTTATTGTTTAGGTCTTGGAAATCATTGTCAGTAAAGTGCAGAGAGCTAGAAGTGGTCTGGCATTGATCATGAGGCATAAGCTTTGGAAACACTGGCGTTTGAATCATCATATCCATTAACCAGTAATCCATGAAAATGCTTCAATACATGGGGTCTAAGTAATGTTACCACGAGAAATCATGTTATTTTCCTCAAGCAAACATCTGTCCACTTTTTTTTTTTTATCTTACCTGAGCCTAGTGTAACCTTGCACGCCTACATCAGAGAAAAGACCTTCACCTCACCAGCCTCACTTTCATCACCGATAACCTCATTTTCACATTGCTCACTTATTTATATTACTTTCGGGATTACTGTGTTCTTACTTGGATCATCAACATCATCATCTACTGTAAATGTAAATCACCTAAATCTTTCAATCTGACATTATCTTTCTGTCTCTCGTGATTCTCTGTCAGAGTCAGCAAGCTCACCATCTTCCATTTGTTAAAACTCCAACTGGCAAGATATATCTTCCTCTGCCAATATCTTTTTAGATATTTTACACCAAACACTCCCATCTCCCAGTACACCAGATTCACCGTAGGTAGTAGTGGGCCATTGACTAGCGGTAGATTTTGCATTACCTTCCATCATGAGATCTGAGCGGCAATTGCCATACCACCCACACAGCACTGCATTGAAGCTGGAGTTGCCAAATGGTTGTTTATGATAGAATGTTTTCCCTCAAATTTGATTCAGATTTAAAGTGTGAAGTAACTTTTCTCACATGATCATAGCTGGACCCCAACCCAGCATCTATTTTTAAGCTTCATGTGATCGTAGCTGGACACAAGGGGTTAAAGAGAGTGCTTTCACTGGCTCATGTCCCCTTTAGAGCAAGTCATTGATCTTTATGCGTAGAAGAGAAGTCTTTATTTCTAGCAGTTAGTCTTCCACTGGATTCGCATCTGCTCTAGGTCTCATACCCAAGACACACTCTTCAGAGAAGTTGACTATGGATTCCATGGCTATTACAGCTTTGCCTTCTTTTTATGAGGAGAGTCTTTTTTGTCAAGTAAGAGGCTTCAGGACCTATTTCAGTGAACGTAAGGCTTCAGACCTTGTTACTTTCTTTATTTCAGCCACAGGAATAATCTTCCGAAGGATATTATTTCTCAGTGGTTCAACCAAGATTTTTGTTGGAAAACCTAGGAATCTAGGCTGACAAGGTTTATGTTTTTTTCCCTTTGTTAGTTCAGCATTAGTGACCCTGATGTTTTGATGCCAGATAGCTTACACTCAGTTGCTTTATATTGTTAAATCTGCAGTTTCATCTCTAGCTTTTTGCCATTCTAGGAGAGGGTACTTGTATTGTCAAAACATTTTTTAAAAATTTTTGTGTAATGTGACTCGTAGTTCTTTTGATATTTGCTCATTGCTTTTAAAACTTGTATGAATTATAAGCCTATGTTGGACACATTCATATATTTTATTTTTTGTTTTGTCTTGTTATAAAAGGTGCTTTATGCTCAGGATATGAGAGTAAATTGGAAGTCATGGTGCTTTTTTTTTTCTAATAATTTAGTAATTATGGAAGGACTTTGGATATGGAAACTGCATTAACGGACACTGTTGAAAATTACTGAATGTATTAATAGAAAAGTAAATCTCATAGAAGAAAAAATCCTTAATCAACTGAAGATACATTTCAGTTTAGCTAATAATTACAGTCCATAGCTTACAATTTATGTTCTAGGGCACCGTTGCTGAAATCTTGTGCAGCTTCAAAAGGAAGATGGTGTCATTCCAGTCAACAAAAATCATGGTCTATTTTCTTTGTGCTGGTGGCAGCCTGTTTTGCATTCATCTCACAAAGCTGTTATTTTCTTGTCATTCATATGTTGTGTTGATCATATTAGTAATTCAGAAAGGCTTTGCTGATAACCTATCTATTGCTAGGTAGATGTCTAGAATTTGTGAGTAATGTGTCATTTTCAGGTAGTAGAGATACCAGGTCATTAAAATAAATCAGTTACATTGTGCACAAGTAAAGTGGAAGAAATACTGTAATCCTTTTTATGGACTGTTGTGTCCAGTTAGGATTCCTTTCTGGTGTCGGGTGCCACATTGTATTTAATATCCACATGTTGTATTGCTTTATTTTTTTAAATTCATTACTGTAATATGTTATGAAGACAACTCCAATGAGCTGTTTACTCTGTCATATACAGTATTGTAATCCGTAGATTATAAGCTAGTTGATGAGACTGCAGTTTTGTATAATTTATAGAGATAATATATTTTTGCTACCAATGTTATGAAAGTGAGAACTTTAAATGCTTTCAGAGAGAAAATTTTCACAAATACAAGTTTATGATCTCTCTGTAATTCTAAAAACTGAAACTTTTTGTGGAGGGAAGTATCTATTTGCAAAAGCCAAACAGAATGGCTATATTTATAATAATGCTGGTTTTAAAACGTGTTTTGCTTACTGTAAACAATTACCATATTACAGAATATGACATTGTGATCATGTGCCATTTGCATTCTGGTAATTTTTACATTTTCAAAACCTCTGGTGATTGAGCACTACTGACATCCTCATTGACATTAGTTGCTAGATGAAACATGATTTAGAGACAATTTTTTGTAAATTAAGAAGGTTGGGCTTAAAAAAATGCAAATGACTCAATTTATAAAAGCAGTAAATTTCAAAGAAGCAAAAGGGTGATTTTGCCAGTTTCAGATGTCACTTTCACCTATTCCAAAATGTTTTGCAGCCTGCACATTGTTTGTTTTATTCAGTCAGCCGGTGCTGTAGCCTCAGCTTTAATTTATTGTTATTCTTTCAGAAGATCTTCACTATTGCGTGCAGGATGAATAAAAATGTATTTTATTTTCACCTATGGAAGTCACCATTGAGAATTAAGAAATTTTAGCAAGTTGACAACTTTAACTCAAGTCTTAATAAATGTGCAATAGGTACAGCATATAATGTTGGCAAGCAGCTGTCTTGATTTGGTTGTTTATTACAGTATTTGCTTTTGTTTATGTGTACCAGTGTTTACCATGAAACACAGAGTGATTTTTAGTTATAAGGAATAGTATTGAATTACTATAAGGAATAGTATTGAATTACTATTAGAAAATCCACAAGTTTGGTAAGCCTGGTTTAATGCATAACAATTTGCATTTACCCTACTAGATTTCAGCTTCTAGGCCTATTACTTAGTCAAAAAGCTAACTTATATGTAATGTGCATTACGACCCATGTACATTAACCTTAGCCTAGCGTAATCTACCAAAAATATATCTTGCATGGTACACAATATACTGTATGTGATGACAGTTACGTTTTTGCGACAAAATTTTGAGGTTCACATACATAAGATTGGATGATACACTAGTATGTAGGTTAATTATGGTTCTTTAGATGCTGTATATTTTTGAGTTTTACAAAATGTTTTTGTTGGAAACAAAATGCAAGATTTGAGTTCCAAAATCTGAAAAAAATCCAAAAACCAAAACATAGCTGGCCCAAAAAATTTTGGATAACGGATTGTGAACTTGTATCATTAAATTAAATTATAATCTTTGAACTGAGAGGTACAGTTGAGCAATTATTTCCAGTTTAAGTGTTTGTCATGTGAGAATTTCATTTGGTTAAATTCAGTTGTCAGATGATAGGGAAAATGTTTCTTCAAAAATAATTCGTCTTAACCCATAAGACAAGGCCAATCTCTGTTTCTCTAGTTTTTCAGTGTAAGGTCGTTCTTGGTGAGGCATGTGTGAAGCAACATAGATTGCATAGATTACTAATGAAGAGGGTGAAGAGATCAAAATTAAAATACAGGTATTGTCAAAGAGTTCCAGAATATGAATAATCCAGTTAGGAATTTCTGTCAGACTGGCATTTGCCTTTATTTAGTGATATAATGTGTTGCAGTTATGTTAGTCTGTTCTTCAGTCATTGCTTGTAGTAAAAGAAACTACAGTGCATAGTTGCATGAAAGGAAATTTGGAAAAGAAAAAGCAAGGATTATATAGAGTAAATATAAAAAAGGGTTCAGTATCCTGACTTCAACTTGGTTCTGAAGTTTTCATGTAATAGTCAAGCATTAATAGATTTATATTTCATATTTACTATTAGTGAGATGGAAGCACATTATTTTCTTTATGCAAAAACTATTATGCAATATCTTAGCATTATGATGTTTGTAGCATTTCCATTTTTGATGAATGATTTGTATTCAATTTAGAACTTTTCACATAGCCATTTTGTGTTCGTTATTCTATCATCTGTGTTCCCAATTTCAGTAAAATGAAGGCTCCGTGCACAAAATATATGAATTTTCACTAAGGGTTATCCTACCATCTGTGTTCCCAATTTCAGTAAAGTGAAGGCTCCACACACAAAATATATGAATTTTCACTAAATGTTAGTCAGTGTTTAGGAGGAGAGGTTGGTCTTCATAAAATGACTGTATGCTGTATATTAAGTACTTTTCTGTGCACATTTATTTCTCTTTGTATGTATTCCAGTATAGAGGAGAATACTTGATATTCCATTCTGCTTTTAACTGGAAATTGCTTAAAATGTATTGTTCATTTTACGTTATATATTTCCTGTAAAAGAAAAGTTATTGAATTACGATAAGAATTTTTCAACATTTGGTTTCAGTATTACTTAGTAGATGAAAAAGGTAGAAGTAGATGGGAAACTTAAGGAGTAATTATGTAGTTTAATGCCATATATCATTTAGTATCTGCAACAAACACCAGATGGAACAGTTAAGGGCTCAAGTCCTCTTGCCTTGAATTGGCTAATAGAGATATGCACAGCTATTGTTTTTACACGTACATATGTCCTGTTGAAGTAGCTTCCTATTTATGAACTCGCACAAATGTTTAAACATCCAATTGGATATTAAGGTTATATGTTTGGAGACTGTTTAATAGTATAATTTTTATAGACAAAAGCACCAAGAAATAGCAGAAACACATATATGCTAAAATTTTTGTTAATGAATATTAGAAATCTGGCATTCAGTTTATAGACTATAACATACATAATCCAGGATTAAAAATGATAGAAGAGGATTCTGTTGATTGATTATTTGGGGTTTTCTGGAGTGCACTCTGTTACTTGAGACTATGAATTTATGAAATGCATTTCGAGTTTGGCATCCTAATGAGACAGTTATGAATCTTGTAAAAGCTTCAGTTCATAGTGCAAGGGACAAAATGACACTGTAAAAAAGGGATTTTGACAAAGGAAAATCTATTTCTGAGGAAGGTCCTGTGTCAGCCGGAGAAATTCCATTACAAGCACGAATTTCTAGGTACAATATGCTAGATATACCAGAGAAAAAGAGCTTTCAGGAAAGCTGGGTTACCTCTCCAGTTCGGCGTCTTCTCTAGGAAGACGTCGGTATAACAATTAGTGAAAGATCACTACCACGATTACTCAGATCTCTCCCTATCAAAACCCCGAATAGAGCGGTGAGCCGTTACAGCTATTACCACGCCAGGGTGGCGACACTAAGCGCCACCTACACTCATTCCGGCATAGCACTAACCCCAGACTTGGCATGTGCAAGAAAGGGGAGCAATAGAGTGAAGTCGGGAGGTCACCAGGTGACCGCAGGACCTTCCTCAGAAATAGATTTTCCTTTGATAAAAATCCCTTTTCTGGTCCAGTCCCGTGTCAACCGATTGAAAATAGTGACAGAAGAATCATGCCAAGGCTGCAAACTACGAGGAAACAAGGTAATCTGAAGAAAAACATAAATTACAAAGCAGTTTAATGAGGAATCTCTTACATGTAGAGAACACTAAACCTAAGGCACATCAAAGACTTAAAATGCAGAAGTGATCAATACGGCCAGGGGAAGGGGTCCCCAAAACCACTCAACACTACTAAAGCACAATATCATACGAAAATTGCATAGGTTCAATGGCACATACAATCTTAATTGGTATACACAATCTTAAAGCTACACAGGTAAACTTAAGCTAAACACGTAAGAGATCAAATCAATTGGTAAACAAAATATACAGTGCATATACACATATCTGGGGTACATGGAGCAAAATAAAAACCGCCCAGTACCTCACAAGAAAATACAATCGTAACATGTCAGATTACAGTTTCCACTCAACAGAGACAATATACATCAATATGAGGATCAAGGCAGTGAGGCATGATCAGCCAGGAGGATAAGAAGAGAAGTAAATGAGGCAGGCGGGCCGGGGGGAAAGGAGGATAAGGATAAGATTGGTTAAGGTGGGGAGATGACACTTCCCACAGCTATGGTAGAAAATTTCAGGGCTTCAGCGTTTTAAATAGTGGCGTTTAAACACTAGGAGTGATTTCCAACCACGTGTATTTAGACAGTTCTGAAATCCATATTATGAAAGTAATTAATGGAAGTAGCAACTGCTCGAATATCATGAACCTTAGGAACTAGTCTGGGTTGGCCTGTTTAATAAAATACAGAATTTGTTGTCTTATACCCATTCAGTGAAAGGAAATTGCCACCTTTCTCCCTGATAAAGGGATGACTTTATATAATCAGGTTCTTAAAAGGTAAGATTTAAGTGTATAAACTGGACATAAAGACTGGTCTTGTGGAAGGGGCACCACCTTCCAAGGAGACCACCTGTCTTGTGGGTCTTCGTTTTTGGCTAAGAATCTAGGATCAGGGGAAAGGAGGACCTCTCCGGAAGGGAGGAAGTTCACAAAATATCCTCTAGTGAGCAGAGCAGCTCTGAGATTCTAGCACCTGAAGCCAAGCTAATCCAAATAAGGTCTTCCTTAACAACAGATCCTGATAAGAGCATTGAAAGTTATCTATCTCTGATGCTAACTTAAGGGCGTCATTGGCTCACGTAGCGAGATGTGGGTGTCCCGGGTCTCAGGCAGCATGCTCTGGGATGGATGAAAAATAGGAATCTGTAAAGGTCGATTTTAAAGCCGTATAGAAATACTTTCTTCAGGGCTGACTTGGCTGTAGTAATAGTGGCCCGGAGCAGAGCGCTCTCAAACAGTGATCTAAAGAAAGAGACTCCTAAATTAGTCGTCATGATTTTGGCCAGATGCTTTTGGAAGGAGGCTAACTTTTGACTGCTAGAATCATACTGTCTAAGAGTAGAATCTCTTTTATCTGATTCAAGAAACAGAGTGTTGACAGGGTCAATGTTTGCTCCTTTTTGGGCTGCGAATTTTATAAAGTCCATAAAACTAGGGCATTCTGAATTCTTGAGGAAGCTGACACAGTCTTGGTTTGTACTGTCTGGGTCAGTATGGGCTTAAGGAATCCGAAGACTCCGCCAATCCCAGTTCCTGAAGAAGAGACCAATTGCTCTTCGGCCAATGAGGGCTACTAGGGCTGGTTGTACTTTGAATGTCCTGAGTTTGTGTAATACTTTCAGCAGTAAATTTATTGGAGAGGAACAGATAAATTTTCTGCCAATTGTCAATCTGTCATTCGTCCGTGGCGTGCGCCTGAGGTCAGGTTGGGGGCCACATAACAGGGAGCTTGAAGTTGCTCTCCGTCGCCGAACAGATCCACTTGGAGACCCGGAACCGGCAAATCCATTTGAAAGATTCGCGTCAGGGACCACTCCGTCTCCAGCGGGTAGCCTGAACAGAATCCCGCTACCCGTTCATACCCCAGCTAGGTGGATGGCTGACAGGTGCCAGCGGTGCGTTCGCCAGGAAGATATGTCATTGTAGTTTTACTCGACCTGATTTGGAGCACGCCCTGTTGATGCAATGAACTACCACTGCGCTGTCAATACCAGCCTGATGAATCCGGTTGGGCGGATTTTCTTTAGAGTTAGAAAGAAGACCGCCACGCCAGCTTCCAGGGTGTTTATATGGAACTGCTGTTATTGTGGACCACGTTCCTTGTACTTTTTGTTTTGGAGAATATCCCCCAGCCGGCAGAGCGTCTGTGTGGACAACTAGTGCCGGAGAGGAAATTGAAGCGGAACTGTTGGACAGGCCCCTGACTGTGGCCCGAGCGCCAGTCTTGTTTTAAGATTCGAGGGATAGAGGAGACCTTGTCTCTGAGCTTGACATTGGCTCGACTCCGCCACACTCTGTTTATGTCTTTTAGTTTCGCTTTTAAGAGCAGGTCTGTCACTGAGGCAAATTGAAGGGACCCAAGGACCCTTTCTTGGGATCGGCGGGATGCCGATTGATTTTTGAGAAATTTCCTGGTGAGAGATGCTATCTCCTTCCTCTTGGGAGGCAGGAGAGATAACGTGTGAGAGGACAGATCCCACTGGAGGCCCAGCCACTGGGCCGGGACTCGGAGTCAGGCGGGACTTTTCTCTGTTTAGTTGAAAACCTAACGACTCCAGAAAGTTGATGACTATGGTCGTAGCCTTCTGACACTCTAGAACTGTTGGTGCCCAAATTATCCAATCGTCTGGAAGTGCGCTGCTGGGGATATCCCTCGGGACGGAGTTGTTGAACTACGTCCACCAGCAGTGAATACCCTGGGCGCAATGTTTAGACCGAGAAGGGCATGACCTTGAGCAGTAGGCTTGGTTGAGTCTGAAACCGAGGAACGAGAGAAAGTTCTTGGCATGTCCGGGCGGCGTGATAATAAGCGTCTGAAAGATCGATAGAGGTGGTAGCGGCTCCACTCGAGTAGAGTCCGTGCCTGAGCATACTGTAAAGCATCACGAAATTTGTTGCATTTTTATGTAGAGATTTAGGCACGACAGATCCAGGATCCTCTTTGCTGATCTGAGTCTTTTTGGGAACTGTGAATAACCTGCCTTGAAATTTTAGGTGCCTTACTTTCTTTATTGCTCGTTTGTTGAGCAATTCTGCACATAATCCTGTAGGATTGATGAGGTGGCTGAAGTAAAGCCTGTTTGGAGGAAGGAGGGTCCTTGATCAGCTCCATCCCAGACCTTCAGACACAATACTGTGTGCCCGGGGCTGGTCCGTGGTCCCTGAACAATACAGCGACCACCTACCTGTGTTTTTCTCAGTGGGAGGAAGCGGGTTGTTCCCTCTACCCGTCAGGTTTTCCTCTTGGGGTGGTGTTTGCCTTTCCTCTGAGGGCCCTGCCTCCTCCCATGCGATCCTGTTAAGGCATTGAAAGTAACCACGGCACTCATAGGTGGGGTTGGCCGGTGAAGCAACATACGAGGCGCAGCAAGGGGAATGAGCTGGTTGGACCAGCACACATATTGTTGAGGTGAGCTTTTGAGGGTGGAGGGCTGTGCCACTGCCGAGACCAGACCAGCGAACTACCGCCTGCTGGTAGGGCCTCTTATGCCTCCCTAAAGCGTTTTACCTCGTCTGGGGGCCGCCAGATTCTGGGGTCTTGCGCTTGTAGGCAGAGATGCCCCAGCGAGAGCGCAGACTCTGGTTGGCCCTTGTAGCCTCAGTCATGACATTCGTAACCTCTTCTTCTGGGAAGAGGTTAGGCCCCCAGATCGAGCTCTTTATGAGCTTGTTAGGCTCGTGATGGATAGTAGCATTGGCAAAGATGAATTTTCTGCATTCCAGTCTGGCCATGATGAACTCAAAAGTCCAGACTGAAAGCCAGCAGGGACTTAGCCAGACTTGGGAAAAATGGCTAGTCCGCGCCAGAGCAGTAACAGTATTAACTTCCGTGAGGCAGGCGGAGTTCAGGGACCGGGCTAGCTTAGTCCGGCATCAAACTCCGTAGCCTTTAGCAAAGATTCCGGCAGCAGAGTTCCTCACTAAACTGTGAGGAGGAAGCACAGAAGAGTCAACTTCCCGACCGTGAAGGTGGACGGGCATCCATCCAGAACTCATCACTTCGGGAACACCAGGGAAGTGGGTCTGTTCTCTCAGCTCTGATGTGGTTACCTTTAATATCAGATATTAGCCAGGGCGACTTTGTTCAAACAGGAGTTGGTAAGTTTACATGCTCCCAGGGCAAACATAGTAAAGTTGCCCTTGAAAGGAGTCAACTTTGTGTTGTCTGCCTGCCACTCCGTCAGAGTGCGCAGGAGAGACGAATGAGCTTGGTCCCTAGGGATGGTGACAGTCTCCCTGGGAACCTTATCCAGAAACGTATCCATGCTTCCTCAGTCAATCTTCACGAGCAACCACAGATGCGGGGCAAGAAGATCGGCGGGGAAAAATTCACAACTCCTCCAACGCCGTCGTGCAAGACCGCTCAACCGATGAGTTTGCCATCGTGTTGGATGGCGGAGAAGGCAACGTAAGTTTACGACATCGAAAAGGCGGGAAGGTCGCTGTGTCGGGAATGTCATACTGGGGTTCGGCTGGGGTGGTTTAGCCATTCCATAGCATGTTGTCATAAATTATGCAAACTTTTCCGGATATCTTATTGAATTTATCGTTGATATCCTCAGAGAATCTTTGAACATCTGGTTCGCGAAAGCCTCCGTGTCAAGGCAGGTTAGGCGGGGCGGCTAGTTTTTGCTGCCCTCTTACTGCGCCTTTGCCGGAGGAGCAGACTTTGCTCCCGAAGCTACAGGTACTGAGACCTTAGCCGACGGGAAGGCGTGCTTTCTGGAGGGCCGAGGACTTATAATATATATCCATGAAATCTTAACTTCAACTTGGGGATAGCTGATGGAGCTCTATCACCCAGGAGGAAAGACTTCCAAAACGAAAGGAAGAACAGAAGAAGCTGGGAATCAAAGGGGCCCGCCCCAACAACCTCACCTACCTAAGCCTCTTACCACCTGGTCCTGTTCGGTATACCATAGGTTCCAGGTCTAAGTCCAAGCGTGGCGATCTCTGAAACCTCAAGCGTGGGGATATCCACTTGGGGTGGCTGGGTGCATCGGATCTCACTTGCTGGATGATAGGTGGCAAGATCTTCTGGCACTGCGACGCCACCCGTGCGCTTGGGCGACGGAGTCCTCAACCGCGTCGAGGGCGTGAGGCTACGACGGAACATTTCCTACCAAACCCAGCCACCCAGGCCGGAGAGATTCAAGGCCGACTTCTTGGAGAGACTTGTCCGCCTGAAAGCCAGCAATTAGCTAAGGGCGAAAAAACAGTCCGGGAACCACGTAAACAAAATTCAAAATGAGGAGCGTAAAACGGAGGAAGGCTGTCACTTACCGACTCATCCTGGATGGTTGCGCACAAGGCGAAGCAAACCTCACAACCATCGGGGTGCCACACTACCAGATCGTCGAGCCGGACCGCACAACCAGCGTGGGTCCGGCACACTACGTGACCATAAGGTTGTTGCAGTGACGCGGTACACCCCGGCTCCTCACAGCGAACAGTCTGTAAGTGGAAAACGTACATGAACCTACTCTGGCGCCAATCTAAATGACCAGTAGAATAAACTTCTGGCGGAATACTCGGTGGAAGAAATCCCCTTATCATAAACTAGGCCAATAAAGCTCTAAAATACACAGAGTGGAAGGTAAGACTGGGTGAATACTCCCGAGATAGAAGAATGAACAACAAGAACTGCCGCGGGAGTTGCCAGTAAAATAACGGCGGAACCCGGGCGTAGGAACGGACTCACGTTTAAAAATAAAGGAAAGTACTCCGTTGAATGCCTGAATATTTAAATCATTATATCATGAACAATAACATTAAACAAGTGGCGGAATAAAGGGCAAATGCTCCGGAGACGGAGGGATCCGCTCCTTAAATAAATAAATAAATCCCCTCTTCACCCGCACGCTGAGAGAAGCAAGGTGGGCAGATGCTTTCGTATATTCATAACACTAAGCGGAGCAAGTATATGCTTAACCGAGTAACCTGGCGGGGAGAAAGAAAGAAGTGCAGGATAGATTGTTCCGGGCTGCGTTCGAACTCACGGTGAAGCGAACCACCAGCACCAACACAGCGTGCTAGGGACTGTATGGGAGGGGCCGAATCCCTCTACCAAATGGAGAAGTCCCTGAACTCCGGAGAAAACACCATCTGGCGTCACCCGCTTTTGAGCAGGCAAGGCTGGAAGGGTGGGGAGGGGTGGAGTAGGGAGAATGGTAGGCTACAGAAAGAGAACAGGAGGCGAGCATATAACCCGGCTCAGCTGCACACATACACCACTCAAAAGAAAAATGAACTTGGGAGGAATTTGGCCTACTACTAAGGGAGGGAGCGACAAGCCTCGATGTTGACTCCTGCTAGGCAAAGCCTCATGGGGACCCTAACCTGAGTATAGGCTAGGAAAATGGAAGAGTGCGGAGGAGGAGGAACAAGCGGAGAGAAATTTTGTGCCGAGAACCAGGGATCGAAGAGGGGAGCAGAAGGCGAAGATAGCCTAGAGACACATCAAAGAACTCTATTCCCAAAGGAAGGAGAAGAAGAACTAAGGCTCCCTCTGCCCGCAAAAAACGACCGGAGGAAACAGCAGCCAAAACTCCCTCAACCTGATGGACTGCCTCCACGCCGAGGGCAGGGGATGGAAGCAAGTAAACCTACTCCACTAAAAAACCATCACACATAAAAATGGAAACAAAAGTAAACACTCAATGTAAGTTGCGTAGCCTACCTCGAGAACAGCGGTTAGATCTCGAGGCTGCGCTACCACGAGGAGGTAAACAATGGTAAAATAAATGAACTGAGAGCACTATCGCCAAGAATAAAATAAATAAATAGCCTAATACAGACTAAAATAATAGGGAACCCAACCTGGGGGGGGTACCTGGACGGGGCTCACCTCAAAAGGGCCGGTAGGCCAAAATTATGTAAATTTCGAAAAAGGGGGCGCAGAAGCCCGCCAGGAGGGAGAACCATGGGGCAAAAAATAAATCATCTATAACGACAAAGGAGACAACCCCAGCAGAAAAGAACGATTAGGGTCGCCTCGCCGGTCGACAAGTGGCGGGGGACGCCGTGGCGTCATAATAAGATCTCAATATATATATATATATATATATATATATATATATATATATATATAGACGAGACCAAAACAGCCCAAAATATAGGGCAACCCACAATAAGATGGTACTTAACGGAGATAATCGCTGCTCGATGACAGGTGAAAGATGAATAAAATCACAAAAGGCACGAGCACACAAAAAGGGAAAAGGATTGCGATACGTGCTAGAAAATGGAATGAGGTAGGTGGCGCTAGTGTCGCCGTCCTGGCGGGTATTGGGTGTAGGGGCTGTAACGGCTCACCGCTCTATTCCGGGGGTTTTGATAGGGAGAGATCTTTCGAGTAAGTCTCCGTGGTAGTGATCTTTCACTCACCTTCGTTATACCGACGTCTTCCCTAGAGAAGACGCTCGAACTGGGGGTAGTAACCCCAGCTTTCCTGAAAGCTCTTTTTCTCTGGTATATCTAGTATATTGTACCTAGAAATTCGTGCTGTAATGGAATTTCTCCGGCTGACACGGGACTGGACTCAGAAATATTTATGTACAACCAAATAAAATGGTGAACTCTGAAGACGACGGTAGAAACAAATTTATTATTTAACTTTTTTCAACACAATTATTCCTCACCTGAATACTTTTTGCCAGTACTATATATCATTACAAACCATTGCATTACTAGATCTCTCATTTTATTGTTAAGAGGTATCTTGCTAAGAGCTTAACAAAATGATGTGTAATATTCCCACAAAATCTCACACCTCTAATTTAGTCCAGTGCATTTTATCATCAGTTGTCACTTGCTTCTGTTTTCAGTGTTTTATTTTCTGTATTTTTTTTAATGTGTTGTCACTTTTGGTTGTATATCTGTATGGGCCAAGTTATGGTTTGCATGCCGAATTCACTCTGCAATTATGCTAGGCTAGGATGAATTCTTTGGAAAGAATACTGATTCCATGGAACTGCACCTGAAAGGAAGGTAGTTATAGGATTTGTACCCTGACTCGGCAAGGTTATTGAGGATGGCCAAGATGAAACTCCTTAAATTCCTGTGGAGACCTATATTCCTCAAGTTTCCCGCTTCTATCCCTACAGCTACAACAACAACAACAACAATAAATGACCACAATATGCAGAATGTTCCTAAGAGTTACGGATACATCATATTACAGAAAACTGTTTCTTTTAAAACATTACGTCCCTCTCCTTTTTTGTATAATACTGTACTGGACCTAGAAATTCAGCTTGTGATTATTGTATTTTGCATAAGACACCCCAATACAGTACTTAATGTCTAAACTCAAACTCTTCTCGGAATACAGCTAAGAGATAAACTTGAATTCAACAGCTTTCATATATACAGTAGTACTGTATTCAGATTACTTCAGAAATCATTGAAAAACTTATCTATTACTTTCAGTACAAAACATAAAATCAGAAACTCTTCAAATAAAACATTACACTTAAGGACATTCCATAATCAGAATACATATACTGTACGTGTTATAGAAGTCAAGTCACTGTATGTACCCCATGTAGTACATCATACGTGGATAATATACTGTACTGTATAAACAAAAAAATGTACAAAATTACCTTACATAATCTTTTAAATAACTGGGGGTTTCCTTATTCTAGTAGACCTTCTTGTAACAGCATTACTGGATGTTGGTCTTATTGACTATCATCATGATCTTGGAGTACAGCATTTGATTGCTCTTGACCTGACTATGCACCATCTAAATTGAACTCAACATCACCAAGAAAATCATGTTCTTTACAATCATTCCAACACTCAAATTTGTCTCTTTCATTTTAAAAATTCATTTTTTTCATACGAATCAAAATTTTCCTCCTTTGTATTCCCTGTGTTTTCAACTTGCACACTGTTACCCTTTTTCTCAATAACTTTATAAGGTTCACTGGAGAAATTTGGTGACAACTCGTTTTCTCTACTTTGTTGCTAAGTCACCTTCACTTGTCCCTCTGTAACATCAAATTTTTCTTATAATACTCTTTCCCCTTTTCTTCACATTTTTTCTCTTATTCTAATTTCATCATCACAACCAGTATATGCTGAACATATCTCAGGCAATTTTGTTCTAATTTTTTTTTTTTTACCATACATAAGTTCTGCAGGGCTAACATTGGTTACAGAATGTGAAGTACATCTATAAGCTTTTAAAAAAGTATTAAGTTCCCTTCTTCCTCCAATCTTTACCTGCAGCTCTAATGGTTTTAATATCCTTCATAATTGATCAGCTCTAATGGTTTTATTAGCCTTCATAATTGATCTGTCTTGTCTCTCCACTTCACCACTGGCCTGTGGTGAATATGGTATTACTTTTTTATGACATACAGTCGACCTCTGGTATTTGCGGGGGATAGGGATACAATCGACCCCCGGTATTTGTGGGGGATAGGGATACAATCGACCCCCGGTATTTGCGGGGGATAGGGATACAGTCGACCCCCGTATTCGCGGGGATAGGGACCACAACCAACCATGAATAGCTAAAATCCACGAATACTTGACACCCCCTCTCTAAAAGCACTTATACGGTAACTACCTACTTTAATACTTCAAACACCAAATATACCTTAAACCTAAAACACTAATATAATTTCAAAGCCATCTTACAACATTACTGTACTTTTACAAGGGAAACGGTATGTAATTCACGAGAGAGAGAGAAAGCAAAAATACATATGCACATTAAAATATTAATGTTAACATACGTAAACCATATGGCTGCTGTACTCGCCAGTGATCAATGTTGACTGTAGATGATGATGATGAATTAGCTGTGCAGTCCGATGAGTGACGAAGATATGACTGCACAGCAAAGCAGAGGAGTTACAACTCTGGGGACGCCTCTTCCTCTTCTTCAGGCACTGCTTCAGGGGTTTCGGGAGGTTATGACAGGGCTTCGTGAGATCATTAAAGCCATTTGAAAATCAGTTGAACTTTCCTCAGAATCATCCCATGACTCTGTCATTGTCTGCAGCTCCTTGGCTTTCCTCAGAATTTTATACAGACCTTGAAATTCTTCAAAATCCTGCTCTGTGGGGGGGGGGGTTATAAAGAGCATATGAACGAGGGTGGAGAGTTCTCCGCTAAGGGCCATTGCAAGGTTTCTACCCTCATCACATTCCTTCTCTGTGCAGGAGACGGCAATTTCTGTCACGCCATAACGGGCTGCTACTTCTCCATGACTTTTGCCCACTCTTAACATTGCAACTCTTGTCCAGATGCCGTAGAAGAAGCAGGGTGTTTAGGGTACGATTCAAAAAGATATGCGAATCCGCACCAAAACATACATACATGACACGAGGTCTAGGGGCGTACACAGTGAACTGAGAAGCTAGGCAGAGATGCTAGGTCAACTGCGCATCATATTGTACACAATATGTACGTACAGGGTATTAGTGCGCATAACATCATATTTTGTGCATACTTTACATTTTATAGATATTTTGCTGTGTTGTAAGATTATTTTGAAACGATATTAAGGTGTTTTAGAATGATGGTAGAGCATACCTGAAATACGTAGGTAGTTTGTAGAACAACAGGACTACGTTTTCGTCTGTGGAACCGTCAGTTGTTCTATTTATATTTTTGTGACTAAATACATTTTTTAAGCTAAAAAAAGATTTACTAATTTTCAAATATTGCAGTATTGTAATATATTAATGTAAACACAGCAAAATATCAATAACACGTTTCTTTTTTTCTTTAAAAATGTTCTACCCAAGCCAAGCGATCCACAAAGCTTTAGCGAAAGAAAATGTATCTTGGGATACTGTATACCTGTGTAATCTTGCCTAAGTTGCCTCCTAAATGACCTGCTCCTTCTATGGCTTCTGGCAAACAGCCTAAGTGCCAGAAGGCCATGATGCTCCAGGAGAAGGTAACACTTTTCGCTAAGTTAAAAGAAGGCAACAGTTACGCAGCAGTAGCCCACCATTTTGGTGTAAATGAGAGCACTGTATGCTACAGCAAGAAGAAAGAGGCGGAGATAAGAAAGGCCATGAGTGTTAGCTTTTTTGGTAGTGCAAAAACAGTTTCGACAGTGCGTGATAAAACAATTGTTAAGATGGAATCTGACATCGGCATATTGGATAAAGGACTGCCGGAAGAACATCCCCTTCAACTGCAATATTAAACGTGAGAAGACACGACAACTGTACCAGCAGTTTTTGACTGTTAGGGAAGGTGGCGACGTAGAGGAAGGTGATGACGCAGGGGAAGCAGATTTCTTAGGTTTCAACGAACCCGTGGAAGAAGAAGAAGTAGAAGAAGAGGAAGGGACACTAGCAGGACCACCGTCAGCTCCGCAAGGTTTTCAGGCCAGCAAGGGGTGGTTTCACCGGTTTCAGAGGTGGTTCCAACTCAAGAGTGTTTCTCTGCATGGGGAAGCAGCATCAGCAGACATGGAAGCGGCTGCGAAATATCCCGAAACCTTTAAGAAAATCATTGGGGACAAGGGCTACCATCCACAACAGGTATTCAATATGGACGAGACAGGCCTGTTCTGGAAGATGCCTTCCTGGACATACCTCATGAAGGACAAAGCCAGAGCCTCTGGGTTCAAGGCCCAGAAGGATAGGGTTACCTTTATCAACTGTGGCAGTGCTGCTGGCTTCATGCTGAAACCAGGCCTCATTTACAAGGGTGCAAACCCCAGGGCCCTCAAGACTAAGAACAAAGGGTTGCTACCTGTGTTTTGGATGCACAACCCCAAGGCCTGGATCACCAAAGTCCTTACGGACCACTGGTTCATTCAGAGCTTCATCCCTCAAGTTGAGCAATACCTCAATGATCTGGGCATGGAGTTCAAGGTGATGCTGATTATGGATAATGCTGGTGGCCACCCTGTGGATCTTTATTATGATGGAGTCCAGCTTGAGTTTCCCTGGCCAACACCACATCTCTCCCCCCAGCCTATGGACCAGGGTTTGATCTGTGCCTTCAAGGCACTCTACATCCGGAACTCCCTTGACCACCTTGTTCAGGCAATGGACGCTAACAGTGAATTTACGCTGAAGGACTATTGGTGTAAATTCACGATTACCACGTCTGACCGTCATCGACCGATCGTTGGAAGGCCATGAAGATGGAGAATCTGAATGCTTGCTGGAAGAAGTTGTGGCTGGAGTGTGTGCATGATTATAGGGGCTTCTCTCCTGAAGAAATTCAGCACTTGGCCATTGATAAGGCAGTAATATTGGCGAGGATGCTTGGTGGAGAAGGTTTCGATGACATCACCGAGGTTGAAGTAGGCACCCTCATTCATGCCCACTCTGACAGACCAGGATTTGGAAGAACTGACAAAGTCTGCCAGCGAGGAAGAAGACACGCCAGATTCAGGAGACAAGGAGGAGGAAGAGGGCCTCTCTTTGGAACGTCTGTCCCAACTTATGAGGATGACCAAGAGGTGACTTTGGCATGGGATCCTTATATGGAATGCTCCATCAAGTGTTCAAATGCCTTTGATGCAGCAATGGCGCCCTATAATCATGCCCTTGTCAGCATGACTAAGCAGCGACAGCAACTGCCTATCACCATGTTTATCAAACCAACGAAGAAGGACCCTCCAAAGCCTCCCCAAACCCCTGAAGAAGTGCCTCCCCAAGCCCCTGAAGAAGGGGAAGAGGCACCCCCAGAAGAGATGTAACTCCTCTCCTTTGCTGTGCAGTCATATTTTTGTCTTCATTCATTGGATTGCACAGCTAATTCATCATCATCATCATCATCTTTAATCAACATTCATCACTGGTGAGTGCCTGTGTATGATTTAATTTCATTATTATTATTATTACAGGTACAGTATTACATACAGTGCAGTATTATTATTTAATCTTATTAACCATATTAATATTTCAAAATTACAGTACATATAGTACTTACTACCTGTACGTACTGTATTACAGTACAGTATTACAGGTACAATACAATATTATTATTATTATATTTAATCTTATTTGATATTATTAAACTTAATATTTGAAAATTAGTACTGTTAATTATTATTTTATCATAAAAGTTTATATGTACAGTACGTACCCTACAGTATTTAGTCACAAAAATAATATGAAAATACAGAATATTGTTCTATGAAAAAATCCGAGAATAGGCAAATTTTGCGCGAATAACTTGGAGATAGGTTCCACAGAAAAATCCGCTAATAGGTGAAGCCACAACTACTGAACCGCGAATCGACGGGGGTCGACTGTATACCATTTACACTCAAAAAATTTTTAAATCCAGCAGAAGTAAATTGTACACCACTGTCTGTTACAATGAGTTCTGGCAAACCATGAGATGTAAACCAATTATCCAGACATTTTACTATATTGGTAGTACTGGTGGAAAAAAATATTCCTACGCCAAACCATCTAGAATAATAGTCTACTACAACTAATAAATTTTCACCCGGCAAAGGACCACATATATCTACCCAATATGTTGCCATGGTAATTTTGGTAAAGAACTTGGTTTCAGTAGTTCTGGCCAGTTATTGCTGCTCATTAATAAATATGCTTTAAAATTCTTTACATAATTTTCCACCTCTGTCTATACAATACCAGGCCACCAGACTTTCTGTCTTAATCTACTTTTACAATTGTACCGTACCTTGATGTCCCTCATGGGCCAAATCAAGAATCTGTACTCAAAGATTTAGGAATTATAATTCTTTGTCCTCTTAATAGTAAACAACCAAGGATATGTACTTCCTCTTTAACATGTTTAAAAGCTGGAACTTTGTTCCAATCACTAATCCTAACAGCTTTTCAAACTTTAATCAACTCCATATCAACACCAGACTGTTGTTCAATTTCCCTGGTAGTTAAGGCAATAGGTGTTGCACTTTTTGCAATAAAATAAGCATATTCCTCTGCTACATTACATTTAGGAACATCTGGTATGGGTAGTCAAGTCCTTCCAGGTTTGTATGCCATGCTTTCAGCAGATGTAAGCCTCTTTTTTTTTTTTTAATTCCTGAAATGAATATTCCTGTTCACTTCCAAACTGCCAGGTTACATTTCTTCTTGTTAACCTTCTTGGAAGCCCTACAGTTGACAAATTATTGATAAACCTACCACAATAATTTACAAGACCAAGGAAACTCCTAACCTCACTTACATTCTCTGGCCTTTTAGCCTCACTTACAGCTTTAATTTTATCATCTATAGGTTCATTGCCATTCTTTGAGAGAACGTGCCCCATAAATATTAACTTTTCCATTCCAAAACTACACTTATCTGAGCTTTGAGTTAAATTCCTATTACACAATGTTGCCAATACCTTTTCCAACCTACTGTCCTGTTCTTTAATATCATTACCAAACACAATTATTCAATCGGCTAATACTCTGACTCCTTAACAACCCTTCAAAACTTGTTGCAAAATATGTTGATAAACTTCAGGAGTACAGTCAACTCCAAACAGCAATCTTTTGTACCTGAACAACCTTTTATAAGTAACAAAAGTAGTCAAATACCTACTCTTTGGAGCTAAATCAATTTGATGGAATCCCCACTTTAAACCAAGTTTTGAAAATACACCAGCACCATTCATGTCAACTGTGTCGAAACTTTGACAAGAGAGATTGTATTTTTCTGCAAGTTGTGGTATGGTTTTATGTATTCTGTTTAAATTTATGTAAAGTGGAAATGCGTAATATGTAGAAAAAGGATATGTTTTGTTATGTTCATATTTAGTTGTGAAAAGCATTATGTTTTGCTGTTTCGTGTACTTAATCATAAGTATACGTGTAATGGTGCTTAACCACTGGACATTGGTTGTTTGTTCGGTTGTTAGTCGAACGTTTGGTGGTGGTCAAAGACGGCCGTGAAGACAGTCTCATCACTGCTCTGATGCAGCGTAGCTGTATCTGGCCGAGACTCATGAAAAAGGAATGCAGCCATTGCTGTCAGTGGCTTCAAGTCCACTTAAGCATTCCTTTTCATCCTAAAGTTCATTTAGGGAGATTTACTTTAGGAGATATGCATCTCTAAATGTAAGGAGAATTTCTTGGGGTGTGCTTTGGATGAGGGTTACGAAGTAAAGATTGTGCTCATGCCAATCTCATTCTAATTCAGGCTAGGAATATCGAATGTGCCATTTGAACTAATGCCAATCTCATTCTAATTCAGGCTAGGAATATCGAATACACCATTTGAACTAACAGTAAGTTTATATCACTTATGTCTTGGATTAATATACACAACGCAATGCAGTGTTTTAAGTGCAATTTGGAATATGAGTGAAGTAACCTCGGTGTCGTAGTATAAGACTTAGGCTACGATTAGGTTAGTACCTTTCAAACCATTTAGGCTATGCGATTACACTTACGATTTGAATTGCTATAGTTATTCTGAACAAGTCGGAATGAATTGATTGACTGATTAATTACAAAATTTGGGTTTTGAAGACCAAGAGCCGGAACCCATCAGGGTTATTCAGTGCCATTCATGTCAATTAACAATTCATCTATTGTTGGAATAGGGTGCCTAGTTCTGAAAATAGCTCATTAGCTCTCCTCATACCAGCACACAATCTCAATTCATCACTGTTATCAGGTTTTGGGACAAAAACAGGAGCTGAAACCAATTCAGTAGGACCTTGAACTGGCTCAATAATATCTAAATCTAACAATTCATCAAGAGTTTTCTCAAACTTTTCCCTTATATTAAAAGGAATTCTCCTCAAGGTGTGCTACAGGTTTCACAATAGGGTTTACAAGCTATTTCAATCGGTCAACTTACCAAGACCTGAAAAACAAGATTCATACTTCACCTTTAAATCTGAATATTTATCACATACAGTACTTGCTTTAATTTGGTTAACATCCTCACCAATTCTTAACATATTTAATGCTATGACTGTACCTGTACCAAGTAAGTTATTATCAATGACATTTTTCTCAACAACAATGAAATCTGTTTCAGCACATGCTCTCCCAGATGGGGACTCATCTTTGCCCTAAATTCTCCTCTTACCTTTAATGGGGTCTTCACACCATAAGGATACAAATGTTTTTTACAGTCTGTCAAAATTACAGACTCACTTAGAAATCACTTGCAGTAATAATATTACAGGAAGCACCAGAATCAATCTGAAATTAAACAGGTACATTACTGACATTATTAAATCTAAATACAGTAGATATTTTATTTACATTTTTGACATGAAATAGATAATGGTCCTCATAATGATCATTTTGTGCCTCGGCCTGTAAATCTTTTACTACATTAACATGCTGATTATACCTTGATGACCTCTTTGGACCTGGATATAAATCCTAGTACTGACATCTCTTCCCCTGGACGTTTTCATACCAGACTGTGACACTGAAACTTTCTGATCTGAGTCACAGGCAGGACAGAATAAAAAACTATGTTGGACCTACAAACACGAGCCAAATGACTTATCTTACCACATTTCCGGCATGTTTTATTTCTTGAAACACTGCAATCGCTCTGCCAGTGACCTCACAGACCACGACGCCAACTTTGGGTCATGCTAGGCCTAACCGAATTATTTCTCAGCCAATTAGGATGCACAAAATTTCCTGTATTTACTCCCCGGGTAAAAATATAGAACAGCTCCGCACAGCTTGTTACCTTGGAAATTTAGTTTACCTATACTTTTAGTGTTGATGATGCAGGAGGTGGTGGTGCTTTTTGGTGGTCAATTATTAACCTCATATCTCTATCAGGGGGCCTTTAGGAGTGTTGGGGGGGGGATTTTGGGTGGGGTAAAACACAGGGGGAGAGAATGGACATATTGTTATGATGGCATACATAAGGCATTTAGGAGCCAAATGTTCAAGAAAGGATTGGTTAAGGAAACCTGTTATAAAAGGAACTATATTAACCTAACCTAATCTACCCTAATCTAGTAAGCTGTGTTACTTAGCCCGGGGGGGATGGGTTGAAGGAAACTCTACTTTTTACCAAAAGTTCCCTTATAACACTGCACATGTGCAATGGCATTCCAGGATGGCCAGCATACAATAACAGATCAGTTCTGAGGTTAATTAAAGTCGACCGCCAAAAAATAATAGTAAATTCTTGATAAGCAACCAAAATACTATAGAAAAACTCAATTTCCAAGGTAATAAGCCTCGTGGAGTTACATTGTAGTACTACCATTATCTTGTCCCTGCCACTTCTGCTATGCTATCTAATGTCAAGTCTCTCAACATCTAACTCTTAACTTCTTAGAAAATGATTTTTCAATTATTTGATCTCTAAGATGAGAATTCACTTCAGCTATGGGATACTAACATGATTTATTAAAATTTCTTAGCATAGTCAGTCAGGTAAGAATCCATATTTTAGGAAGGACCCTGGCAAGCCTGCCTGAAAATATGCCTCTCACATACTACATTCTTTTTAGGCATACAATGGTTATCTAACGCTGTAACTGCATCATCAAAACTATCTCCAGCCACAATCAGGGTTCTAAAAATACGTTGTACCTCCATACCTGCTTCGTGGAGTGATATAGTCTTCGTTCGGCCATCTTCTATGAAGTAGGTAGCCTAAAAGACTCCCAGTCCGCTCTTGCTGGTGCCTACAATGCTCCCAGTTTTCTGCCGTAACAGGTTCTTGTCACCTAAAAAAAATATATCTTGGTGAGCTATCCTCGTCGCCAATATAGGATTTGTACCCTGACTCGGCATGATCGTGGAGGACAGCTGAGATTAAAGGACTTGAGTTGTACGTTCTGTCTCACAGCTACAACAACATTAAGATGGCGGCAATATGCAGAATGTTCCTACGAGTTATGAATGCAGCTTATTACAGAAAACTGTTTCTTTTAAAGCATTAAGGAACACGTACGCTACACCTCTTCACTGTTCTATGTACCGAATGGCCGAAAACGAACAGTATGTTGGTTTGGCATCCTAAATTTCATAAACCAGTTAATCTTATGAATGTTTGGTTTCCCCTTCTGTCAAGGTATAGGATAGGTTAGGTTAAGTGAGGTGGGTAACAGTTCTCCCAAGACAGCATCTTCACTGCGCCATATTTCTAATAAAAATGTGGCATTATCTTCTGTCTAACTTACTTTAAAATGGTATTCTATACATCAAACAATAATGTTATTTCAGAAGTGTTCTACTTTTGCTTGATTCATCCTTTCGATGCTCATAATTTACTTATTCAGAGCCTAAGCTTTAATAAAATCATTTATGTATGTTAATATCCCTGACGAACAGTATATTCCATCTCTGTCCTGGAGTATATAGAGAAATAGTAAAAAAATATGAGGTTTTTCGTAGATGCCAATAAATATCAAATCATTCAATCATGTTTTTCATTCAGTCAATTCCTTCCTATCTGTAGGCCTACTTTTTCCAATTTTGAATTTTCTCAATTATTTTAATAATAATAATTTACTATATTGAATTAAATCATTAATAATTCTGCTGAAAGGACAAGGAGCACCGCTACCATTCTTGGTCAGTCTCGCAGTAGGCCCTATCTCATATAAATGGTGAAAACAAAATCAATCACCAAGGGGATAACGCCCACAATTGCTCTTAGAGTCCCCATATTTACAATAATAAAAGATGTAAAAGGAAGCAGCCTCACTTGCCCAATAGGTAGAGCATTGGAAATAAATAAAAAAACCGTCTCACATGGCTAGAGAATTTGAAAAGTGTTAAAAAAGAAACCTCTTCGTTATAGCCAGAGCTTTCGAAAGACGTGAAAAAGGAACCTTCTCCTCCATCTCCAACCCCCCCTCCCCACATAACTAGAGCATTTGTAAGAAGTATGATAAAAAAAAACTTCAGCCCTCCAGTTACAGTGTTTGAAAGTATAAAAGAGGAGGCCCCTTCATTCATTCATATACAACTAGCTAAAAGTTTGAAAGACGTAAAAAACAAACTTTAGCTGGCGGTAAATGCCTGCATCATTCTCAGCTATGATTGGTGGAGGACTACTAACATTAACTTTATGAATGAATACAATGACGTTAAGAACTACTGTAAAATCTAAACGATTATTCACCAAACTATGAGTTATAAAATAATGATTTTATAAAACAAACTATAGATTAGATAAAAGTTAATATATAACAGACTAAATGAGTACAAAACGTCAATTAAGTATATAAAAACACGAGATTTTAAGGAATGGATAACTTCACATTGGCTACACTGCAAGATGTCTTCTGCATACAAGACTGAAAATACTAGTTGGCAACTTTTACATTAAGAAAATCTAATAATAAGAGTTGATAAAGTGTCATTCACCAGTTTTTTGTGTTAAATTACTATGGATCTAAGCTAAAGTCTTTTAATAGCCGATATAGACGATAAAACCCTAATATTAACATAAAACAGGATAACGTTTGTTACGGTTTCACTAATGAAAATGAACCAATAATTCATTAATAATTTAAATACCAAATGAATATTCTGTGCTGTCAGTGTTTCAATATAAGTTTTAAACAACTGTAAATGAATCTCGGTAATTAGTTTGAGGGCACTGCCAGTAAAACCTGAAAAAAAAAATGTAAGGAACGATTTGATCCTGACAACTAAAAATGCATCTTGTAAGTTGTTTTAAGCCATTGCGCTTAAACCCTAAGAAAAAACAAAAAATATAGGAAGTCTTTACTCTTAAAGCGACACTGCTGGAACACTTGTAATCTCTTTTGGCGAGGAAACACCCGTCCTTTCATTTGCTGTCTCATCATCAGCTTTGATTGGTGAGGTTGAGACCTTGCATACTAACATTTGTTCCTGTGAATGAATACAGCTCTGTTACAAAAGTGAAACATCTATGTAAATATTCATTACATAACCTGTAATAAGTTATTATTTTATAAAATAAGAACTTGAAATCATATAATAACAAGTTTAAAATAAACCACACGAGAAGAAAAGGAAAGATAACTATATAAAATATGAAAGTTTAAAAGGCATTTTGCCCTCACTTTGGTTACACTGCAAGATGTCTGCATAAATCTGAAATACTACTAAAGTGATAAATAGAATGGATATAGTGTATTTCATCACTTTATTTTTGTTTAAAATCTTCTGATAACAGGTGCAGATGAAGTAAACGTAAACTCAATATAAAACAGGACGAGACGTCATAGCTAGACACCAAGACGATAACATATTTCCCGCCAAAAGGAGGCATCATATCTCTTTATGAGTTGCTATTTAAAACTTTGCTCAAATGGGAGAGTATTTTATAGCGGCTCGGATTAGAGAGGTAGGAGTGGAGTGGGAGTTGTTCTTAGCAAGGAAATGAAAGAAATGTCGAGGTGGAAAGGAAAAGTGCTAGAGTAGTGAAATAAGATTTGACCTGAGTAGCCTATTTGTTACAAACTCATCATTTGTATTGGTATATTATCGATATAAAACTTAAACTTTGATTTCAGCTAACCGAGAGGTAGCTATGCATATTGCGACATCTTAAAACCTACGAGGTGAGTGTACAGATGGAATGAAATAAAGGTATTATTTTATAAGTTGCCAATACATGATATGAAATTATAACCTGCATTTTTAAAAAGAGCTCTACATCAAATTACGACTTACAAGGTTAGATAATACCAGCCGCCCGCCCCCTCAAAAACAAATACGGCAAAATTGTAACCAGTAAACACCCCTGGGTTACGTGGTATTATTTTGTATTGGCAACTTATAAAATTTTACAGAAATAGATTATAGTTTCTTAAGTAAAGATAGGGGATCACGTAGAACCTGCGACATGTAATTCCTTGATTGACAGATGTTCTTCCTACAACAATAAAAAAAAAAAAGAAACAGCGATATAAAGAGAAAAGTTAACATACTTTTCTTATTTTTTCAGTCTTTTTGAACAAGTCATTAGTTTTTCATTGTTTATGTGACTTATTCGTCGTCAATACACTACCACATTTACGTGTCTTATATCAAAGAAATTTACAAGGGTCAAGAAGCAAAAGTTAGTGGCTACTTTTAGTATAGTATACCATATTTTATAGTTTTCTTTACTAAGGTTGTGATTTCGTTTTCTTTTAATTTATTGACGGCAAACACTGAATTATTTGTCTTTAATATTGACTCTTTTTTAAATATGAGAAGACTAAGAAATAATAATATTTGTACCAAATACTGTTAAGATCACCTAGTATTGGTAACTGATAAAAATTTGTCACTATGTTAACTGAAAAATTCCACAACTTACCTTATTCTTAAATCGAATAAAACTCAGAATATAAAATAGACGAATAAAAGCCATACTAGTGGAGTTTAGCTTTAAGTGAACCTCGTCTAATAAAAAGAAAGATTAGTTACGTTGGTACAAAATAACTGAATGCAGGTCTTGTGAGGTTAAGAATATTAACAATAACATACTCAGCTTTTATAAGAACACAGAAAGAACAATCTAAAGTTTCGCTCAGCATGCATTTATGTTTCCAGGACAAAATGAATGCAAAGTGTAACATCAGTGACGATAAAACGTGAGATTACAGATTTCGATATAAAAAATTTCAAACTGAATAGCAGATAAAGAGACTATCGTTTATTAAAAACGGATTCAAAGTGTAATAAGTCCCAATTACTGTGCAACTAATAAAAGGATTATTTCTTAGAGTAACTGATGCCAACTGTAATGTTACATTGTAAGATTAAATACACTCAGGAGTCTGGAGTTAACTGATTTATGCCTGCTGTTATTGCTGTTTTTTATTAAACCAGCCTTGAGCTGGCACGGGCTCTTGCTCCTTGAGCAGCCCGTAACTGGAGCAATTTGTGGAATAGGAAATAGATTCCGACGGTTAATTAGGGAAGAGGAAATCTGAGACAGGGAGGGTTGGTTGCAACCCCTTTAGCCTGGTAGCACTCATCAGTAGGAGAGAAATTGTTACCGCAGAAAGTCTCAGACAAGTGGAAAAGAACTTGGAATGAAAGGGAAGAAGTGCTGAGTGTGAGAAAAAGGGATTCATTCCTGAGATCTGACTTGCTTTTGAAATGTCATTCGAGTGGAAATGTGGTTACAAGTGGTCAGTCGAGTACGTGGCTAAGACCTAGTGGCAGGTGACGCTAATGACGTATATGTACGGGCATGTAGGGGCATTCTGTGATTGGCTGCCAAACCTAGCATGTAAAACTAGGTTTGGCAGTGAAGCTCGAAGCTACATATCCGATGTAGCTGCTTTTACTGTTGAGTATGAGACCGCCCCCCATCCTTGCTAAGCCAATCTGTTCAGGATGCTGAAATGTTACAAGGTCACAAGAGAGCGCAGTATTTTACAAATTGAAAACAGGTCTTTGTTACAACTAAATGAACGACCGTTTTACATTCTTACTTGGCTGACACTGTTCGGAACCCTGTACGGCGCTAGGTTGCAAAATCCTCAGAACAGTATATGAATAACTTGTATGGATATTCAGGGTAAATACCAAAAACTGTGAATGTTCCACTCCCTTGACCACCTCCTCCATGGCGAGCAGTTTCTCTGGGGAGCAGGCTATGGAATTTGGAGTAGACCGGAGGGCCTGTGCTCTCGATGCGGTGGTACATTCCGTGCTATGTAGGGATCCAGGGGGTTTGTCTGAGTTAGGGCTTGGACACGTCGATAAATCCCTGAAGAAGAGGGTGAGGGCTGTTGGACCTACTGAAAAGATGGGCGGCTGCTTGGGGACCCTGGCATGTGGAGCCATGAGGAAGGAGGCTAAGGCCAGATGATGATGATCGACGTTCACCAGTGACCTGTAGTGTTCTAGGAGTCGGAGACGAACGAGGGCATCTAGACGTAAACGACGATGAAGTCCCACCGGTAATTTATTCCCACTGGGTGAAGGAGGAGGGATTGGTGTCCGTATAATGATTTTTCCAAAGCATATTTTCCGTTTCTTGTTTTTACCCAAAACGAACGCATAGCTGATCCATTCAAAAGTTATCATGATCGTATTTTTTTTTCCTGTACCACTAGGTTGTAGCAGCTTCTCTAGTCACTAACCAAAAATAGACAGACTGTAAACAGATAAAGGGGAACTTTAATTGTTAAATTTAATAGGCACTGCACGAGAGATCCAATAATGTCCCATGTTCTGAACTGTGTCTGTATACGTAAGCTGAACTAACACAAAAACTGCTTTTATAAAGTTTCATGGTTTCTTTGTTATGAATATATATTTTATCATATATATATATATATTATATATATATATATATATATATATATATATATATATATATATATATATATATATATATATATATATATATATATAAAAAACATTGTGATCTATATATAGTTTTTCAAAGCTATATATATATATATAATGTATATATATATATATATATATATATATATATATATATATATATATATATATATATATATATATATATATATAAAAGTGCCAAATCTATATATAGTTTTTCAAAGCTATAATGGAGGCGAAAAGTTTCCATTTACAAAGAAAATAGGGAGGAAAGAAGAGCATTATATTTTGGTAGTAACCTTATGCTTTTTCAAACAATAATGGTTTTGGCATTACATCTGGGTATTATTTCTATGAGGAGGAGTTTCTTAATCACAGACAATTATGGCTTCTGGGGTTTGTCAATTTACTTTTAATTTAGATCTAAAAAGATATGGTCAGTCCTAGCTGCTTTTAATGACCATTGTGATAGATTTATATTGTTAGTCTTCCAAAAGAAGCGTCAAATATCTGACCTTTAAAAGGTGATGCTAATGAGGATGATGGAAAATATGCGGGTTGTGTCAGCAAATTACGTCTCTAATTTGAGTAAGTATACTTTAGTTTAACCAAGGTATATAGATGGACACCCTTATATCTATATACCTTGAGTTTAACCAGACCACGGAGCTGATTAACAGCTCTCCTAGGGCTGGCCCGAAGGATTAGACTTATTTTACGTGGCTAAGAACCTATGTCAAATTAGGTGGTTAGGCCAGGTTAGGTTATGTTAGGTTAAGGAAGTTTAAGGTAGGATTTATCACGGCATTCTAGGTCAGGCTAGGTTGGTGGAGTCACGGTCGCGGGGTCAGGTGGGATCTGGAGCCCTAGCTTACGTTAGGTCAAGATGTCTGTATGTTCCAGTTGTTTTCGCATCCACCGCCCTCCCCCAAAAACAACCAAATTCTAATTATGGGAAAATACGATGGAATGTCAAATTCTTCAAAATATAAAAAAAAAACTATAAAAACTATCAGAAAAAACTATGTTTACAAGCAATTTTTATCAGAACAACTGCAAATGGAAAAGTAAAAATAATCTCTTTTTACGGAAAATACGCAATTTCTTATCTCTTTTCAGAATCCACAAAATATGGCACGTGAGACCAGCAGCTAAAGTCGCCTTCAAGGTTTAATTGACAACTTCCAACTTTAGCAAGACAAGATTTTTGTAAAATTCTTATTTTTGTTGGCTGAAGTCTCTTACGCCGATAACTTGAAGCACGAGTTTTCGGCGTCTACAAACAGCAGTGTAATGAGACGTCCTTGGAAAATAAGATTTCGACTTGTGTGTCGTGGGAAGCTTCGAGCACTGAATAAAGTCTTTCTCAAGACCTTAATCCCATCTTTCTAAAGCTAAAGAAAGCACCAGGTGAAATTAATAGAAAATTTAAGACGTTTTCCTAGTCACGTTGTAAACTAGAAATTGTTCAGGCCAGCTACTACGAGAACAAATAGCAGGTCATGAGCCGTCTGTAAGGACTAAATTTGCATACCGCTTAGATGACACCAGGTAAACACCTGAACAACTGTCAACGCTTTTAACAGTGTTTAGGTAAGGTCTGAACCTGCTCTAGGTAACGGCGAAGATTTGCAGTGTAGGAATGATAAAGGCAAAATGGTTTAGTGATAGAGGTAAAAATACTACCAGCTCATCGTCTCCCAAAGACAACTTATTGCTAATCATTTTATTATATTAATTTACTAAAAAAGATGCCAAGGGTGATTTTTATAATTTCTTTTATCTAGTAAACTGCTGATAATAATCAGGGCCTAAACAGATTTTGAAACAAAAATTAAATAGGTAAGGATATCAGACACATTTCTGAGTACTGAATGTCGTCGACTATGTATTGTTGTACAGTAAAATAGCACTAGTGTTAGGTGTTTCTCTTTTTATACATCCATCTATCTTCAGTGTGACAACATACAACCTAAATTTTTCTCATTATGAAACTGTTGTAGATATTTTTCTTAATCATCGATGAAATTTTGTATAACCTAGTTCACAGAATTCTAGGAAAAAAGCATTACTTTTTTTTTTTACTGCACACCACTACTAAGAGAAAATTGCATATTAAAAGTAGTTTTATAAACTGTAAGCGTAACTTTTTTTGGGAGACAGTTGCCTAACAATTCATCACCAAATTTTTGCAATGATTAATAGGGAGGTGTTTTGAAAATATCATTAATAATTCTTGTGTAACATTTTCAAGGAAGTTGTGACCAATCATTTTCTATGAACTTTTTTTGAAATTCTTTTAAAACAACGAAGCAAGCGAGAGGGTGACAATCATGTGACAAATGACGTCATAATGTGTCATCAACCTAATAATGAGGGAGGGTCAGAATGAATTTGCATCGTTTGAGAATTTGTTAAAGGCATTACTTGAAAGTTTGTTCCTTTTATGAGACAATTCTCATTCTTTTCCTGAATACACTGATACATTGTTTTTCCTCTCTCTTTCTCATTGTCTTTATCCTAAGGGGTGTAATATAAAAATAAAATCTTGCGGTTTTTCTCACAATACACACGTAGTGTTTTGTAAATAAAAAGAGTAAAAATTCTGTACCATTCTCACTTCAGTTCAGGCTGAAATAATTTTTCTATGTAGGGGTAGCACAATCTGAGGCTTTCTCTGTATTTTGTTTCATAGAAAACAAATATTAAACCTTACCTCTTTTGTTTTGTTTTCGTTTCATTGAAAACGAATATTAAACTATCTTTTTCCTTTTTGGAATGGAAAGAAAAAATCTACGGCAGAAAGACCGGAAGTTTATTTCATTTCATAATACTAATCAAAAGATTTTGCAGAGTATAAATTTTTTGGGTAATCACATATCAATTCTATTTTTTGGGTAATAACACAAATCAGTTCTATTTTTGGGTAATCACAAATATCAGTTCTATTAGAAATGTGCAAGTGGAATTTGTTTTTAGGTACAATTTTGCTGATTTCGAAATTTAATTTATGCAATTTTGGTCGACAGTATTTCACCAAGATAATTATTATATGTTTACAATAAAACACAATATTCTTTCATTTTGGTTTTCCAGTGATCTGATAGGGACAGAAACCCAATATGTTTTTTTTAAAGTTATCCCGTTATTCCTAAGACTACGGTAGCCAATTATTCTTTTTAACCCATTGTAAAAGCCGATTATGTTTTCTAGGTAACTTGGCAGTGAGGTGAAGTAAACAACATAAGTTTCAATGCTAAATGAATATTAAACTTATTGATAGAACAAAATTGATAAAGAAAGATCGTAAATAAATAAATGGATAAATATATGAATATCTACTGGGAGTAAATTTCAAGTTTATCAAGCAGAACAGCAATTTCTAAAGTGGGTCAACTGCGAATTCAGTGAATCTAGGAGACAGACACGGACACGTTTTGCTGACACACACTAATAATCTAATTCAGCTATGGAAGAT
The DNA here is from genome assembly GCF_040412425.1 of Macrobrachium rosenbergii. Taxonomy (NCBI): domain Eukaryota; kingdom Metazoa; phylum Arthropoda; class Malacostraca; order Decapoda; family Palaemonidae; genus Macrobrachium; species Macrobrachium rosenbergii. The sequence goes on along the minus strand of NC_089764.1, from coordinate 21,598,038 downwards.
CGACCATGTCTTGGAAGTTGGTTGAGGCATTAGTCGTGGCAGCGGTGGTGGTGGCGGTAGCGGTGATGTTGGCGTCGCAAACGGCGTGGCGTCTCTCGATGGCAGAAGTTTTGGGCAATTCTCACTTGCGTCCGACTCGTATTATGCTCATTGCTCGGTTCAGATGCTCCAACTCGTCGGTACGCTCAGTGGCGCGGACGCACCACATGAAGTCCTCGTTGTAGAAGCAGTTTTTCCTGGAACACACGATGGGGATAAGGCAATGCTGCTTTCTCTTTTCTCTGTGCTCATGTGCTGACAGTTTTCCTTAAATATACAGCTAAGAGAATGCACAAACCAGTTAACACAGAGCACAGGTTTTCTTTCGAATATTCCACCAGATAATAAGGAATTGGATGACTAAAACCAGCGAGGAACGCGATGAGGTCTAGCAATAATAACAAGAGCTCTTGCTGACGTTAACCTACTGGCTCCTGTCAGAATAACAGAGCTAATAATGTGAACGGGAATGGGGAATGGTTGATTACAGATACCAGACTGGTTAACTTAAGGCAATGAAGACTAGTTTGATTACCTACGACAGGATCTGGATGACTAAATACAGAAGGACTGGCCAGCTACAAAAGAACTGAGCTACGGCTTATCGAGATGACTTCTTTTTCAGGCCATGAAAGAAAATCTCATTTCGGTTCAGAAACTCTTATAAAGTGATTACACAAGTGATTGGGGATAATAATCTCAAGACAGATTTACTATGTAAATTGTGACCGATAATAATCTTAAGATAGATTTACTCTGTAAATTGTGACCAAGAAACTATTCATAACAATTTTCTTATTTTTCCAACAAAAAAGTAAGGCTAACTCGACTTATGATAAAACAATAAAAAGCCTTTCTTTCACTTATCGACCAACTACTGAATTAATGATGAACCATCTCTATATTAAAATACTTTAGCACAAATCTTGTCGGAAAATGTTAACTAGAATGATTACCTCTCCAATGGTTAGTTCTAAGTGCAACTTGATTTTCTCCCAAGTTTCTCTTTTTGCGATCGGAATGTCTTCCTTATGTTCAGACTCCTTGATATTTCGAGTTAATTTTAATATTCCGATTCCTTTTTATAATTTTGAAACGGCCATATTGGTTGAGGATGTTTTTAATTCTATTTCATTGCTGTTTACGATGTTACTGTAATATACTGTACACCACTTGTAAACTAATATCAATTTTAGATCAAAGGTGACTCTACGCTTTGCATCTTTACATAAATGGTCTTCTTTGTTCGATTTACACCTTTGCAATACCACCTTCGTTAGTCAGACTCACTTGCATCTAGATCCAACGTTGCTTTTCCTGAATAAGTTTTCGCAGTCATCGCAAATTCTGACGATGTATTCGTACAAGTCACGATTCCCCATGACTCCTCGACACTCGTCGTCCAAAAACCGGGCCGAAGTCTGATCCACTAGTAGTATTCCGAACACAGCCATCATTATCGCAACATATGTTAATTTCTGGAGGTAGGAAATGGCAGCTTTAAACCAATGCTGCTACAGTGGATTAAGAGACAATGTATGCAGTATCCTTGGAAATACCACCATTAATGGTAATTTCATGATATATATATAATATATAGTATATATTTATACAGTATGTATATATATATATATATATATATATATATATATATATATATATATATATATATATATATATATCAGTAGAAGCACATTTGTTGCAATGCAAAGTTTCCTATTAGCAGCACTGGGTTTGGTCAGAATGTGGGTGGGCTACCCACAA
>NC_089764.1:21553735-21591235 GCF_040412425.1 Macrobrachium rosenbergii | reverse complement strand
TCCCCAAAAATGCTCACTTGTTTCATGGCACGTCTCTTAATTTTGCCAAAATTGCACACCTGTTTCATGGCACGTCTCTTAATTTCGCCAAAACTGCTCACCTGTTTCATGGCACGTCTCTTAATTTCGCCAAAAATGATCACCTGTTTCATGGCACGTCTCTTAATTTTGCCAAAACTGCTCACCTGTTTCATGGCACGTCTCTTAATTTTGACAAAACTGCTCACCTGTTTCATGGCAAGTCTCTTAATCTTGCCAAAACTGCTCACCTGTTTCATGGCACATCTTAATTTCGCCAAAATTGATCACTTGTTTCATGGCACGTATCTTAACATTGCCAAAACTGCTCACCTGTTTCATGACACGTCTCTTAATTTCGCCAAAACTGCTCACTTGTTTCATGGCACGTCTCTTAATTTTGCCAAAACTGCTCACCTGTTTCATGGCATGTCTCTTAATTTCGCCAAAACTGCTCACCTGTTACATGGCACATTTCTTAATTTCGCCAAAACTGCTCACCTGTTTCATGGCACATATCTTAATTTCACCAAAACTGCTCACTTGTTTCATGGCACGTCTCTTAATTTCGCCAAAACTGCTCACCTGTTTCATGGCATCTCTCTTAATTTTGCCAAAACTGCTCACTTGTTTCATGGCATGTCTCTTAATTTCGCCAAAACTGCTCACCTGTTTCATGGCACATCTATTAATTTCGCCAAAACTGCTCACCTGTTTCAATGCACGTCTCTTAATTTTGCCAAAACTGCTCACCTGTTTCATAGTACATTTCTTAATTTCGCCAAAACTGCTCACCTGTTTCATGGCACGTCTCTTAATTTTGGCAAAACTGCTCACTTGTTTCATGGCACGTCTCTTAATTTCACCAAAACTGCTCACCTGTTTCATGGTACGTCTATTAATTTCGCCAAAAATGCTCACCTGTTTCATGGCATGTCTCTTAATTTTGTCAAAACTACTCACCTGTTTCATGGCATGTCTCTTAATTTTGGCAAAACTGCTCACTTGTTTCATGGCACGTCTCTTAATTTTGCCAAAACTGCACACCTGTTTCAATGCATGTCTCTTAATTTCGCCAAAACTGCTCACTTGTTTCATGGCACATTTCTTAATTTTGCCAAAACTGCTCACCTGTTTCATGGCACATATCTTAATTTCACCAAAACTGCTCACTTGTTTCATGGCACATCTCTTAATTTCGCCAAAATTGATCACTTGTTTCATGGCACGTCTCTTAATTTCCCCAAAACTGCTCACTTGTTTCATGGTACGTCTCTTAATTTTGCCAAAACTGCTCACCTGTTTCATGGCATGCTCTTAATTTTGCCAAAACTGCTCACCTGTTTCATGACACGTCTCTTAATTTCGCCAAAATTGCTCACTTGTTCCATGGCACGTCTCTTAATTTCGCCAAAACTGCTCACCTGCCTCATGGCATGTCTCCTAATTTTGCCAAAACTGCTCACCTGTTTCATGGCACGTCTCATAATTTCGCCAAAACTGCTCACCTGTTTCATGGCATGTCTCTTAATTTCGCCAAAACTGCTCACCAGCTTCATGGCACGTCTCTTAATTTTGCCAAAACTGCTCACTTGTTTCATGGCACGTCTCTTAATTTTGCCAAAATTGCTCACTTATTTCATGGCACGTCTCCTAATTTCGCCAGAACTCCTCACGTGTTTCATGGCACGTCTCTTTATTTCGCCAAAATTGCTCATATGTTTCATGGCACGTATCTTAATTTCACCAAAACTGCTCACCTGTTTCATGGATGTATTAGGAGCAATCATACCTTACGGGCCTCCACAATTATTTTCTCCTCTGTTGTCTACAATTTTTTCCTTGTTATCTCATTCAACCCCAATATCTATATTCCTTTGGTTTCAACTGGGGTTGGGGAGCTGTATTCTGTTCATCGTCTGTTGTTGCTGCATTTGTACAGTCTCTCTCTGAATATTTCTTGCTATCTTCATCCAAAAACACGAGAAACACGGCAAGGAATTGTTTCACGCATGCTTTAACAAATCAAAGGAAATCTCTATTGGACCTAATGTCAGCAAAGGCCTTAATATAGAGGAAGCTACGCTCTAAGATCGTTAAAAATCTTATATAATTTTAAGTACCTCTCCAAGACTACTGCCTTGTATCTAGCAAACTCTTAAGATAGGGCCTAAGGAATTCCTCATAAATGAGGGGTGAAAAATCTGTGAGGCAAATTACAGAAGACAGCAAAGTAGTAAGAGATTAAAGAGAACGGATGAAAAGTAAAGGGCGGAAATATGTGCAGTTATAAACCACAGGGACTGGGATTCATTATTGCTCTGGGGTTATCACACTGTATGTGGTAACTCCAACGTGGAGCTATGTTTCAGATGCTCAAGTGGAATGCAGTATAAAATTTAGGCCAGAGGCCAAGCAATGGGACCTATGAGGTCTTTCAGCGATGAAAGGGAAATTGAGAATAAAAGGTTTTTAACGTGTAACAGGAGGAAAACCTCGCAGCTGCACTATGAAACAATTGTTAGATGGTGGAAAGTAAGATGGAAGAAAGAAAATATGAACGGTGGTATAGTACATGAAATGAAAGGTCTTGTAGCTATGGACCAAAGGGACGCTGCAAAAACCTTAATGCCTACAGTGCACCGAGTGAGGTGCACTAACGGCACTACCCCCTAAGCTCAACAGCTGATCAAAGAACTCTTCAAGGAAAAGTGTGATTTTTTTTTTTTGGTTGGACAGTTTGACTGTATTTTCCTGTAAAATTGTGCAGTAACGCTTCCATCACCATATTATTTACGAAACTACATTGTTTTGAGGTAAAAGTTTCTCATTCATGCTAGTTTTTGAATTTCATTCGCTTTTCCGGACAAAATTAATGACTGGAAAGAGGAGGCAAAAACATCAATGCTCAAATCGAGACCTTTCTTACCAATGCTTCAGGGTGTCTTGACCAGCCTAGCTAAATTACAGTGCTAAAGCACAGTATAAAATTATCACGCATTGTCCCTTTCTGTTAAAATGAATACCTCAACAATGATATCTTACAGTAGGAAGCATTTTTTAACAATAGAATATCAAGTGATATTTTAGGCACAGGTTTTATGGAAATAGACCTTCAGAAGAAGAAGAAGAAGAAGAAGAACCGTAAGGATTAAGAGACCACGATGCTATTGGTAATCAGCAGGTTACGACTGGAAATTCGCACAGCAAATACTTACAGATGATCACTTCCTTCACCTAATAACTGTTTAATTAGATGAATACTTGTCACTTAAACTCCTGAATTACATTTCTGAGTATCAAAATAGACCAAAAACTAATCTGAATTTCCAAACTTACTTGCAGGCTTTTCAGTGTTCGCTGAGGCTCACTGTCATTGCTATAAAACTTATAAGGATTGTCACATATTTTAGGGTTTTGACAAAAAGGGTCAATATTTTTTACCTACATTCTTTGAAGCTTTATGATCATAAAAAATCAGTCTCTGCAGAACCATGGCTAGCGTTCAGAGGCAAATGACATCGTTGTATTATTTTGCTTAGTATCTCTCTTGGAATTGTAATCAGTATCTTAATTTATTGATAATATCTCTTCTAAGAAAAAGACCACACAAGGGCCCTCTCTCAAGAGTTTGCAAAATACGAGGCAGTAGTGAGCTACTTTATAGTAAAAAAAAAAAAATTTTTTTTAGTAGTCTTAAAGCATCTTTAGGAAACCAAATTTCCTGTTAACAGAAAAAACAAACTTTCCGATCAGTGATTTGCTAAAAACCGCTTGTATTCAGAAAGCAGACATCAGAGAAGCTTACACTGAAAACTTCGCAGTTGTTAGCGCCAGACAGCAGCAGGTTTCGTGATTTGTTAGCCAATGGGAGCAGCCTACGCCGTGGTCTCAACTTACAGGGTAAACTTCCACAGAAGAAAGGGATAAATCAGTGTTGATATTTTGTGAGAAGATAATAATAAGACTGGTTTTTGAGAAATGCAATTCAAGTCTTACTAATCCTAAAAGTCTGAATACACTATAATGAACTATTCAGAAAAGTCTGAGATTATTTTAACAAGCTTCCCATTGCGGATAGTTGTGACCTGAGCTCTGTGGAAGATGATCAACCACCAGACGTAATTATGTCCTAAAGATGTCTGCAAGGCTAATTACTTGTTGTTGGCTGCAACAGATTAAAGTTAATTGCTTGATGGCATCTATAGAAACGTGAGGAAAAACTGCCTCTTAATTCTGGGAGGCTTCGCCTCGTATCTCACCAGACATTATTATTTCCCCTCTGTAATTGCGGGTAGTTGTCTTTTTCTAGCAAGTCGACCATGTTGGTTGTCTTCCATCCGGGCAACTCCTCACAAGCTCACGTAATTGCACTTATGGCGAGTTGAGCAGCTTCTCTGCAATAAGGGCGGATTGTACAGGCACGCTTCTGGAGAGGGAAATTTTCATTTTGGGAGCTCAAATAACAGGTGCATGGGCAAATTAAAGGGATTTCTTGATATTGCCCACAATCATTTTCAGGAAATGTTTTTTATTGAGTCGTGATTGTAACTTTTGAGTGCGAAAATATGTAAAGACAATGTGAATATACAGACTAGCATGCGCCTACACCTACCAATACACTACACACATAAATTTATGTGTATGTATATATGTAAATGAATATATATATATATATATATATATATATATATATATATATATATATATACATACAATAATACTGTATATAGGCTATCCACATACACATACGTACACATATAAATATTTATATATATAATTTCCTTTTTAAACTAACCATTAAACAGCAATCCCGTTGTGTCTTTGGTCAAGATTTAAAATTCTATAAAAATTTTCATAAATTAAAATTTGACGAAGGGCAGTTAAACGTATTGTGGGTATAGTGTTTCGTATTTATTACGTTTTTGACACATAACATCTCCAGAGCGAATGAGGTGAAGTTGCGTATCTGAGCAAAAAATTCGTACTCATGGTAGAAAATGCGTGTTTTTAGTTTTATGTAAAAGAGAACTACTGATATGGCTTTCTCTGTCCGTCCGCACTTTTTCTGTCCGCCGTCGGATCTTAAAAACTACTGGGGCTAAAGGTCTGCAAACTGGAGTGTTGATCATCCACCCTCCAATCATCAAACATACCAAACTGCAGCCATCTAGTCTCAGTAGTTTTTATCTTATTTAAGTTTAAGGTTAGCGGTGGATCGTAGGTCAGGCACCGCTAAAGGGGCCAGCCGCCGTCGCATCTTCACTTGACTGCATCAGGGGAGCAACTGAGTGCTGCCAGTTCGTGGATGAGAGTTTCATACTGCAGCACATCGAGAGTTTCACACACAGCATTATATGGTGTCCAGAAAACTCGATTGTGCCGAATAAAATTCGGCGTATTTTTTACTTGTTTAATCTTGGGATGAGGGCAGTATAGAAGTAATAATCCACTGAGGTACATTATGAATATATAAATCATAATAAATTCCATAATAAATGTGAAAAAATACAATTCTTTTCCAGAACTTTCGCGCATTTAATGTGTTCTCGTCTTCGGAGGAATGACTGTGTTGGCTCCACTATTTGTATTGGCATAATGCAGAAAGAGACTTCGATTTTTCGATGATGAAATAAGGAACCAGTTTTTACAGTATTTATTCAATATATACAATTGCATTAATTGATAATTCGTGTCAGTCACCTAACATTTAGCCTACATCTCTTAATATGTATTGTAATCTCAAACAATTTGCAAGTTTTTAAAAATTTCCTTTATTTATCATAACATTCTGACACGGAGTAGAATTTAAGTAAATGATAACATCACCTAAAATACACAGTCCAAAGACTCTTCAATTACTGTATTATGTCAGTACCATCAGGTTACTTAAAGGTAAATTTATCTATAGGTAAATTTATCTATAGCTAGTTATCGCCTATCCCTCGATAGTTCCATACTGTTCTTCTGACCAGTGATTGCTCCAGGTTTGGTTTGCAATTTAACCTTTAAACACAACACCTAGGACATACCACAGTTATGTATTCGCAGGCTCTGAGGATGTTGTAAGTGTCAATAACGGAACTGTAATTATCAAGATATAATGTCAAACACCAAAACCACATGTTTAACAGTTTCTTTTAGTTTTGAATTTTAAACAAGAAAATATTCGGAAAACATTAATATAAACATACATATATATGTATAAACATATATATATATATATATATATATATATATATATATATATATATATATATATATATATATATATATATATATATATATATATATATATGTATGTATATGTATGTGTATGAAATATACAGTACATTTATGTGTGTATACATATATATTATATATATATACATATCTGTAAATCATCTGACCAAGCTAGGATAATAAGAACGTTATTATTATTATTATTATTATTATTATTATTATTATTATTATTATTATTATTATTATTATTATTATTATTATTATTATTATTATTATTATTATTATTATTATTATTATTATTATTATTATTATTATTATTAACGTACACAAATTCCTGCGGAAAAAGCACGAAAGTTAATTACGTGAAAATGGAAAAAAAAGATAGGAGTAAAATGAAACGAATATGAAATTCAGATCTAATAAATAAATAAACAAATAGATGCATAAATAAAAAAAATAATAGTATCTAAAGAAATAAACAGCCTAAACAAGCCGCTCCCAAGATGCATGATACTCTGATGCGCCAAAAAGTTGTCTTATTTTATAATGTTGAAATTCTTTTACAATGCGATGCAAACACTGAGTGTTGTTAGTCATTATTGGTTCCTGGTATTGAATATTTCGACCCAGCAACTCCTACAAGGACACCGGAGACGATACCAAAGAAAAAATAACGCGATCTCTGATATCATAGCAATTGAATTCCTCCGTCAGGACTGCGTCGACACGACTGCGTCAATCTCTGCACTGGCGTCTCTCCCCGTCAAACCTTTTCTGTCGTTTTTCCTTTGATTTTCGAGTTGCCACGTAGACCAAACGGGGCGACGCTATTGGAGACTGATATCGGGCGATGGAATGTTGCATGCTGGTCAATACACATCAAAACGTCGGCGACTTCATTAAAGTGACCCGCAGATACGTCGAGTATTAAAAGGCCCTTGTATTGCTCACCAGCGAGCTGACACACACAAACATACACATACACAGACACGCTGTCACTTATCCTCCAGTCATCCTGGATCCTTGGCGTCAAAATGGCGGCGCCAGTGCTCGCATCTCGGTGGCAGCGACCCTTGAATAATTGATGAGTCATCCGCTGGCGAATTGGCTTCGTGATGGTAGATTTAGGTGCCGCGGAGGCTACGACAGAACTCTTTTATTAGTCGATCGATCCCATCCATATGAGTCTCCTATTCGACGATGCCGATAACAGGCATTATGGGTTGCGTTAATCCAGCGCTGGAAGGAGGTTGTACCCCTGGAAAGGGGTAGAGCTCCTTTGCCTACGCAGCTCAGGAAATTGGCATTCAAACGAAAATAGCTCGAGTGTCAAGAAACCGTGAGAGCGAATAGAAGGGAAGGTCCAGTTGCATCAGCTTCCAAGAATTTAGTCGGCCTCACTGTCGAATTTGGTGAACTGTCTTGGTCACTCGCTGCTGCTACAAAAAGGTTGCTCTTCAGTTCCGCTTCCGGCGCAGATACATCTGTCCCGGTAGAAAAACACTCGAGCCAGCGTTGCTGAATAACACATCATGTTTTGAGAGAAGCCAATTGATCATTTATAAACCAGCCAGCCGATATAAGGATGACTCAACGCGAAATATTTTTGGAATTGCCTAAATGGATTCGAGACTCCTTTGTTATTAACATGTCAAGCACATTCAGCCTCTAATCAAGAGGTTCCAGCACGCCAGCAGGAGGGAGTTCTTAGAGCCTCATGGGGAAGGGGGATGGAGGGGGGGGGATGGGGATGGTGACGACGACGACGACAACGACGACGCCCAAGTCGTACCCAGTGATTTTGATCAAAGGCGATGTGATCTCACCTGGCGCCCTTGTGACGGTCTAGAGGACGGGTTCCGAAAAAACGCGCCAAAAGACCTTTATCCCGAGTCGCGTTCCTGCAGTCGGTTGCGGCACAGCGTCCTCCTTGTAATCATTACTTCGACGGTAATTACACAGCTGGATTCGACTTTGTTATGCGTCTTTTGCCTTCTTCGAGTGGGTTTGACATAAGTCCCTCTGGCACATGAAAGCCCGGTCAGGTTCAATGTCACTGAGGGGCTGGCAAGACCTCATGGCGCTATCTGCATTTCCGGATTTGTGTGGTCATAGAGAAAAGAATATGGTACATGCATACACATATACACACACTCACACACACATATATAATGTACATTATATATATATATATATATATATATATATATATATATATATATATATATATATATATATATATATATATATATATACTGTATACATATATATTTATTTATTTATTCGTATTCATCTTCATGCTCAAGTACATATGATAAATCATTGTTTAAAAATGTTTTCCTTAATCCAGAGAAAAATTGTCTTCGATGCCTCACATGATAATTTTTTCATTGAATATCAATTTAAAAAATTCTTATAAGACATCAGTATAACATTTCTTTACCTTTCTTCTTTGCGCTGAATTTGTTTGCTCTTATTATCTTGGGCTGTATAAATCACAACAATAAAATACTTCTTTTTCATGTGTTCATAAAATACTTCTTTTTCATGTATTCATAACTAATTAATTTAGTGAATGTATTTTCCAAGCTGCTTTTAATAGTTTACAGGAAGGCAAATGTTTTTTGGTCAGGCAAAAATGTGAAAGCTGAAATGGATACTTAGAGTTAAGAATCAAAATGCTTTCCTTTAAACTCAGTAAATACCTTTAGCCATTTTTTCTGATAACTAGGCTTCCAGAAAATTTCTCTCTCTCTCTCTCTCTCTCTCTCTCTCTCTCTCTCTCTCTCTCTCTCTCTCTCTCACATACATACTTCACATACACGTGCATTGCGTAAAAAATGTTATTGTCATGATAAAACCTTCACTTTTAAGATACGCAGTGTATGTATGTATATATATATATAATTTATATATATATATATATATATATATATATATATATATATATATATATATATATATACATATATATATATATATATTTTACACATTGTGCGTATCCTAAAAGTGAAGGTTTTATCATGACTATAAAAATTTTTTAAACAATGCACGTGTATGTGAAGTATGTATGTACATGGGAGAGAGAGAGAGAGAGAGAGAGAGAGAGAGAGAGAGAGAGAGAGAGAGAGAGAGAGAGAGAGAGAGAGAGAGAGAGAGAGAGAAATTTCTGGAAGCTTAGTTATCAGAAAAAATGGCTAAGTTATATACTGAGTTTAAAGGAAAGCATTTTGATTCTTAACTCTACGTATCCATTTCAGCTTTCACATTTTTACCTGACCAAAAAACATTTGCCTTCCTGTAAACTATTAAGAGCAGCTTGGAAAACACACTCACTAACTTAGTCAGTTAATGAATACATGAAAAAGTATTTTATTGTTATGATTTATATAGTCCAAGATGATAAGAGCAAACAAAAGAAATGTTATACATCAGATTTAGTCTTACAAGAATTTTTTGATTGATATTCAATGAAGAAATTATCAGGTGAGGCATCAGCTTCCATTAAAAGCAATTTTTCTCTGGATTAAGGAAAACATTTTTAAACAATAATTTTTTATATGTACTTCAGCATGAAGATGAATACAAATACACAAACAAATAAACATACATACATACACACACACACACACACACACACACATATATATATATATATATATATATATATATATATATATATATATATATATATATATATATATATATGCCACAGTGGTTATCAATATGGATAAAGTGTCGGCTGTCATAGTTAAATGCTCAATTTTCCCCCTTTGTGCTTCCCATGGTCGTCGAAAAGTGATCTTCATACGCGCTGTACACCTAGAAACTTTTAACCCGAATGACACAATACTTACAGAAAGCAGTAAGTTAGTGATAATGTCTTTCACAATTATGAGGTCGGTCTTGCTTCGATTGATCCTACTGTAGCCTTCTGGTTAGTAAAGCAAAAGGACCTTTAATATAAACTTCGTACGTGATGAAACTTATCCAGCTAATTTTCATATTCTTAATCATTAACGGCGTTTTTAGTGAGCACAGACCTAACATATCCGGTGTTCCAAAGGATAGTGTTTATTGTTTTAGTCTGACTGGTGGTATGACTATTGCTGAACTAAGGTACCACAGTATGCATGTGGTAAAATTCTACGCAGCACTTTTTCGCTATCCCGTAATGTTGAGTAAAATGTTTGCTACCTAATGCAAAATGAAATGCCCGCTAACCTTGACAAACATTTGGATCGGTAAAATTTTTCTTTTATGAAAAAGATACCGTGATTGGCAAGGACGTTGAAATCAAGCTCTGGCTCAATGACAAATGAAATACAGATTGGAATACAAAACTCCACCACTTGAAATGAACAGTATGAAAGAATGCTCAAACGAGTTGATTCTCGTGATAGCAACTTCCATAAGTATCTGAGAGAATATGAAGTTTTGCAGATACAATAACGCCGAGAGAACAAGGCGAGTTTCGTGACTTGACTCCAAAGCCGAAATGATAATATCAGAACTGGCTCGATTTATTCAAATCCGTCAAGACGAATGGTGCGTAAGGTGTCTTCCGAGATGTGAGGACAATTCCTCACTTAATAATGGATAAGTCGTCTATAAATCTGAAAGAGGTGGTCAGAAGATAAGTACACACAGTACTGACAATGGAGTAGTCAGAGGATTATAACGATGAACTCTTACAAAATCGAGATTTTAATGACAAACTGGTGATGTACACCGGACCCTCACCATAATTCTATTGGCATTGACATGACTACTTATTCGTTCTGGGTATTTACTTTTGCATTGTCCTCAACGCCACTTTAAAGGCTTCTTTAAACATACTTTTTAATCTGTTAGACATTTCAACATGATTTGTACCATTTTACATGCCTGCGACATTTATTAACATATGCTACCTTTATTGAAAAGTTGCTCACGTAATCCATTTCATCTTTCAGACAGAATACTTGGATTGGTGGGTTTTTTTTATTATGACTTTGGCTATCTACGGATTATTTGCTTTTATTTTTGATGATGTTTATTGATAATGAAATTCTGATGTATCCTTATCCTTCATTGGTGTTTATTTCTTATCCGGAAATACTTAGAACAGTCGTCCTGGGATATTCAAGAATGGCTGTAAAGTTACCCTAGAGTAATATATGTGTTTGCCTCATTCATCTGGCGTATCTGTTTTGCAAAAGCTATGTAGTTCTGAATATATTTAACTCATACCGACATATGTAGGAAAAAAACTCCATAGGATGGGCCAGTTTAATACTCGGAATAGAAGAGTGTGGAATTCGAAAGACAATATTGTATGAGCAACACAAAAAGGAAAGTGTAAGAGGGGTCTGTATCAACGCAAAATAACTTAACTGGGAAGAAAGCTCCCAGGAACCAAGTCTCTGCAGGTAGATGGTCAGAGAGAGCTGTGGAGGGAGTTGTAAGTCATAAAGAATTGTGAGGTTCGCGTACAAGGACGGAAATGATAAATTTGGAAGATTGTCAGTGACTGCAAGACGACTGGGTGGAGTGGCATTTAAAATGGACATGGAGAGTTTTTGCTCTGGAATTTGTTAAAAGGGGTTCAAAGCTTTGTTCTCACAACTGAAAAAATGGGCCAGTGGCTTTCCATGTTTTATTTGTTTGGTTCCTGAAGCACCGCTGGCGGTTTTAGAAGAAACAAGATTTAGTCTTACACGTGTGCAAATTAAATAAATCTAACCCTTCACACACAGTTGAACAGAAGGGATTCAAGTACGTTTAAGTACATAATGCACACGCATACACAAACTCCCACACACAAACATAAATATATATATATACACACATATATGTATATATATATATACACACACACACACACACACACACATATATATATATATATATATATATATATATATATATATATATATATAAAACTTGAAAAAGTTCGAACGAAAATATCATCCTTTTAATGCCCTTCCGTCCGGTTCTTGTTATTTATTTGACTGAGGACAAGAGTCCAGAGTCTTCTTCTACTTGTATTTAAAAGCAACGAAGATTCATTTCAGTTTCCCGTCATCTGTCTAACGACCAGCTAATTACTGCCCCGGGATCTTTCATTGTCTGTCTAGAACAATAATAATGAATCTGTTGATTAAATAATTAGATATGTAAATAAATGAAAAATGATCTTTGATGGTAATAATGCAGATCTGTGGAAATATACAGATATCTAGGTAACTGGCAGAAACTAAAACTACATGTCACAACCCTACGTCAATACGAAAGTTACTACATTCTAAACCTTCACCATATGTAATGCTTTACATATGAGGCACAAAAGATTGATTTGAATTTTTATTGATGACCTGCATTTGGGATTTAAGTTAATTAAACAGAAGAAGGAAAAGAACGTAATAAAATAAATGCTTCTGTTAGGAGATAAATCTAAAGAATCAGCTGTCTTAGGTTTCATGGAAACCACCATCGAATCATGTTTATTGTACAAGTAGGAAAAGTGGTAGTGACACTCCTCGTGCGGATAAAAATCTAAACCAGTTATTATTATTATACATTCCTGTGCTGTTTCTTTGAAAAAAAAAAAAAAAAGCATCTATTCAGCGTATGAGAATTTGTATAAAAACTCATTTATGTTGTCTTGTCAACGGAAGTATACACTGGGTACTGAAGCCTTTACTAATCTCTAACTTATTTATCTTTCTCCTCACAATACACAGCCGTTAGATGCACCGATAATCCTCACAATACACAGCCGTTAGATGCACCGAAGCTTAAATTCATATTCGTTATTATGAGCTTTTGCAGATCTTGGGGTTCTAATCCGCCCCCTCCTTATTAAAAAAAATGAACGACCCTTCATTGTCAATCTCAACCCACGAACTCAAATAAATTATGCGCTAACGCGTTGCAGGAACAGTTCTTTGTAGGAAGCGTTTAACTTCTCAGTTGTCCAGTTTTATGCCCCTGCTGAGGCGATGAAGTCGGAATCCCTTGGACATTGATATCTATGCTCCTCATTTGAGTGCCCATAAATCAAACGTATTTAAGGCAACATTGCCAGATGCTCTTCATATAACAGCTCTGGTCACGTTCCTCGAGTCCTCATGATATCCAACCGAGATTTGAGATAGTAAAGTTACTATGGGCGTTTTCAGCAGAAGCAGATCATATTAGACATGGGTCTCTTTCGACTGAACTGTTATTTAGAATCAGTCGAGCTTTACCTACACGTGGAAGTAATTCTAGACACAAAACAAAGCGTCTCTTCCATATTTTTCTCACTGCATTAAAGAAATGAGGACGTTAATGAATAGTTCTCTTCACCTAACTTTTATTCTCATGACTTGAAAGCGAATGATTTGTTCTTTTCTTACACAGACGAATAAAAAAAGGGCTTCTTTCAAGGAAGGAAAACGCCAGACTAGGTGAAACACCCGTCACGAAAACATGCTGCCGTCGAGGAAAGAATATATGATTCTTCAGACAATTTTGGACGGAGACGTTGCGGCGTGGGTCAGTACATTGTTTGCATAGGGACGAGCGAGGAAGGAAATTCAGGTTGGCTACTAACAAGAAGAGGAAGCACTTGTTGATCTAGGCTTCTAAATAGCCAATCGTCAAAGAGAAACCATATGAAAACTGCAAATCTCCTCCGTGAATGGTGGAGAATCACCATGCGAGAGCAAAACTGATTGGCTAAGCGAGGCGAAGATGCAGTAAAGCCCCGCCCCATTGTCCCCTCTGTGTCACGAGGGGACGCAAGGGGAGACACTGTCATCCTAGCCCTCGCAGACAGGTGGTTGGTTGCCCTCACCACAAACAATCTCGCACTACTGTCCGGGGCTGCTGCTGTTGCTCTTTGTGGCTACGTAAGATTCTAGAAAAAGTGATTTTTGTGGTTTTTGTGGTGATTTCACGTGGAATTTTTATACATCGTTTCAACTGGTGATAATTGTGGTGGCAGAGCTTGTGGTTGTTTGGAGAGTGATGGCCGGTGGAATCCTACAGAGATTTTACTGATTTGCGCCGAGTGAATCCTCAGAGCACTGTCAGTGATTAGCACTTGTTTACACACTCTTTTACTCAGAAATAGAAATCCTGTCTGGTGGAAACTTGCACGAATATACAGTAAAATCTTTGATAAAAAGCTACGATGGATCAAACTATAATTGGAAGCGGAGGGTTGCCTCTTCCGGTGCCCACCACCGGGGGTATAATGCCCATTGGGGCATCTTTGGCCACACTGGCTCCTCTGGAGCCAACTCGATCCTCACCTTACTCAAGTCTACTTCCAGGGGCGGAGTGGGGTTTATTAGAAACCACCGACATCACCCGAGACTACGGCGGCCTCTTTTCGTCGTCCCTCGTCGAATACGGATTACCGCCCATCTTGCCCCGAACGCCCACGCCCCATGACAACATTCACAACACCCACGACTTCTCTTCGTATTCATCTCACTACGGCACACCTGTGGAATACGCGGCGCCTCTCACACCTGAGAGTGATCCGCCCTCCGACGGCAGCGGCTCTCCCACCTCGTCACCACCTGTCACGTCCCAGCACGTGGCACCTCACACTTCCATGCCCAGCAACGCCCATTATACGCCCACTCCGCAGTTTACCAACGCATACACGCAAGGACATGTGCCAACCTTTGCCTCCAGCGGGCTGTCGCCTCCGACGGACGATCTATCTGGCTTGGCTTCGGCTCTCCCGGTCGGCACTCCGGAGCAGCTCTCAGCGCCGTTGGGCCCGTTACTACCGCTACCTGTGCCTTCCGGAGGAGAGCTTAACTTCAGCGCTCTTAGCGCCGATGTCTTGACGTCTCTGGGGTCACTAGTCAACGAACAGCGCAGCAGTGATGTCACCTCCGACCAGAGATCGGACTTGAGTCACGATGCGTCTGAATCCACAGGTCAGTTTTTGAGACTTCGAGAGCCTATTTATCTGCCTGTCTCTCTAGTTACCTGTTTTCCACTTTAATACATCTGTGCGTGAGAAATGACAGCATCAGTGTAATCAGTTTCGTTAAAAACACACGACATTTTTTGTTTTATCTTCAGGAATAAAAAAAAAAATCATGCTCATTTGTTATTATATCTTCAGGAATGAAAAAAAAAATTTCGTGCTCATTTGTTATTATATATTCAGGAATAAAAAAAATAATTTCTTGCATGAATTACTTAAGAAAACGTTATATTATACATAATACTACATACAACGCCCTCCTGAGGAGCTAAGTAAGAATTCGGGCAATAAAGTGAATGGAGAGGATATGATTATATAACAATATCTATAAATAATTTTTACAAATGATTCCACTTTTGAAATATTCCATATCAAGGACATTACAGGGGATTTTTTTTATGTCTTGGTCTTCAAACACGGTGGTGTTAAAAATAATTTTGT
The DNA here is from genome assembly GCF_040412425.1 of Macrobrachium rosenbergii. Classification (NCBI taxonomy): domain Eukaryota; kingdom Metazoa; phylum Arthropoda; class Malacostraca; order Decapoda; family Palaemonidae; genus Macrobrachium; species Macrobrachium rosenbergii. The sequence goes on along the minus strand of NC_089764.1, from coordinate 21,575,577 downwards.
TAAAAATAATTCTTAAAAATAATTTTGTTAAAAATAATTCTTAAAAATAATTTTGTTAAAAATAATTCTTAAAAATAATTTTGTTAAAAATAATTCTGACAGGAAATATTTTGGAGGACTTTCTTCTTTACTTTAACAATCACAGTTATAAGATTTAGAACAATTAATATAAAAAACAATGCTCCTCATTTCTGCAATTTTTTTGATATTCTTTTATAGTTATCATTATAGCAAACATAATAATAATAATACAGTAATCGTAATAACAACAATAGTGATGCTTATCATTCCTACAGATATTACCTGTATTAATATACAAAAAAGAGAAAAACAATTTACTTGTAATATACCAACTGCCAAATTTCAGTCAAGCAAAGCAAGCAAGATCTTTTATTAATCACATACGGATATAAGTGATGCACAAGTTAATATACACATACATACATACATGTACATATATAAACACACACACACACACACACACACACACATATATATATATATATATATATATATATATATATATATATATATATATATATATTAAGCCAAAAATATCGATTACACCCACGGGAAACACAACCGTTAAGGGTAGCTAGCCGAGTGGACAAAGACGACTCTTTATTGTTGCAGCAAATCGTAAGGCCCAGGTTCGAATGTCGGCCGAGGCAGATGCACTTATTAGTTAGTTTTAATCCCCTTGTGTGTAAGTTATTCCAGGGCAGAGTGAATCCGAAATTTAATAATATTTGTGGGGCTTAATGATTGTGATTATAAAAGCCATGCGTGCATAAGTAAAAAAAACATTCACATTATATTATATATATATATATATATATATATATATATATATATATATATATATATATATATATATATATATATATATATATACATATATATGTGTGTGTGTGTGTGTGTGTGTGTGCGTGTGTCTGTGTTTGATTGTTTAGATACAGACAGACAGATAGATAGGGACAGGGTTAAACTAATGGGTTAGAGGGCCAGGGATAAAAAAGTAGAGTTGAATATAAATGACATAAAGCAAATATAATTGTTTCCATTAAATTCTTTGCATCGTCGTCATGCCTTATTTTACCCCCGTTAATTCTTTCCACAGACAAAACATCTTTGACGTGAAAGCTGTTTCGTGATTTATATCTTCATCTTGAGCATCGTCGAAACAAAGTAATTAAGCTTAAATGTCACTACTGCACAGACAGAAGCAATTTCAGCCAACTTTTCAGCCTAAGACGTGGAATACGTCAACAGCCTCCACGTCGTTACGTTACAAAAGGCAATCGTAACGACGTGGCTGATCCTCTCCGTCGACGGAAAATAGAAACGCTTTCCAAATGACTAAGGCTAAATGCAAATGAACCCCGGGCAGCTGTCGGGAAGGAGATTTTTAAAAGACACACGATCTGCCTCGCTGAAAATGGAGAACCTGTTTCTAGGTACAGCTTCTTCGCGGAGAAGGAAGGGAGAGCCGTTCCAAAGATGTTAAGCCCCACCACCTCTGCTGATGGCTGCCGTTAATAGCGTTTAGGAACCCGTTCTAATGTTCTAATTAGGTATTAGGTGGCTCAGTGGCTCCGCCGTGAAGGGGGAGGAACGTTGAGAGTTACGTGTACTGTATGGTGAGAGAGAGAGAGAGCAGGAGAAATGTGATAGAAACCACAAGGTCTATTAGTCACAGTTCTCTCTCTCTCTCTCTCTCTCAGTTTTCGGACACAGCCAGCCCCTCCCTTTCTTAAATTGACTAAATTGCATAAAATGATAACCTTGAATTTCGGTGCATAGTTGGAAAAATAAACAAAGGTCTTTGAAACCTCGCATAAACGAAGAGAGAGAGAGAGAGAGAGAGAGAGAGAGAGAGAGAGAGAGAGAGAGAGAGAGGCGTAAACAATATCACAAGAGCATGAGGGGGTAACTTAACCCTTTAGACTTACAACTATCCCTGCTATGCATTCTCCTTGAACTAGTGATCAAATGACTCATATAGAATAGCCGAGGTTGGATATAATCTTTCAGTCTAGTTGGACAGAAGGGGAAACTTCGAACCCACGAGTAGAGCAAAGTCAGTATACATTAATGATAATGTGTAGAAAAAGTAGACGGCAACAGAGAATTTGAACATTAAGTAACGCACGAAAAGAGAAAATAAGAGCAGATTAGCAGCAAAGAAACCAAGAACAATCAAAACTTATTGTAGGGGAAAACAAAGACAATGAATCAAGGACAGGACTAGGCAGAGTTGGAAGTATTAGCGAACTCATCCACTCGAGAACCTCTAAGATAACGGCGCACATGAAGTTGTCAAGCTTAAGTTCTTGGACCTCTCCGATCACGCTCATCCGATGTCGTCCACTTGTTGACTTATGCACTTTGATAAAGCTGTTTGTTTTGTTTCTGTAAAACATTCCTATTGTTTTGGCGCTGTGCGTACCAATTTACGGGCCAGAGACGGTCGAGTTACAGCCGAGTTTTCCTCTAGACTGAAAAGACCCAAAGGCTCTCCGAATCTCTTCGTTTTAAATATTCCTATTGTTTTGGCGCTGTGCGCACCAATTTACGGGCCAGAGACAGTCGAGCTACAGCCGAGTTTTCCTCTAGACTGAAAAGACCCAAAGGCTCTCCGAATCTCTTCGTTTTCATGCTCTATCGCCAGCTGTTGACAATTTCTGCTTTCTGCTGGTTTGAGGAGCTCATTTTCATGGTGATAAAAGACTAATACGTCTGCCAGAAAGATGAAACCATTAACTAGACGTGACGGCGGAGTCTAGTATCTAAGGCCGCTGGTTGTAAGGCTCAAGCTATGCTACTGTCGCAAAGCCTTCTTCATTGCGATCAATCTGTCTTCATATTTGAGTTCTTAATCATTTCAGTTTGTTGTTCTTTGTTGGCTGACTTTAACTGATGCACGTAGGTTTAATATAATGGCAGGATTACGCTATATGGTAAAGTTAAAGACCATCTATGGTAATCATGAGAGAAATCTAGGCATACCAGTGTGGCACAGTTCGTATTCCCGCCCCGGGTAAAAACCAAGGCTATTAAAATCATGCCCCTATTTCTTACAGGGGTAACTGAATCTATGGTATTTGGTAAACAAAGAGGGTAACTGTAAAACATTCGCGAACTATTATTTACGAGCTAAAAAAAAAAGTAGGGGAGTTTTACGTTCACGTCTACCAAGAATTTCGTGGGTTAACGACTATAATCATAAAACAAAATATTATTTTTTTCTGAATATGTACTGTAAAAGAATAAGGACATTTTTCCTGCTAGTTAAATAAAGACAAAACTATAGTGAGCTGAATAATTGTAGTTTTACTGAAACTTTCAGCAGAAATTCTATGATCTGTGTTCATATATTATACCAATGATATGTAAAACATATCAACGACCCTACAAACTTTTTCTGTCTATCCATCTATCTACGTAATATACATATATATATATATATATATATATATATATATATATATATATATATAGATATATAGATATATAAATAAAAATAAATGTATATATACATGTACGTACATATAATATATCTACAGTATATTATATATTATATGTACATGTATATATACATTTATATATAATATATATCACATCACTTACACAGTAAATTGTATCCATTCCAAGAGTCACATTACAAAACCGGGTCAAATTCCTCACAGAAGGTAAACCGTGAGAAAAAAATAGTCTAACCTCAGATAACTATAGCATAAGCAACCGCTAGTCTACTAGCACCGATAGTCGAAACTATCTAGCTTCTACCAGTTGCTTGGGAGCACAGCTATGCTAACGACTCGGCTAAGAATTTATTCCTTCCCAGTTCCCTTCACAGCCGTTCCCTCAGGGCCGTGTTTTGGTAGGCTATACCGGCGGGAAATTATTTGTGAGTTGACAGATATGAAACCTGTTACCGGCGGGGGTGACTCGGCCTAGGTTTTTCGTGCGGAGAAAGGAGGTTCCCGCGTCTCTGGGTTTCTGGGAATAAACTGAAGTTACCGAAGTTTTTTTTTCTTATTAATTAATTTATTTTTTGCCAGTTAAGTGAGTGACAACGTTCGCTTTTACATTTACTTATTCTTACTGGTTCATTTAATTATTTGGTTTTGTGTGAATCTGCTGTAGGCGTTCGCTGTTTTTTTTTTTTTTAATGTTTATTTTACATGATTTGGTTACATCTGAATATTTTTCTGTTGATAAGTGAGTGAGTTTGCCAACATCAATGTTGTGTCTCAAAATTCTCGCGAATCAGTAAAAATAAAAGGAATGCGCTGCAATATGACACTTATGAAAATTATTTATCGAACAAATTTACTTGCGCGACAATAATAATAATAATAATAACTATTATTATTATTATTATTATTATTATTATTATTATTATTATTATTATTGTTGTTGTTGTTTTGTTTGGTGTGAAATGACGAGTGTAACTACAATGAACATATCCTAGAGAAAATATTGTAAAAACAAATATAACAACAAAACAGAATACAATGTTATATTCTCTCTCTATTCTTCTTCTTACCGGTGTGTTGATTATCAACATTATTTAAACTGCGCAGTTCGTATAAATACCAATATCTTAATTAAGATGCTTCCACAGTACACAGAAACGTGACAAGATGGGAAAAGAAAGTGAAAATAATTTAAAATAAAAATAAAAAAAAAAACAATGAAAATCATAAATAAATATATTACACTGTGTACAGTTTGCCAATGTTTGAAACCCTCAGGTCAGCGTTGTTTCTGACTAATTGATTAAATAGCTTCTGTAAAGTGGCGTTACAGCATTTTTGGTCATCCGTCAAGCTCGGGGTTGTCTTACCGTATTTTTGGCATTCTATGGTTTGGTTGTCTTACCGAGAGAACAGGTTTGCAACAGAAAGGACTTTTTGAAAGGACATTTTGAAAGGACTTCTTGAAAGGAAACCTCAAGGAATTCATCGTCATTGATGTCCGTGGCGTCGATGGGAGGCCAGCTTACATAAATCAATCGGTCGACTGAACCTCGAGCCACGTATTCCCAATTAGTAAGAAGTTATTACTTAAAGTCAGGATAGCAAGCATTACTACAGGGAGATAAAATCTGGACCTTACTTAAGAAAGGCACAAACACGGTCTGTAAAGAAACTGTTACTGATGGTTCAAAACTTTGAAATGTGTTTGCCATGGTTTAGTGCTTTACAACTAGCTAATTTGCTAGAAGAATTAAAGTTAAAGGTTAAAGTCCTCCTGGGCCTCGCAAGGCTCATAGGGCCAGGTGCTGAACTCCAGTTTCTTAGGCCGATAGCCAGGGAGGGATAAGTCCCGTTGCCTAAGACACGTGGCCAGTGTGTCGCTAGGCCCACTGTTTAACCCCCAGCCCGAGGGCTGATACCTATTTTCTTACTAACCCTCTCGAGTTTTCAGACTGCTAGGTTGGCGGGCTACCAGGTTTATGCAATGGTGCCATCCCCAAGCCACCAGTGAGCGGCGAGATTTGAATCCTGGCCCTCTCGACTGGCAGGCGAGAACCTTACCACTGCGCCACATGGCAACAGCTAGAAGAATGCTGACCCCAAACTAATTTTGCATGCATTCAGTTAAGTACTGAATCTGGTCTCTCAGAAGAGACCTAATGAATACAAAATACTTATTTACAATAACTTTATACCTGTTAAGTTATTTACTTTGTTGGGAATGAGCTAAGATGGTTACCCGTGTTCATTGGGGTACTGGAGAACTCACTATTAGACTATGGAGTATCCAGTTTATTTATTTATGTGTTTATTTACTTCTTCTGGCGTTACCGGAATGATTGTTGACGCAAGAGGGCCCTCATGTCACAGACTGACAGAAAAATAAATTTTCTGAAATATGCCTGAGCTTTTTGGCCAAACTTATTGAAAACAAAATTGGAAAAATTAGCCTTTACGATGTTAGTTCTCTATTTTTATAAGAGTAATAACAATATTAATAAAAATAATGTTAGAGAATATTAAAAAATTACCTTAGTAGCCCTAATAATTCCATACACTCTTTTTTACGGAAATTTATTCTAATTGAAAATTAGCCATATTCAATAGAATTTCATGTTTTTGATTCTAAGATTAATAATAATAATAATAATAATAATAATAATAATAATAATAATATCATTATTATTATTATTATTTCTATACAATAATAATAAAAATAAAAATACTATTAATAGTAATAATAACATGTTTCCTTTAGACATTATCACTGCCTTAAGTGTTAACATTCAATTCTCCAGAACACGGATGCGGAGTGTTTATGCACTTATTTTCACCTGTCACTTGGAGGCATATCTTGTTTTTTTTTTTTTTTTTTTAATTTGCCATTTATAACTTTATTGTATATTGTGTAAACTTAAGATCATAATAAATCAGTACATAATCACTATTTATGAAAATGTTGTCTGGGCTTCAGGACGAAGATCATATATCAAGACTATATTATTAGAAAAATAAATAAAACAAAGTAATTTTAACACCATTTAGAAAATAATAATATTTAACGAAACATATGTGAAAGAGGGTGGCTTTTACTTTATAATAATAATAATAATAATAATAATAATAATAATAATAATAATAATAATAATAATAATTAAAATGCAGGATGAAAAAACCCTTAAGAGACTAATGGCAAATGTTTTGATATAAATAAATTTTTTATGTTTTCTGTATGGAGCTGTCGGTGTCATCTCATGGTAATATCCGAAGAGGAAACAGTTTTGAATAATAATATATACAAAAGAAAACTTAAAAATTCATTTTGGAGTTACAGTAAAAATCGAATCAAAATTTTAGAATACGAACGCAGAGGAAGCTTCATCTTGTCCAAAAACGGAGCTACGTTTGTTGAGTATTTCTAAAAATTATCATTCCTGCTGTGATTGTTACTATCTGCTAAGCTAATAAGTTCCTATGCTTTGTAGCTCTGAGTCCTTCCGCTTTTCTTGGCCGGGTGTTTACAATGCGACCCACAACCAACCGCCACTCTGCTGCGATCTGCGTGATTGAAATGAGCATCTGTGCATATAAGTGTGTGTCTCTTTCATTTGCATAACACCGTGTGGTGGCCGTGTCACCAATCTTAACATGTTATGATCTTGGGCCGAGGTGCTTGTACCGTGGCCCTCTGAAGCCTTGAATTTCAGTTCCGCCTGAGTATTCAGATGGCCTATTTTGAATAACATTGATTTTTTACTCTTTGTCTTCTTAGAGGGAAGGCTTAACGTTCTATTTATTCGTCAGGCTAAAAATCATAAAAAAGTTTACTCAGCATGTATGTTTCCAATGCTATAGTTTTTTTATTTCTTTTTACTTCAAGAGGTGTGTTCAGGAGTGCTTCTCAAACTAGACAAGAAATGAAGGGTTATGTGTCTTTAATGTCCTACTTCCTTTTTTCTTTTCTCTTTTGTTTCAGTCACGTTGCCTCTACAATTCCTCTATCTCTAGAAGGTCGAGACAACTACACTCTTACTTTTAATCGTGGTTTGTCGTTTCTAACTTCCCTATCAGTATATAAAAATTTCTCCGTTTGTACCTATTTATTTAAGATATTTTCTTCCATTTTATTCCTTTTGCATCGCTGTTATCATGTTAGATTTCAAAGATTCAATTCCTACGGGGTAAATGTTCAAGTATATTACTAACTGACAGTTTATTTTTTCGTACACACAGGATTTTCATGTCTGAATTCCTGTGGTTTAAATAATGAACATGGGTTTGCTATTAATAATAATAATAATAATAATAATAATAATAATAATAATAATAATAATAATAATAATAATAATAATAATAATAATAATAATAAAACATATCCATAGTTATGTATATGTACATATATTTAAGGATAAACAGATTCCCGAAAGCTATCTGTACAGATTTATCCTTAAATAAATATATGTACCTATATATAACTCTGGATTTGTTTCTCCATTTTGAGACTCATGCTACTATGAGTATTTTTAATAATAATAATAATAATAATAATAATAATAATAATAATAATAATAATAATAATAATAATAATAATAATAATTCAGCTAGGTCTGTTCTTTAGATGACTGTGGCCTCAACCACCTTCAATGCTACTGGGGCAGCCATTTAAAAGCACAAATTTTCATATATACTACGTTATTATGAAGATACCAGATATTAATGTTAATCCCATCTCTTCGTTAAAATTAAAGTAACAAATTTGAGCTTATTCAATCCCTAAAAAAGCTATAAAAAAAACTATAACAATGATCAGCCTTGGTTTGACAAAGGTGTAGACCCTGAAAGATTAAATATTCTGGTAATAATCTGCAAACAAAACTCAGAAAAATATCCGAACTTCATCTCTGATGGAGCAGGGTACAATCCTTCGTCTCTGCATCCAGCGCGCTTATTTTCCATACCTCATTAATACAAAGAACAAAGTAGAGCTGCGGTATAGGGCCTTTGAGTCTAAATAGTTTTCTAATGATATTATTCTTCCTAAACTCATTTATCCTGAATCCTTTCTCACCAAATTTTTTTTTTTTCCTTAAATTCGTTCTGCCACGAAAACCTTGATTTTCTGTGTCGGATCGAACGTGTTTTGAAAGTACTTCTTACAACAATTGCAGACCAATCTCTATTATTCTGCTGCGCTATTTGGTAACATAAAAACAACCTTCCAGCCCTTATAATGAGTACCTTGAACCTAAGCACAGTGTCAGAAGCATTTTGATACTTGCTATGTCCTCTGGATCTAACTAGAGATCCTTATTACAACTTGAAAAGTGACGTGATTCCAGACAATTCAAAGCTGACTTTAGTGTGGCCTTCAGTTTCAAGCTTTACCAATGAACTTCATTATTTTGATTTTGGTGGCTATGAGAATCACTGTTAATGGTTTTTCCAGTTTAACCTAGACGTCTAATATGTGATGTTTTGAATGCAATGCAGTAGCAATTGACAAACGTTCATCAAACAAATTACTATGAGTCTGTATTGCAAATTACTCTTATCTCGGCCTACTAACATCCATCAAAAAGCCTCCGATCGCTCGTTCCGGTTACTGTTGCTTTCGCTCCCAGTTCCAGTGCAGTTCTTCAGTTAGATGAAGCCATTGATTTGCCGTCCTGTTCAGCCTGAGTAAGTGTTTACGTTGAACAAGTCAAAAATACATATAACCTATGAAGCGAACTTCGAAGAAAAACGATGTCCATTTGTGAAAATTATAATTAAAAGAAATTGCAGATCCAACTACGACAGCAAACCGAAAAGTAAGTAATAATGAAATGATGGATACAACAAAAAAACATTTGCCCAGTAAGTGGATGTATATGGCAATGATGCACGCACATGTCAAGCAATATTCCAGACTCGGAAGTCCATTTTTATTTTAGTCTTTTCAAGAGATGTAATTGTTGGGCTTATAATAAGACGCCAGAGTACGTTGAAAATATAAACCTTTAGTTATTCCTTCCTTAAACGTAGAAGAAACTAGCTTTAACATAGATTCACGATTGACCAGTGATGGTCCATCATGGCTGAAACTAAGCTTTTGGCAAAACTAAGATCTGACCGATTACCAAGGTTCACTGTGAATAAATAACAATGCACTTGATGATCCAGAATAGTACACTGAGTGTTACCCTGGAATCTTCGGTCAACACTAAAAGTCGTGTCTTCTAATAATGCCAGAAAACTTTTCATTTGTTGTAAGGGTTTCTTTCACCGCTGCTAGTGATTATTTATTCTAGACAAAATTATTCAGTGATGGATTCCTTATTCCTAACTCTGGTGCTTGTTTTGGAGGTATCCTATGTGCTAGTCTATCATAAGCTATATTTCAGCACATAACTTCTTCAAACATGTTCTAATTCTAGAGCCTTATGAAGAACGGGGTCTGCATCAACATTCTACTGAGATCTTAGGATACCACACAAGCTCAGCGCCAGGGTTTTTTTTTTTTCCAGAATTTTTGCTATGGAAAGTTTGTTCCTTTAAGGTTTCCATTTGCTATGGAAATTTTGTTCACAAGTTTAAGAGAGTCTCGAATATTGCTTGACATGTGCCTGCATCCTTGCAATAAACATTCACCTACTAGGCAAATGTTTATATAAGCATGTCTTTTTGTTGTATCTTTATCATTTAATTATTTCTTACTTTTCGGCTTGCTATCATAGTTGGTTCTGCAATTTCCTTTTTTTATATTTTTTCACAACCGGACATAGTTTTTCTTCGAAGTTCGCTTCATAGGTTATATGTATTTTTGACTTGTTCAATGTAAACACGTACTCAAGCTGAACAGGACGGCAAATCAATGGCTTCATCTACCTGAAGAACTGCGAGAGCTAGAAAGACTGGAACTGGGAGCGAAAGCAACAGTAACCGGAACGAAAAAAAAAAAACTATTGAGATGCCTTTGTCTGTCCATCAGCACTTTTTTCTGTACGCACTTTTTCTGTCCGCCCTCAGGTCGTAACAACTACTGAGGCCAGAAGGCTGCAAATTGGCATGTTGATCATCCACCCTCCAATCATCAAACCTACCAAATTGCAGCCCTCTGGTCACAGTAGTTTTTATTCTATTTAAGGTTAAAGGTAGCCATAATCGTGCGTCTGGGAACAATATAGGATAGGCCACCACAGGGCCGTGGTTAAAGTTCCATGGGCCGCGGCTTAAAGCATTATACCGAGACCACCCAAATATTGGTCTATTTTCGGTGGCCTTGATTATACGCTGTACAGGAAGCTCAATTGCGCCAATTCGGCGCATTTTTTACTTGTTTGATCATGTCCACAGAAACTGGAAGTGGTGGCCTGATGGATGTCAGTAGGCCAAGATAAGAGTTATTTGCAATACAGACTCATTGTAATTTGTTTTATGAATGTTCGTTATTCAATACTGCATGGTATTTATTAATTTCCATTCTCATTTTTGCCCAGTTGTTTTATCTACCGCATATCATTCCGTCCCGACTTCATGGAAAAACAGACTTTACTGCTAATCACATCTCAAAATCACAATTACATTTATTTTAATTCCATATCACAGGAAGTCACTCAATCCTCATTTATCATGAAATGTAGGCAGTGGAACTTCCTGCCTGTGTTCCAGGAGTTCTGTAAAAGAATTACGGTCGAAATATGACTGGTCATTCACAAAACTAATACAATATAGAAGTATTCACAACAATTGTGTATACTTTTAATTACAAACCTTTGTTTGAAAAAATACAATGTCACGACTATGTACTCAGCTGAGTTGTCCATACTCCCACAGCATACATAACCACGCATATCGGAATCGGAATATAAAATTTAGGGCAAAGGCCAGGCGCTGGGACCTACGAGGTCATTCAGCTTTGAAAACAATGTTGAAACAATGGTTAGGAGAGGGTGGAAAGTAAGTTGGAAGAAAGAGAATATGAATGGAGGTATAGTAAAAGGAATGGAGGGGGTTGCAAGCTAGAGGCCGAAGAGACGCTACAAAGAACCTCAAGTATTGCTTACTGTGCACCGCGTGAGGTACACTGACGCCAGTACACCCTACGGGAAACATATCAATGTTAATCAATCTCCACAAAACTGCTGATTGGCAAGATTGTAACAATTAGTTAATTATAAACGTCTAATTTTTTTATATACTCATACGTATTAAGCTGCAAATTTCACATGATACCGAATTCACTATACCTTGGAAATATCTTCCACGAAAGAATGAAATAGATTAGATTATAGGATTTAGGCCAAAGGCCAAGCCCTGGGACCTATGAGGTCATTCATTGCTGAAACGGAAATTGACAGCAAAAAGGACTGAAAGGTGTAACACGACGAAAACCTCGCAGTTGCACTATGAAACAATTCTTACACGAAAAGGAGACTTATAACTGATACGTGCATATCTTCCCGGCCATGAATAGAACCTGGGCCTTTGGTTTAGATACAGTGATAGACAGATGACTGGAGCATTCAGCTATCAAGGACACAAGTTGATATCGACTCTACCGTACACATTCCCGTCGAATTCAGGCTCTGTACTTACAGCCGTTATCAGCCCACCTCCACAATGATAACTGAATTGGGTAATTAAGAAGTTTTGTCACTTGCATACCGTACATGTGATATATATATATATATATATATATATATATATATATATATATATATATATATATATATATATATATATATATACTGTATATGCAAGGAAAAAATGAAAAATAGCAAGTGGAGCATTTTTGGTTAATTTGGCCAAATTTCTGAGGCATTATCAAGTCTCATCTTCAGGGCTGTAAAATGATACAATAGATACAAATTAAAAAAAGACTCAGTATACGAACTGTACATTAAAGTTTATAAAGGTTAATATGTCAGATTAACTTTTAATCATTTGATGATAAATTGAAATAAAAACGAAAGGAAAACTTTAAAATCAGAGAGACCAGTTGGGCACTGGTCCTTGTGCTACACAGGCTGTTTTCCACCTTATTCCTGATAAATCTTCGGCGTTCCAGATGCCCCAACCTTCTAGTTTATATATATATATATATATATATATATATATATATATATATATATATATATATATATATATATATATAATATACTGTATATATGTACTTCAACTTAGCAGACTTCTGTACTTATCAGATACTGTATTTTGATTATTTCTTCCTATGCCACCATTTTGGATGTAGTCAATTTGTTAGTAAATCTCTTATATTGACTATTAAGTGTAAAGTACAAGTTAGTTTTGGTTATGAACTATGTGGAATTGCTGTTAAATATAAGATATCTAGAAAATACTCAATTGCAGGTATTTAATGGACTTTGTTGCTTATCAGAAAGGCCAGACCTCTAAAGTTAAGGTGCCACTGTATATGTACGAGTATATGTATGTATGTATGCATGCATGTATGTATATATATATAAAATATACATATGTATCTGCAATATATTCAATTTCTAGGAACCTTCTCTTTCTAATTACATACCCTCCGAGTGAAAGCAAGCTGAAATCTGTTATGCAGTGCAGTGAGATTACCTACCAACTTCACCCCCCCAACCCCCCGCCTTATCCGCTTTACACTTTCTAAAATAACCCTGTTCAAGAAATTAAACGTCATACGGTGGTCCTCCTGGGACCATAATGGCATAGTCTTTTATTTCTTCGTGAAACGTAATCTCATATCCGGCAGCGTCCTATTTAACAGCAGTTTCATGACGTCTTTCTCTCCTGTAGAAGACATCAGCGATCTCCCTCTGGGATCGTCTGCGAGCCATTTTTTTATTTCTTTTTTTTTTTTTGTTTCTGCGGCGCCCTTTCTGCAGGATCTCGATCGTGAGAGGCGTGTCGGAATTGGAATCTCTCCCGAGCTTTTGAAATTACACATTACAGTCTCCTCATGAATTTATTACGTAAGTCACAATTTGCAAAGGGTAAAAATGTATCGCGTTTTGTCACTTTAGTTGACAGTTAACTGTCAGAAGGGTCATGTTTATCTATTTTTGTATAACTACGCGCCCTTTCTCATAAAGTCCCTGTATTCTTCCTCAGCATTCCCTTGTTTAATAAACCCTCTTTTCCCCCTCTTTGGGATCACATCATACAGTGAGGAAGGAACTTGTCTCGGTTAGGCTATATATCACACGATTAATAATTATTATCGAACTCTACTGAGCTGGTAATTTTACACAATCATTTTGTCGACAAATTTGATTTAATATTTTTGCTTCGCCTATCAAGATGTACTGTATTTTACTTGTGTACTAAATCAAGATAATCACTTCCATATGATACATAATAAGACAAATAACTTCCAGATTATAGTCCAAAAAAAAAAAGAGAAAAATGAGAAAATTTGACATTTGAAAAAAAACCTTATCATGAAAATTATGTGCTTCAAACTCTGACCCTCTGTACATCAGTGATAAAAATCTACACCAATTACACCAAATATATATCAGTGAGAACAATGATCAATTTTGTCACTTTTTATGCCTCATCAATTTCTTCCTTTCATGCAAAGACTAAGACATGTAAATAAAAAGGCTAAAACTTATATCACTGGCCGCGATAAATCAAATTTGAAAGTAACAGGCAGTATGCAGATCATATGTATCTATAAACGTCTTCGAAATAACAGCCTCCAGTAACCGCTACCACCAACATCGTAATACTAATATATAAAAATAATATTAATTATTAATATCACCCTGGAACGTTTCTGTGCATAAGTCCTGCCTTTCGTTCAGTAGTCAAAAGACCGTGTATAGCGTTAGAAGTCATATTTTGAGAAAAAATGCTCATTGTTGAAAGAGCATTATCAATAATAATAATAATAATAATAATAATAATAATAATAATAATAATAATAATAATAATAATAATAATAACACGGCATTATTTATGATATATATTTATACTGTATATATATATATATATATATATATATATATATATATATATATATATATATATATATATTTGCATTTTATATATAAGTATATATTATATAAATATTTACATTTTATATATAATGTATATATATATATATATATATATATATATATATATATATATATATATATATATATATATATACCTCTGAGAAGAACCGTCAAATTAACACCATATAAGGAGAGGTCTATATATATATATATATATATATATATACATATATACAGTATATATATATATGTATATATATAATATATATATGTATATATATATATATATATATATATATATATATATATATATATATATATATATATATACTTCTCCATATAGGGAAGCTCCAGATGGTGTTAATTTGACGGTTCTTCTCGAGATGAGGTCGCTAACCCCACTGCTTAGGTCAGCAGAGGCGTGATGGATTTTTATGGTTAATGGATCAAATTCATTACCCCAGGTAGGTCGATCTCGGGTCTGTCACTTTTGAAGGAAGGTCGATAATAACACTGACCTATAAATAAACGTGGAAGATAGAAAGATCGAATAAGGACTGCATGAGGGTTAATGGGATGTCTTACAATTGCAAATGGAAACTCAAGTTTACAGGCAAGATGGCAGTGAGTACTGCAGAAAATATATGAGGGCAATGTGCCTCGTTGTTGACGTAATGTGATGTTGGGATCCCACAATAAGCCGTAGGTCCCTCTGCTAGGTAACCAGTTGGTTCTTAGCCACGTAAAATAAATCTAATCCTTTGGGCCAGCCCTAGGAGTGCTGTTAATCAGCTCAGTGGTCTGGTTAATCTAAGATATACTCTGAACTTCTCAGTTCCAGAGGTGCTTTATTCCTCACACCGTTAGACTGTGGAACAGCCTACCAGAGGATTGTCGTGCGACTGAAACTTCAGAAGTTCAAGCAAAGATGCAATGCATATACCCTACTACAATTCAACTTGTATTTTAATATTTTACTTACATTTTTACTTATTCATTTATCAATTTGTTAATTTATCTCTTTTTTTTTTTTTTTAATAACTGATCTCCCTTCACCTTCTGTTACTTCTTTCAAAATGAGCACCATATTCTTAGGAAGCTTAAATTTCAAGTCAATGTCCTCTGTAGGCTTGTTCCATACGAATAGGGTTCATCTTCTGAATAAAAACAAAAATAATAATGTGATGCTGAAGAGCATATACCACGCCACCTATTCTGTGATTTAAGTCTTCTCCCAAATATTCATACTAATAAACTTTCTCCTTTCTTCCGCCATCCATACTAAAATTCTGTAGCCCATCTTCCTTGGTCCTAATTAACCATTAAAACCTGACAATTGCTCACACAAAATTCGAGATTCCTGATTTCCAAATGCTCTCAAACTCTTCCATAAGTCTTTGGGGTTTCTCTTCACATTTCTGTTTTCTTGCATCATTCCATCCATGAAGATATTATGTAACCATGGAGACAATAACGCGTCCTTGTCTCAGACCCAGTTTTACACTAAACTACTCGCTTTTAACGGACCGTATGAAGTTCCTCGTTGGGCGAGTCGGTAGAGTTGTGGGCCAGCACTCGCTAGGCCCGAGTTCGAGTCTCTGGCCGGCTAATGAACAATTAGAGGAATTTATTTCTGGTGATAGAAATTCATTTCTCGCTATAATGTGGTTCGGATTCCATAATAAGCTGTAGGTCCCGTTGCTAAGTAACCAATTGGTTCTTAGCCACGTAAAATAAGTCTAATCCTTCGGGCCAGCCCTAGGAGAGCTGTTAATCAGCTCAGTGGTCTGGTTAAACTAAGGTAAACTTAACTTTTTTTAACGGACCGTATCAAAATTAACCCCTACCTTACAAATTCGCCACTAGACAGTTCTTTTCAATCAGTTTATGCCACACACACACACACACACACACACACACACACACACACACACACACACACACCCCTTCCTTACAATTAAACTTCTCAGACATGTGTTAAATACCAAGTACTTGATCAACATACCCTACCTTTGCCTAACTTCCAATGCTCTTCTCTATTCAGTCCCCTATTATCTTACTATTTCTGTTAATGTTCAACCATATTTTCCTCGGTATACTAAGCATAAAGATGCTTCTATAAAACTTACTATCACTACACAGTTCTCTTTCTTACAAATCTCTTTATAACCTTTTCCTCATCCAGATAACTGACCTTACATTCACCATTTTCCAAACTACAGTATTTCTTGCGTAGTCCTTTCATATTGTGTTGTCTTCCTGTTCATCAACCCCCTAACAGCACACAAACACATACACACACATGTATATACATGTATATAAATAAAGATAAAATCCACGAAGGACACGTCTGCTAAGTAAAGGACGTGGTGTCGAAAGGCCTCGCAGCACTCCAGTGTTTCCTTTTCCACGAATGCTAAGTAAAGGACGTAGTGTCGAAAGGCCTCGCAGCACTCCAGTGTTTCCGTTTCCTTCGTGGATTTTATCTTTATTTATATATTCATCACGTTTCGTATTATCGTGATTCAGTTATGCATACATGTATATATGCGTGTGTATTTATATATGTATATGTACATAAATTTCTGACTCACATCGGGATCGAACCCAGGTCTTTCAACTGAAAGACAAGACCGCTACCAACCAAGCGCTGATGTGAGTCAGAAATTTATTTCTGTTGCACACGTGATTGTGTGTTGATCATTTCTATGTATATGTATATATATATATATATGTATATGTACACTCGTATGTATATACTGTATATAATATATACATATAATATATATATATATATTCGCTTATGTTTTTGTGTGTGTAAATCGATAACTCGTTGGAAGGACTGAGAGATCGGCTTACGCAAGCCATCTCCTGCGGCCGCCCATCTATAACACTAGAAATAAAAAAAAAAAACTTAAAATCCCAACTATATAAAAATGACAGAAAATTTAGCGTACTCTAATCACTCAAAACCACAACAAATTAACAATATATTCACATAACTACTTAGTAGCAAGACAGAACTACACACACATGACCGGAAGTCCAAGGAATACTGGTTTATCACAGCAGTCGATTGCTCGAGATTTCAGCAAACGAACATGAGGCTGTTGTTTTGAATTTACTTTGGTATTTGTTCATGAGATATTTCGTCGTTGTGCAAATACTTCGCGTTACTTTTTCAAAGATTCAATTCAATGTCAATGGACGAATATCCATATAATTTTCCGTTAGGCATGAATTGAACTGAATATAGAATTTAGGTCAAAGGCCAAGCACTGGGACCCATGAGGTCATTCAGCGCTGAAACGGAAATTGACAGTAAAAGGTTGGAAAGGTGTAACAGGTGGAAAACCTCAAAGCAGTTGCACCAAGAATCAATTGTTAGGAGAGGTTGGAAAGTAAGATGGAAGACAGAATATGAAAGGAAGTACAGTAAAAAGGAACGAAAGGGGTTGCAGCTATATGGCAGCGGGCACGCTGCAAAGAACCTCAAGTAACGCCTACAGTGCACCGCATGAGGCGCACTGATGGCACTGCCCCCCTACGGAAAAATTCAATCTCGAAAGGAGCCAATCAAACAAAATACAACACCTAAAACAAACTGATTAACTACTTGTCACTTTCGCCCAGCATTTGCTGAAACCAATCTTCATGCTCCCCATGACGCGATTATCCAATCTTCTCTTCTACGATCTGAAATGCCCTCCGTGACTGGGTTAGACGGTGGGGAGGGGGGGCGGGGTGGTGTCTGTAGATGATAGGGGTGGGGAGGGGAAGGGTATGGTGCCAGTCAGCCATATCATCGCTTCCTCTTCTAAGCATTGGGTTTCTCCAGTTCTTAAAAGAGGATTTCGCTTGGCACTTCCTACATCCTTTCTCATGCTCCTAAATTACTTATTATAGGATCCGATCCTGAGGATCACTGTTCTTGTTTTCCTTCTCTTGCGCTCATACTTTATATATATATATATATATATATATATATATATATATATATATATATATATATATATATATATATATATATATATACTGTATATCTGTATATATATATTTATATATATATATATATATTTACATATATATATGTACGTATATATACATACATACATACATACATATGCATATACATATATAGAAATATTCGACACACAATCACGTGTGGAACAGAAATAAATTTCTGACTCACATCAGGATCGAACCCAGGTCTTCCCTTGCCTTTCAACTGAAAGACCTGGGTTCGATCCTGATGTGAGTCAGAAATTTATTTCATATACATATAGGCTATGTGTGTGTGTGTGTGTGTGTGTGTGTGTGTGTGTGTGTGTGTGTGTGTGTGTGTGTGTGTGTGTGGTCGTGGGCTTTGAAGTTTAGTGGTATCACGATTGCCTTATAAAAACAGCAGGGTTCGAATTCTTGCGATCGAATGGTTTTCGTACATTGGTGTCACAACGACTTCCGGGCGAGGACGGAACGATATGGAGACGTACCGTGAAAATCCAGTGAGTCGGGTAACCTAAAGTGTGAATATGTAACAGCAGGGTTCGAATTCTTGCGATCGAATGGTTTTCGTACATTGGTGTCACAACGACTTCCGGGCGAGGACGGAACGATATGGAGACGTACCGTGAAAATCCAGTGAGTCGGGCAACCTAAAGTGTGAATATGTAACTAGCAGTTTTAGATGGCTACTAAGTCACACACGGAGTGAAGAAGACCAGAAAGTTAATAACCACATCTCTAAATACTAACTGGGAATTGGAAGGGCTCACATACACACACACTATATATATATATATATATATATATATATATATATATATATATATATGCTGGTACCAGGACTAGCAATTACTATGGATGAGGTTTCTGGCCCCATGCCCTTTTCTTGGTCTTAGTTGGGGTGGGTACTGTATTGTGCGGCGCGTGTGTATTTATAAAGAGAGAGAGAGAGAGAGAGAGAGAGAGAGAGAGAGAGAGAGAGAGAGAGAGAGAGAGAGAGAGAGAGAGAGAGAGAGAGGGCAGGCAGAATATTTTCTTTAACGATATACCAATATCTATAATTGTATTGTGGTGTATATTCGTTTTCGTACTGTTTTGTCCAGCTTCTCTCTTTCTCTCGTTACAGAGAGAGAGAGAGAGAGAGAGAGAGAGAGAGAGAGAGAGAGAGAGAGAGAGATTCATTAAGCATGATTATATAAACACGCCATCTTGAGACTTATTACCAATATGTACGTTTGTACAAATCATCTTTTTGCCCTCGTCATTCATAATGCTCTCATAAAATACATGTAGTAATCCGGCATTAAAAAACTGCTGTCCTTCATTGATCACGGTGCGTGGCTGTCACAGACAGCCGCCTTTCTCGCCTCTCCAACGGTCGAGGTCTCTCTTGATGGATGTCAACAATAGTCTCTGAGCTTACATGGTCCCTCAAAGCTTAGAGCATTCCTTTTGATACCATTCGCTTGTTTGGATAAGAATATCTCATGTCAAAGAAACGACCAAAAGAGTCTATCTTCCTTTGTCTAACAAAAGCGCATAGGACATCAAACAACTTCCTTTGAGAGCGCTGTTGGTTGTCAGCGGTCATTACGAAATGAAGATGGCATTATCTGCGAGAGTGAGCGAACATGTCACATGCTTTTAGGACCTAGAAATGTTTGAGGCTTCCAAGAAGGGATATCTTTTTGCTTACGAGATTAAGGTGAAATATACTCATCCTGTAGTATGTGGTATCTCGAATACTGATGAGTTGTTGAAGGGTAATTCTTTGCCCGTGTCAAGCGAAAATCGCCTCTATTTACGGAAAAGGCTGAGGCAAAACTGGGATCAAACACCAAGGCAGCTGATTTACGGTTTAATCCCAAGATTGCTGCATAATCCGATCAGCAGTTGGGATTTGGACCATCCTCCGCTGTCATCGTTTTGGCGCATAAATCATCGAACAACGCTTTCGAAAACCCTTCAGAGGACGCTGATTATTACATTCCCCTCGTCATGCCCTCATCGGGAATACTTCCCCCCTCGACGCACTCGATAACTTCCAATAACAGCAGCTGCATACCAGTGTAATTTGTCGTCGGAGTCAGCTTGGCTCGTATTCCGACGAACCCCCGACAGCTGCCACGAGACAAGTGTCTCCCGCCATCATCTCCATGACCTTTCACTCGCTGCCGCCCGAGAAGCTTCAAGAACACCAGGACTTCTTGCATGAGTGCTTGGCAACATAATAATGTTGAATGCTGTAAATGCAGACCACATGTAGAACCCGCATTCGGGTAGAACCTCCTGGGAAATGAGTAAACACCAGGGCTGAAGAAACACCGGTGGAGTGGAGCCCTTCTGCACTCGGGGAGTTGGATGTGGAAGACCCTGGGCCGAGGGAAACATGAGCCGACATCCTCTTTGTTTTTGTGGGCGTCCCACCTGAGCCTCGAGTCTTGCTGACGTCACGACGACGTCACGGCTACGTCAGCGGGATGGTTGCTCTCTGCCCGGGGCCCAGGCGCACACGTTTTTGTGGCCGGTTTTTGTGCGACAGAGTCACATAGCAGTGTCATTATGAGGATATAGTTAGTGTCAAAGCGTGGAGGAGAGGAGGAGGAGGCTGGACGGGGACCCACGACACGCTTTGCTCCTCTACCAGGATGTGGCTCCAACGACCGCCTACGTAAACAACTTTTCAAAACACGCCACATTACTCCGGTTAAAAGCATGAAAGGTCGATGCACATGTAAGCCTAAAGAACTGATTACAGCAGCGCTGTCAACTCATGAAAAACGGCTGATAATTGTACAGCAAACGAAAAAAAAAATTCTGTATTAAAAGAAGTTATTCGTTGGCAGATTGTGAAATATACTCGCTCTGTAAGAGTAAACGGTACTGAATACCATGTTGCTGCGACTGACAAGCATGTAGCCTATTTGTGTATAAAAATGTTTTTCAGCGAATTTGAAATGAAAGGAGAGCCGCTGTAATTCATGACAAGTGCTCAATTAAGAAGCAGAGAGCGAGGCGACGACCTCCCCCTCAAAATGTCCGACAATTACAAATGTCTTTGATAAGCACGAGGCCTTTAGGAGCCCCGTCCCAGTGGGTGGGAGGTGGGAGGTGGGCAAAGGACACCCAGCTTTGGCCCTTAGTACAAAAGATAAAGTTAAGTAATGCACAATCATGCCTTTTCCAAGATAAGCAGCTTCGCGTTATCTTCTCAAATTCAGTTCTAGATCCGTAAACAACACTTGCCCTCCCATGCCCATTTTGGGCACGCCGAGCTGCAATTAAATATGCGCATAATTGCGTTGCCAAAAAAAAAAAAAACCGCTCACATATGTGCTTTTATGTTCTGAGTCGGCAGCTGCATACC
>NC_089764.1:21513735-21548735 GCF_040412425.1 Macrobrachium rosenbergii | reverse complement strand
TAAATGTTCTTTTAGTGATTTTTTGTAACGTGTTATTCCTTAACATAACTGTGCAGCAAAGTTCTTTGAGAACCTCGGTCAGGCTCCATACAACGGCCCCTAATTTTACTTTTAGTTGCTTTTTGCAGGAAGCTTGTATATTTCCTTTTCCTGGAACAGCGAGACCAACAGGCTCTGATTCGAAAGGTCAATGAATTCTTTTAACTTTTCTTAAAAAAAAAAAAATTCTTTTAACTTTTCTTAAAGAGAAAACAGTGTCTTTGCTGGATCCTTCTCGGCTGTCACTTCTGGGGAGAGTGTTTCCGTCAAGTTATGACTCTCCATTTTCAAGAGAATTCTGTCATGAACAAACTCCGTTTCATACTTAAATCTTTCCTTGTTGTGTTTCCCATTTAATAGCCCGGTTATGGCTACCCATCATTCCCCATTCCATCCCATACATCATAACCCATCCTTTCAGCAATCCCATTATACTCCTTTTCTCCCCATCACCCATCACACTTTCTCTCCTTATTCTCTCGCCATTATTCTTCACAAAGTTTCTATTTTCTGTCCCGTTTCTCTCGGTCTCTTCGTACTTTGTTCGTTCGGCTTGGAAGTGTTCCTTATACCTCCCCCAACCCCTCCCCCTCCACTCCCCGACCTAGCTAAGCTCCGTCCTTACATCCGGGTTGCGTACTGGCCCGCGTGGTGAACACAGCCAGTGGCATCTTGAGGCTTAGAATATATTGTTCTATTATTCCTCCGGGCTTCATAAACAAAAGGGTATTTTTAACTCGGGGAGAGGATTTAATCACATTCCTCTCTTTTTTTTCGTTTTCCACTTGTGTAAATAAGAGCACGATCTGTTCCGGTGTTCTTTGCGTCACAGCTTTGAGTGAATCACGTCTTCTCCATCTCCGTATGTCCGTCTGTCGTTTGTGCGTTTTTCTTTGGATTTCTGTGATACTTAGAATCTTACTGTTGGCAATGCTGATCTCATGGTTGAATATCATAATAATAATAATAATAATAATAATAATAATAATAATAATAATAATAATGTGTTGGTCTTTAGTTACGAAACTAATAAAGGGAGAAGCAGCATTCTTTAAGAAAAGAACGAACCAGAAGAAAACAACGGAACACTCAATATGTATCCAAACTGAATTAAAAAAATTGAATTCGTAACACATGAAAACCGTAGATGACAACAGTAGTGGATTAACACAACCGAAAACAAGAAGAAGAAGAAGAAACGAGACTACGTCCAGCAAAGATAGAAAGTAGTGCATCTTGAAGGGCGTATTGCGCAGTCGACAAGTCTTTCAAAGAAAAAAAAATAATCGCATCTACATAAAGTTGACTGAGTTACGCAGCATAAAACAAAATGCGGTTCTTGAACTCTCGGGTTTTTCTAGTTTTCTTTTTTCTTTGCGACATATTTCTGCTAATTTTGTTCTTCGTCCTTTTTTTGAGTGGGGGCAGGGCGCAGAAGTCTCTGTCTCTGATGGCAAGCTAAGACCTCTTAACGAATTCTTATTTCAATTTGTGGCGCGCACATTTTGCTGACGGCAGGCCGACTTGTTGCATGATAAATTACCAAGAGTTTAGAGAGACAGTTGGACGTACGTCCTTGTTTATTACACACATTTCCATAAAACTGCTTGGTTCTAGGTGTATATACATATATATATATATATATATATATATATATATATATATATATATATATATATATATATATATATATATATATATATATATATATATATATAAATATATATGTGTATATATATACACAGATGGATACATATATATATATATATATATATATATATATATATATATATATATATATATATAGATAAACAGATAGATAGATAGATAGATAGATAGATTAGAAGATTTTTATATGTGGTACATATGGGTGCGTGTGCCAATATACATAGATATTCCTCTTTAAGAGAGACCATAGGCTATATGCAAAGGCTTTATCACGATGCCAACCAAATCGCCAAGAATAGAAAGAAGCATTTCTGTGCGCATGTGTGCAGCCTCGAGCGGTGAAAAGTCGTAAATCAACTGGTTTTAAAAGATTAAAAGATTACATTAAAAAAGATTAAAAGCTGAAGAGAAACTGCTAATGACGTCACTGGACCCCGCGCTGCCGGGGCAAGAAATGCAGAAATTTGGATCAGAAGGGCTCTCTGCACAAGGGCGTGAATGGCGTCCGCCCTGCGAGATCCTTCAGGGAAACTGTCAAGGTCCTTCGGCCTCGTTTCGAAATGCAGTAGAGGGAGATTTCTCTCTCTCTCTCTCTCTCTCTCTCTCTCTCTCTCTCTCTCTCTCTCTCTCTCTCTCTCTTTTTGAGAACGTGTTTTTTTTTATTTTGACTAATGTAATTTTTTTTTTCTTGACGCTGTCATTTCTGTCCTCTTTTTGAGATACATTTGGGTTAAATTTTTTTATACACACATACACATACTGTACACAGACACACAGACATATATATATATGCACACACACATACATATATATATAAATATATGCACACACATATATACATGTATATATATATATATATATATATATATATATATATATATATATATATATATATATATATATATATATATATATATATATATATATATTACAAGGTTCTCTTATTTTCTTGACAGTTTCGTATCCTTGTTACTCTTTTTCTCTTCTTCGCTTGCATATTGTCATTATTAATGTTGTTTTCATTATCATTACTATTAGGGGCCCATATAACTCATAATATTCTTCATTAAAATTTAGAAACGTCTGCGGGACGACCTTTATTTTGTTAATAATTTAAAACGAAGAGGAAAAAATATTTATCTTAAAATTAATAAGGAGGAAAATATACTTAGTTATGGGAGTGATCTCTTTACGTTAATGCTTATCTGTCAAAAACACACACCACCATTAAAAAGAATAATCACAAAATTCAAACGTAATCATAGATGGAAAACATGAAACTTTAATGCACTGATAAAAAGAGTCATCTTACAACACCATCACCCTCTGTAGAGTATCACTCAGATATAGTAAACAGTTTCACAAAACACTCACGAAAAATGAGACAATTAAACCCGGCTACTAAAAGGGGGAATGAAAAAGCGAGATTCTCATTAACCACTTTTTTTTTTGTCTCATTCTATTATTACAGAAGATGCACTTAAGGCCGACTTACTGGGCAAACCACGAAAGGAGCGGACAGCTTTCACCAAACACCAGATCCGGGAACTTGAGGCAGAGTTTCAGCACTCCAATTATCTGACACGACTCAGACGATATGAAATAGCCGTCTCGCTTGACCTCACAGAGAGACAGGTCAGACGATCATATGGTTAGACAGTCTTGTGTTGAAAAGGAGGGAGATCTCAGAGTAGATGGGTTATTTAAATTCAACAAACGGAGGGTGGTTTAAGTAAAGATGATTGGGGGCGTTCAACATTAGAAGGGCCTCTCGCCACAAAAAAATTTTTGAGTTATAAGCCATCAAAATTTTGGAAATTCAACCTGCTGTAATTTCTTTATTTTTCAAGATATCACGTTGAATTTTGTATGAGATGAAGTATTTGCGATCAGGAATAGAATAGTATGCATAAAAAATTATAGTTCAACCCTAACCCCTTTTTTTGGAAAAAAAAGAGAGATTATTTTAAAGCTGATCAGGCGAAAAATGCCATTTTCAAAAGTTGGGGCTAGAGGCCTTTCTAATGCCGAAAGACTGATTATCAAAAGAAGGGACAAACTGGTGTATGCAATAGATTAAGAAATTAAGCATTAAACCTTTAAAAGTATCAAATACAATAGGATACAAATATAATGTCTTTGATTGCTCAACTAAAATCAAAGTAATATATAATTTTTTGTCCAATAAAAATTAACTTATTTTGCATAGCTGAATAAAGTGTTAATGTTTTCGAACAGAAAAATCAAACGGTTGGGTTAGAAGGCGATCTCGCTTTCCAGAACGAGGTAATTTCATATTCTCTTTAAAAAAGTGCTTGCAAATATCTTTAGCAACTTTAATTTTCCCATTACAAGCAAACAACTGCTGTCAGATTAACTCATATCAGTCGCAACAAAGTTCGTGAAGAGAAGCAGCGTCTCTGACGATTTTCTTTCCACATTTCCCTCACAGGTAAAAGTGTGGTTCCAGAACAGACGGATGAAATGGAAGCGCACGAAGAGTGGACAGCTGGCCATGAAGCGTCAGCAGCAGGCCCAGCAGGAAGCACAGAGGCAACAGCAGCAGCTTGAACAGCAGCTGGAACAGCAGCAGAAACAGCAAATCGAAAATCCAGTGCAACAGGAGACTGAGACAAAGTTAGACCCCATTCAAGAATCTCTGCAAGAAAACATCAAGGTTTTCCCAGCAGCAGCAGCAGCAGCAGCAGCAACCACCACAGGAAAACAAACACACCAGTGAAAGCAGTCCCGCTGGCGAAAGCGCACCTACCAATGGCTCCACCACGAATACCACGACTGTCGTCGACGCCGCCAAGGGTGACGGTGACACCAGTACCAACGCAGATGACAACAGTAATAACCACAACACGGGGACCAGTCCAAGAGACCCGATCCTGACACACCACGGGGTTATCGGTTCCCCAGCGACAACCACAGCTCTGGCCTCAGCTGACCTGCCTCCGAGTAATCTGGATTCTTACAGCAACCTCCACGAGGCCATCGGCCCCTCCACGCCCTCAGATCTCACTTCCAGCCCACTTTCAGGTCAGATAGAGGACCCCAATAACTACACAAGCCTGCATCACAATTTAGCTGACACAAACCCTTATTTATCGGAAGGAGAAGAATGCTAAAGCTGTGTCCTTTAATTCTACACTGTGAAATTCTAAGCTTTACTGCTCCTTAATAGAAATGTTCTAGATACTCTCCTTTCTTCAGTAGTTTCATATTTATTTATAAAAAATCAGTATAGGTTTAAGTATCTACATAAAATGTTTATTATATTTAAATTTATCCTTAATCTTATTAATGATTCTCATTATTTGCAACAACCTTTCTAAGTACACTCTTCTGGCTAGACAGTGTTAAAGTACCTTCAAAGACCCTCAGTGACTGGACGGAAGTGAATATGATATGATTAAAAATTTATAGAATTTCTCAAGTTATTTATGTAAATGTGATAGTATCCCAGACTTAGCTGTTAGAGTTGTTGCAATAGCTATAAGATGTATTACTTCAGATAATTTATGGATAGCTTTTCATTACCAGTACTCTAGTTGTCTATCTTTGGGTTCTGTCATCCTTATCTCTGAGTTCCTGCTTCACTGTTCTATCGAGGCCTCTTCAAGTTTTGTTTTATTTTTGGGTAATACTCCTTTTCAATTCCAGAACAATGTGATTTCAGTA
Organism: Macrobrachium rosenbergii; assembly: GCF_040412425.1. Taxonomy (NCBI): domain Eukaryota; kingdom Metazoa; phylum Arthropoda; class Malacostraca; order Decapoda; family Palaemonidae; genus Macrobrachium; species Macrobrachium rosenbergii. Next base: position 21,543,341 of record NC_089764.1, on the reverse strand, counting down.
GATCCCTTGAAGCATGATGTGGGGTATGTCTTCCCCCAAGGCAAAGATCTAGACCACAGGCACTAACTCCTAAAACAAGTCTGTGGGTGAACAAATACTTGGAGGGGTCCCCTTGATCCTTGGAATGTCACGTACCTCAGTACTTAATGGACCTTTCTTCTATTTTCTTCTTTCTCATAGAGGATTATTTGATTTTGTAGATAGAAATGTGACAAGGGGGAATTTTGCAATTCCCCTTAACTTTTATAAATAAAAAGTATGTTTTTCTACTTCAAAAGTGAAGCTGACTTTGTCCATATAAAATTTTTACTATGTGAGACGATATTGCCAGAGCTTTGGAACTGAAATAAACAGATCATTATTTATATGTATATTTCATTCTTTTATCCTCAGTTTGAAGTAAAGACAAGTCTTGAGTATCAGCCAGGTATCGAACCCATATTACCAGCTCTTCACAAGGTCGGCTAGGCTGACAGTTAAGTACTTTCAGTAACACCAGGTAGCCTATACCAGGAAAGAATGAAAATTATGAATAGTCAATTTTGAAATGAATCTAAAGCCGAAGGGAGGAATAATCATGTCTCTCGTTGAAAGAGGAGAAGTGTTTTCATAAAAGCACTCACGTTCCCCATGACTCAGGTTTTCCTGTCAGCGAAGATGAGCATCATTGAGTCAGACTTTATTTTCATAAGTAATCGCTACGAAGTACCAGATATTGTCGGCACATGAGCCTATGGAGAATCCTCTAAGCAAGACATGAAGCTAGCAGCCTCACCCTAATAAGTGTGAGCTCAATAATGAACGCATAACAACTTCAGGAGCCAACCCCTTTAAAGCAAAGAGTCGCGTGATACACACACACAAATATGAAATGTATATACAAGCAAATAAAAAAAAAAAAAAAAAAATTATATATATATATATATATATATATATATATATATATATATATATATATATATATATATATATATATATATATGATCATTTCTAGCTTACAAAGAACCTTGGTCATCAAAGCTGGGATACATGAGTTTTAGAGTTTCGATATCATTCGCTTCTGCATTAAACTTACTGAGTCGTGAAGAAAAAAAAAATGGCTGTATAGGGCGAGAGCTTAAAAAAAAAAAAAAAAAAAGTCACATGCGCGGCCATTTGTAAATCATATTTACTGGCTACTGCAGGTCAGGGTTTTGGTGGAAAAATCTATCATCTTCCACCTTATGTTCAGAAAAGCATAAAGCCAAATTGAAGAAAAAGAATAAAATAAGATATCTACTGTTCATAGACGGACAAGCAGGCATATATAAGTCGCAAATCATAAACAAAATGAGCCAATTTGGTGAACACACATTTCATCTCCCACCAAAAATACGTGATCTATTTTCATTCTAAGACTCCTTTGAATACCTAGACTTAAATAGGTACGCTTAAGGCTTTCATGAGTGTTTCTTGGCTAATACTGCAAAATAAGTAATCGGAAAGAAAGCCCAGGACCAAAGTATCTTGAAGATATATATTATATATATATATATATATATATATATATATATATATATATATATATATATATATATATATATATACAGTATATATATGTATTTATATATATATTCACTTTATCACATATACAATTGTTCTGTGAGAATTAATAAAGGACCTCATTCAAACTGGATGGTATCTAATGGAGTATTTATTCAGAAAAAGTCCACATTATCAAGTATCCGTATATACTATAATATGGACTGTTTCTCCAAGAAAGCTTGTAACTTTTTCTGAATAAATACTCCATTAGATACTCCAGTTTGAATGAGGTTCTTTACATATATATATATATATATATATATATATATATATATATATATATATATATATATATATATATATATATATATATACACATATATAAAGAAATTTTCCAGCTACTCACTCCACCGACCCAGGAACACATTCACGTCTCAAAATCGTATATTCTACTCTGAGATCCATTCGTTCAGCTTCACGCATCATTTTTAATCCTCGCCGCTTTTTCAACTTCTGTCTCCAGTCATATCTCATATTCTACCCATGTTCTCCTTATAAGCTCATAGAAACATCCTTCTTACAAATTGCGTGGTTTAACGCCCCTCGTGTGATTTGACCTCGTCCGTCAGAGAACTCTCTCAATTTCTATTTCTAGAATTTGACCCTGGGACCTTTCTTTCCAATTACCTACTTTTCAGTAGTAACCAAGGAAAACACATGAAAGCGTTAAGCATACTTTTTATGCATACACATAATAATATGTATGTATGTATGTATATATATATATATATATATATATATATATATATATATATATATATATATATATATATATATATAATTTACATATTAAGTATGTGTGCATAAAAAGTCCAGTGGGTAAGATAAGATCCATGGAATCATGCGGTTAAGAAATCATTCATCAGATCGAACAGCTGAAAGTAAGATGCAAGATTAAAACAACATCTTAAGAGAATTTTTGTCAAAAAACGAAAATGTCTCGACAGATAAGAAACTGTCTTCAGGGATGCCTGAGTTACGGGAAGGTCATTCACTCCGCGCTGGTTTTATTACACCATTCGCTTATCTTTTATTCTTTTTCATTTTACTTCATTTCTCGAACAACTCACTTGTGTGGGATTCACACCACTGATTCCGTTTTGAGTGAACTTTGGTATTTTTTGTCTTGTTCCAAACGTAAAGAAATTTTTTCATCACGGATAATTTCCATGCATTGTTATAGAATAAAAAAAATAGTTTTAGGTATAAAGGGGGGGGGCGACAGGAATGAAGTAAATTGCAGCTATAATGTTAATATTAATAACTAAAAAAATCTGACACATGTTTCTGCAATAACCCTTTGAAAGATAGAAAATATTTTTTATAAGAGCTTTAAAACTACGCTAGGAATAAAGTATCTGAAAACGTTCTAAACGGTGTTGCCAACTTATGACTTGCAAATTATTACTAATCATTAATACCTTTTATGGTTCATTTCCTGAATGATCACTCAAACTGACATTACATACTCATATTATATTCTATCCAAATTAATTACCAGCTTAAGAGCTTACTTTTATATAAAGCACGTGTGGTCAGGCAACGACCTTCTCTGGTCCAACCTGAAAGGCCCGAAAAAGGGGCGGGTTGGAGAATGCATGGGGGCTAAAACCAGGTAAGTTTAAGGAAAAGGAAATATGAAAGAAGGGCGATCATTTCAAGGCTTAAATCAGTGTTTCCCAACCTGGGAAGTAATACTCCAAATCACATAACTGGCCGGAACCGCCTTCAAATTGGGTTGCTCCACGATACGAGGGTGGCTCTGATCAACACGAAGCCTCGAATTGAGACTTGCGTATAGGCAACAACAAAAATCATACTGATATATGTATGGTTGATCACCCAGCAGTGCATATTTGAGTTTGTCCATTATATTTTCTTTTTCTCGGGTTTTCTCATTTCTTCTATGAGCAATAATGGGGTGCTGGACTGTCTTGACCTGCCTACAGGGGGCACTAGGGTCAGAAAAGGTTGAGAAACACTGGCTTAAATGGAAGTAGTTTGGTAATGCTGCTCTGCAAAGATCGACAGGGGGGTAATGATGGCATTTTTATGATGCCACCGGGAAAATCAAGCCTGCGTGTCGTGCTGCAGTTAAAATCCCAGCAATTTGCCTTGAGGGACAACTGAGATTCTTAGAGTTTAAGATGGATTTTAAAGTCCTTCAAGGATACAGGTTCTTTCTCAGTTTTTCTTCTTGTAAGTCGTTATACGTTTTACCTAGACTTTCTTGGATTTCTATAACTGGAAAGTAGCTTTCCATATTACCAATTTTTGGAATATTTCTCCGCCGCAATACATACATTAATAAGTGATCTTGCAGTGAGAGTTACTACTTACTAACAGATATTAAAATACTAAATGAGGTGAAATTTATTTGAAGAGGATAACTCGGAAAAGCAAGCCGTCGAAATAAAAGTTATACTAAGCGGAGCTGTAATAATCGTTAAAGTATGTAAAAATCACTTGCATCTTATGTCATCAGGATAATTTCATCGTTCACATCGTTTGGAAATTTCCTATAAAACAATGCAAGCTACTTTAAAAACCTTAGAAACACTTCCAAACATGCCTCGAGAATCTGTGCTGAGCTGCACAATAAAAGCAAAACTCGATACGACAGTGGCGCTCCAAGGCCCGTGTTTGCACAGCTGAAAGTCCAAAACTTTAATTGCACTTCCCTTTTGGCGTTTGGAAAAAAAAAATCCATTTATCATAACTCCAGTTTATTTTCGGTACGTCTCACGGAGTTAATGTTACCTCGTGTACTTTATAATTCTCACTACAAACAAAGGACAGGGAGGTACGTTTGTTCTGGCGAGGGATTTTGCAATCAGCTCTTTCAGGCTGGCGAAGGTCATTCAGTGATGCGCATGGGTCTGGGATGCGATTCATTGTACCAGAGGGAGACCAGCAGCTTAGGACCAGATAAGAGAAAAAGAAACCATTGTTAATTTCGTTTCCTTGAATATTAAAGGATAGACATCGTAAGGAAGAACAGAGGAACAAGGTATGATGCAAGATGTGACTGGGTCACTAAAAAAAAACGAAGAAAAACTGTCATACAGATGACTGAGAGAAACGACATGCCACTCTTGATCAACAGAGTATGAAAGAAACTTTGTTTAACGTTGGCTTACTCACAAAATACTGGCGAACCTCGAACCTGAATGATTCAGAAAAGTCATTTCTGAAGGCTCACGTAATGAATGCTTGGTTTCATAAGGCTAACAGCAGTTTCAGCCGCTAACTTTGCTTCCCTCAACGATTTGCATATGCAAGATATACTCTTGTATATCTTTGCCGCGACAGTATATCAATTTCTCTCTCTCTCTCTCTCTCTCTCTCTCTCTCTCTCTCTCTCTCTCTCTCTCTCTCTCTCTCTCTCTCTCTCCCTTACTGCTATCTTCTTCTGTCTAAGCAATAATTTACCTCATTAGTACACTCCTCATTATACATCACATACAAAAAAGTTGTTGGAGTTGATGAAAAGCAAAGGGCACGAGAATGGTGGAGGGAAAGAAGAGCTTAGTATCCAGGAAGGAGGAAGGACTTGACGAATTTAAAAGGATTTAACGAAAATAGGAGAACCTCATATTCACGGATAACGATATCAAGAATTATAAAAACTGATGTTGCAACTAAGGAAAAATCTGAGAACTTAAGAAGAAAGAACGAAATCGGATTGATTAAGGAAAGGGATCTCTGAAGCAAAGGCAGGAAAGAGGGTTAGTGGAATTCAGTAAGACTCAAAAACTATACCAAGGAGCCAATTGAGCCGAAAAGGAAAGGTGTCCGGAAAACCCTTATTAGAATCAGTTTCTACCCACATTTCCCGATACCCAAACCCGGTGTTTCTGAAGGCCAGGAGGCATTATGATCTGCTCAACAATATGAATCACTTGATTAATCGGAATATTTATTATGAACCTAGAAGTGTCATTTTTTGACAGTTGCATGTAAACAGATTATTAATGTCTGATGGTAGAGAATTGATATTTTAGATACTTTTATTCCGTGTCCTAATGTTTTGTCTTGACTGGTCAAAAACCATCGACTAATCTCTTCACAGATAAGAAAACTCGTCCATCTAGTTAATATGAGGCTTTTGGACTTGAGAGAAAGTGTGAGCCAACATTTTCAATGTGAAACAAAGCAAGTCCCTTTTAATTATCTCTGACCCCAAACCAAAAAAAAAAAAAATGGCATACATAAACCCGGGATCTCCAAAAGCTGTAGCAAAATAGTTTCATGCAAAGCTTGCATAATGAACTCCCAACTCCCTCCCGCCATGTAGGAAAGTGGCTGGGCACAGGAGATAAACATCGCCTCGTAGCTTACAGCCTCAACTCTCTGTCCCTAAGTAGCTCACTTCTCCGTCATAACTGCAAGCATGTGTGACGCATAACTGTCGTAAAGTTTCAGATAATAATCATCCTGCGATATAGCTGGTGTTCTTCACTGCTGCCTTGTTTGTAATGTTTGTGCTTCTACTGTAGATTATAATGATCAGAAGTAAGGACTACGACTAGGATGATCGTGCCTCCAGCTTTATTTTATTATTTTTTTTTTTTCAGGATGTTCGTACTGAAAGCTTTATCATCATCTTTCTTTACGTTATCCATTTATCCCAGAAAACATTCTTTCGACTTCGAACCGACCTAACTCTTTTTTTGACTGTTCATATTTTCATTATTCATTTATACAGTTTTTTTTTTTAGGTCTCTTTTGCAAAGGAACAGTTTTTATTTGCCAGATGCTTCCAGAAAAATTCGAGTTGTAAGTTAGTCATTTTCGATAAATCAGATCATTAATGACCTTACCAAATGTAACGTGGGCAAAAATTATGCTGGATAGAATGTTATGTCTGCTGAAAGCATTCCTGTGTTTTGCCCTTCCTTCAACTATGCACACCTGTTTTTTCATGCGTCTTTGAATATAATCCCTAAAGTGTATTGAGAGGTGTTTTTTGATCAGATCAAAGCTACACAGTCTTTCCGATATACAGCAAGGAATTCTGCACTATACAGTCCTTTCAGTTAATCAAGATTCAATCTTATATTGAGTGGCTTCACCGTGCACTAGAAATGCTTATTTAAATCACTATTATCAACTAAATCCTGAAACATTCACTTATAGTCACTACAAATTTTCACGGAAGTTCATACACATATAAATATAAATTTTCAGGCGGCAGTATCTATTATACTCGTCGCTCTTACTTGTAAAAAAAAAAAGATTCTCATGTTTACTTATGATGAGAGAATAAAAAAGACTGCGAATCTGTAGGCAACGTCTTCACCAACGTTTGTACGATGGTTGAGATTCTAAGGTAGAGGGCGTTCACAGACTTTTTTTTTATTTCCTGTCCCACACGAAAATTAATTTTTCCCACAGCCTCCCAAAACAAGATTTTTGTAACCCATAACACACTATATCCCTCCCCACCTCTCTCTCTCTCCCTCTCTCTCATCCAAACCGGCTCTTATTTCTTCTTTCTTTCTTTTCTGACTTAGTTTTTCCACCTGTTACCCTACTAAGCATACATTTCTCTTTTATCTGTACTATTCATTGTATTGTCTACCTACATTTACTTTATATCAACCACCACACTAAAAGCAGTCCTCTCTCTCTCTCTCTCTCATCCAAACCGGCTCTTATTTCCTCTTTCTTGTCTGGCTTAGTTTTTCCACCTGTTACTTTACTAAGCATACATTTCTCTTCTATCTGTACTACCCATTGTATTCTCTACCTACACTTACTTCATATCAACCCCCACACTAAGAGCAGTCCTTTCCTCTCTCTCTCTCTCTCTCTCTCTCTCTCTCTCTCTCTCTCTCTCTCTCAGCCTCCAGTACCCTTCTCTCTCCTTCTCCCCGTACTCGACCCTCGGGAATAGAGACGCGATGTTATGACACTGTTGACAAACTAGAGGCAAGGCCCGCCACACCCGCGTGACCCGACGTGACCCGAGAGATGTTTCACAGGAGCGAAAGCAAGGCAAGTGCAGCCTTTTCGGTATAGGTATTTTTTTTTCTCTCTCAGAAATAATAATAATAATAATAATAATAATAATAATTAAAAATACTCATAGTAGCATGAGTCTTCAGAAATAATAATAATAATAATAATAATAATAATAATTAAAAATACTCATAGTAGCATGAGTCTTCAGAAATAATAATAATAATAATAATAATAATAATAATAAAAATAATAATAATAATAATAATAATAATAATAATAATAATAATAGCATGAGTCTTAAAATGGAGAAACATCCACAATTATGTATATGTACGTATATTTTAAGATAAATCAGTATAGATAGCTTTCGGGAACTTTTTCCGGTTCCCCTTTCAATTAATTGAAAAGGGGAACCGAACAAGTTCCCGATAGCTATCTATAGTGACTTATCTTTAAATGTATGTACGTATACATAACTGTGGATCTGTTTCTCCATAATAATAATAATAATAATAATAATAATAATAAATAATAATAATAATAATTATAATATAATGATAATAATAATAAAATAATAATAATAAAATAATAATAATAATAATAATAATAATAATAATAATAATAATAATAATAATAATAATAATAATAATAATAATAATAATAATAATAATAATAATAATAATGGCATATCTCTGTCCACTTACAGTGGCTGATTTAGTTCCGGTATATCAAAGTTCAGAGAACACTAGGAAAACCAGACACACATTTTGAAAACGAACACTAAAAATAAAATGAAAACACGAAGAAATAGAAGCAGAATATCAGGTAAAAATCAAACTGGAATCGAAATGCAAAAGTTCAGAGCGAGAAACATCGAATGGAGAACCAGGTAAACATCAAACCGGAGGCAAAATCTTGTAAGGTTCGGGTTAATGTTCCGCTAAGGTTTTGATCGCTCGGAAATCTAAGGCAAATTCTTCACTGAGGGGAAACCTTCAGAGTTAAGACGCAACGAATAACTATGAATGTTATTAATAATAATAATAATAATAATAATAATAATAATAATAATAATAATAATTATTATTATTATTATTATTATTATTTAATAATAATAATTGAAAATAAAAAAATGAGTAATAATAATAATAATTATAATACTAATAATCACTGAAAATAATAATAATAATAATAATAATAATAATAATAATAATAATAATAATAATACCAGTGTACTTAAGCGCAAAGCTGTGTACAAGTCGAACACACACGATTGAGGGAAAACAAAAAGACTGAAACATGAGTGAAAAATTGCCTTTAATAAAAGTATTACCTGTAGACCCGACGAGCAATAGATATATAATATTCAAATCCTCACACCAAAAACAGATACATAAGTAAATAAATAAGTGACTAAATAAGTGCATATAAATAAGTAACGCTACTTAACGACCCCGCTGTTTAAAGGGGGCCACATCGATACTAAAGGTATCAGGTTTCCGGAAGCTGTTTGTTTCCCCGGCTCCTTACGTCAACACCTATCCCCTGCCCTTTCTCGGGTCCTCATTTCCTTCCCGTTCGTTTCCTCCGAATATGGAGAGGGGGAAAGAACGGAGGGGCTTCAACACTCGTCGTTGTGTGTCTGGTTACGTTCCGAAATGATTTCTCTATTTTAACAATGATGTTATCATTATGAAAGGTGTTATCTATTGATTATAGCTTTAATAATAGTGATAATAATGATTATTACTATTAGTATTACCATATCCTGAGGCCATTTTCCTACATTGTTATAGCCTGGCCTTTTATTCATCCAGTATCTTACCATTTGGTTGCAGAATCTTAATGATGAAATGTGGAAAATTAGAATAAGGTAATGAGAAAATAAGCGAAGACAGTTTAAACAAACACAGCTGAAACTGGCATTATTATTATTATTATTATTATTATTATTATTATTATTATTATTATTATTATTATTATTATTATTATTATTATGTTGAAGTGACTGAGAGAGTTCGTCGTTGACAATTAGGTTTATTTTTTCTATAACTATACTTATATCTCCTGTCAAGTTTTGGAATCCTCCTCGGATTTCCATGTTCCCCGATTCCTATAATGCCTATAATTTTGTTTCCCTCGTGGTAAAGTCCCCATTTTCCCTCATTTACACAAACCATCTTTAGTAGTTGTGCAGAGAAACTTTAAAAGAACAAAAAAAAAAAAAAAAAAAAAAAAAAGAATATTTCTTGATGGTGGAGCTGTTAGAGTTATAAGCATAATTATTTTGTATATATCTGACAGGGCGCACAACAGGATTTTGACTGAGAAAGTAAGGCACATAACGGAGGGATTGAAAGATTAGCTTTATATGGGACAGTGTGTGAATGGTGTTTCTTCTGCAATAATTTAATGTGAAGGTTGGAAGTAAAGAAAAGAAGAATTGCAGAGTATATCGAAGATATATATATATATATATATATATATATATATATATATATATATATATATATATATATATATATATATATATAAACATTTTTATCACACCGTAATTTATACTGAATTCAGCTACAAATGTTGTTTAATATCAAATTCACGCTACCTCGGGAATAATTTATAAGTGATAAATGGTTCGGTACTGCCGGGTCTCGATCCCACGACACAGTTTCCTTCCAACAACTCCAGTCGACGGTCTACCCACTGGGCTATCAAGAAAAGGGGAATTTATAGAGACCCGGCAGTACCGATCCATTTATCACCTATAAATTCCCCTTCGGTGATCATTCCCCATCGGGGATATTCCCGAGGTAGCGTGAATTTGATATTAAACAACATTTGTAGCTTCATAAATGTGTGCATATATATATATATATATATATATATATATATATATATATATATATATATATATATATATTATATATATATATATATATATATATATATATATATATATATATATATATATATATATATATATAAAATATATATATATTGCAGAGAGCACACAGATTTGGATTGATGAAAGTACAGCTAGACTTAAAATACCAGGACAGGAGAATGAATGGTTTGGTTGGTCTCTGACAGCTTTTATATTTATTTTTTTGAAGTTGGGCTGCTGACAAAAGTCAGAAAAAGACAGGCGATTTATGTGAATGTTTCTGGGAAAAGAGGAGGGATCTGGGATTGGATTGTGGAGTAGCGGATCATCCCACATGATAAAGAGTCCTAGCAGGTAACAATAGATAAACAAGTAAAAAATGTGTCGAGGTTTCTTCGGCGCAATCGCATTTTCTGTACAGCCGCTACAGCGTATAATCATGGACACCGAAAATAGATCTATATATCTTTCGGTAGTCTCGGTATAATGCTGTATGAGCTGCGGCCCCTGAAATTTTCCTGTCCTATATCGTTGCCTAGCACAATTATGGCTAACATCACCCTTAAATAAAATAAAAACTACTGAGACCAGAGGGCTGCAATTTGGTATGTTTGATGATTGGAGGGTGGATGATCAACATACTAATTTGCAGCCCTCTAGCCTCATTGGTTTTTAAAATCTGCGGGAGGACAGAAAAAGTGCGGACAGAAAGAAATGCGGACATGATAAAGTGCGGACGGACAGAAAAAGCGGCACAATAGTTTTCTTTTACAGAAAACTAAAAACTCCGGAAACCGATGAAACAGTTCAAGTGTTTGTGAGTAGAAAGTGGACAGTGAATGGTAGCAAGCTTAAGTTTGTGTGGATAAATGAATACCAGTGAGCAATGAATGTTCATCTGGATGTTGGGAAAAATGGAGACTTGATTTACAGAAGATTCTGGAAATAACAGATAAAACCGAAGATTTTTGGATAAGGATGGTAGCAGGTACTCTGTAAAAGGTATGCAAGTGAAATGTAAACACTAAGCGTGAGAGAAAGCTAAGTGTAAGACGCTACTGAAGGTATCAATCTGGTAATACGTATAGGGTTAAAAGGGTTGCACCGGTAAGAAGGAGAAACACGATTATATGTCAAAATATCCGAGTTGTCCTCGCTTATGTGAATATGGAGGATCAATACCGATAAACAAAGGAAACCTCACTGAGACACTTGACGGCGAAACTGAGAGACAGAGATGGAGAAAGAGGTTTTTCCCCATCTGAGAGCAGGTCGTTCAGCCCCAATAAACCCCCAAAATCATAACCCACCGTTAATGGCGTTTAATGCTGGAGTGAGATCTCCTCACGTCCTTCGTTCCCAGCATGTTTACGAAAAGGAAACCCTCGAAGGAACAACCCCCCCCCTCTCTATCTCCTGAAGGACCCCTCTCCTTCCCGGGTGCCGTCGCCCTCTCCCAAATCCTTCACCCGTTGCCATTTTATGCGCAATCGGATCGTATAGCGTTGTAGCGGTGTCGCCGTTATCGGTGGTAAAGATGTTTACTGCTCTCTATAGATGAGGCATTGTGGGAAAGTTTTGCATCGTAAAAAAGGGACGACAAGAAAATCAGAAAAAGGATAAAAATTTAATGTGAAAATGAAGGAAGGAAGGCAGGACAGTCAAGAGGTTGAGGAGGATATTACTTTCACCAATCAAAGTTATCAGTAGTGTTTTTTACGATGTTACACGGGTATGCATAACGACAATCACACACACACATGTATATATATAATATATATATATATGTATATATATATATATATATATATATATATATATATATATATATATATATATATAATATAATATATAATTTAAATAACATATACTGTATATACAAATATATAAACTGTAATTTCGAAATAATATATATATATATATATATATATATATATATATATATATATATATATATATATATATATTATATATATATATATATATATATATATATATATATATATATATATATATATATATATATATATATATATATATATATATATATATATATCTTCTATCTCGGAAATGCAATCTAAAAAGAGCATATGGCTTCTAACCCATGGAATATCCATGCAAACTAAGCAAAGGCGACAGATTTTGCACTCCTTCGTTTCAATTTGCACAATGTCTATATATAACACACAAGCATAGTTAAAATACCACTAACCAAAACCCTGCAACTTTCAGAGCGCTCGTTAATGGAAGGATGACTCATGCAAAGAAAAAAAAAAAGGGCACTCAAATGAGGTCGGCCATCCAGTCAGCCAGCCTCAACTTGCACACTCCTGTGACTTCAACAGTGGGCCCAAACAACCAGCCAGCCACCTGTTCCTCCTCCTCCTCCTCCTTTTCACCGCGCATGCCCCCTGGTCCTGGTAGGGTCGTCAGTGGGCGAGAGAGAGAGAGAGAGAGAGAGAGAGAGAGAGAGAGAGAGAGAGAGAGAGAGAGTCGTCAGTTCAGAAAAGGCCATTACCGTAATGGTGGGAGAGGCTAATAGGATTTCTGTCATCTGCGTCCTTATTCACAGGATCCTTATTGCAATTAGGGTGATTTCTGTTTTTTTTGTTTTTGTTTTTTTATATCGTTAAAGGATGGTCCTGGAACCTTTCTTGTGAGTTTCGACTTCTTTTTAGGGAGCTGAGGCGTCGGAGTAATCAGGGTCTTCGTGGGGTGGTCCTGAGTTTATCCATTTTCATAAGTTTTCAATAATTAATTTAAAAAGTAAGTCTTTCGCGAATTTGCACAAACTTTGCGATATCATGAAGTGTGGGGAAATCGAGAGGTTAAGAAGGCATTGTGTGTTTCTGGTAAAAAAATGACCAGCAGATACACGTCCTCAAGGAACAAGGGAAACGAAGACCTCCATTCTTACAAATTTATTGCCGACGTTTCATGACACATGTCGCATTTTAACGCTGCATTGCCATTTTTTGTGAATTTTAAGTATTTTAATTTTTAAACATTTTTTAATGCCGTGATTCTATCTGTAGTGCAAATTATTTTCTTTTTTAGCCTTGAAAATGACATGTGTCATGAAACGTCGGCAATAAATTTGTAAGAATGGAGGTCTTCGTTTCCCCTTGTTCCTTGAGGACATATACATTATATATGTATATATATCAGCTTAAAAAGCTTTAAACAATTAAACACTTGGCTATGATGGTGAGGATGGGTCTGTTTAGGCTCTAGTAAATGTATCTGAACTATTTGAATTCGAGAGATGAATGTACGCACGACCGGGAATAAACTTATACCGTTCTTCATGCTTAGATGGACAATTTGGTAAGAGTTCGAATCTCGCCCAGGACTCAGAGTTTCTTCAATGGGATCTTGGGCTTTGCAGTGATAAGCGTATCGAAAAACCGTGAAGAACTCGATTAGTTAATAGGGAACTGTGGTAATTACAATTACATTTATATGCCATGTTTACACGGGTATATCTAACCAGCACTTGTGCATAAACTTTTATATGCATGGGAATACGACAAAATTAATGAAGACTTGCGAACAAATACGCTTCTTCTGACCGCCTGTACGGAATGGAGGTTTATAAAGCAATGAAGAGACGAATCAAAGTACATTTTGGGTAATTTAAGATGTATCCTAAAAGCTTTGAGAAGTAAAAAAAAAAAAAATTATCCGATATACTGAGGTCCTTCAAATTAGAGGCTGATTTAAATAGCATCAAAACGCAAAACGCAGTGATCTCAGTGACGACGATATTTACTTAAAATCTTCTTAAACAACACTGGTTATCAATGCAAGACGCAAGAGTCATCTTGACCGCTGTTAAAGCACTACTGCTCAAACGGAATTTTAGGGTTGCGTGTTATAAATATATCACCAAAGCAAACAAGAGGAAGAGATATAATTAGACTGTTAAAAATACCATAATTTGATGAGCGCTGGTGTAGGCCAAAGGAGGTCCTTGTAGCATCTCCCTGACTTTAGTAATAAGCAGTCTTGAAGAGATGTCTGTCCACATCCAATTTCTACTTTCTTCAAGAGGGTGACTGTAATGCGTCTTTCACTGACTCCAAGTGATTCAGGTACCTCTTCTTTTATTTATTATCTTTATTGTAGCTCTACACGGAGAGGGGAACTATGTTATTATTGTAACTCCACGCACGCTTCTCAGTAATATATTCCATACTCAAAGTTAATTTATATTTGTTTTCGTAATGACCATATTATTAGCACTTGGAGATGAGCTGTATTGCTATTGCTTATATTCTTATCCACATACTTATTATTCTCCTTTGGCCTTGATCATCCAACAACCTTGAAAATTTATTGTGCTATACTTCGAAATTTGGAACACAACAGGCTGGTAATGCAGGAAGTAAAGTTTCAAAATGGGAAAAATTATTTGATTTTAATTTTACTTCTCACAGTATCCCTAGCCGAGTTCTTATGTACTGTACCTAGGCAAGTTCCTTTACTGTGAAAACTGTAATAGTAAGAATTCCGAATATATCCGAAACTTGGGAGAATTTTACCGAAGACTTAATATATGTGGAAAATATGACTGAAGATGATACAATAAAGATGATATGCAAATTTCAGTAATATTGTGAGGGAACTTTCAATATATGTATATATATATGTATATGTATATGTATATATATATATATATATATATATATATATATATATATATATATATATATATATATATATATATATATGCCTCACCTAGTAGTAAGAATAATGGCATCAGTATCCTACTTTATGTAAAAAAACGAATGTTTCTTGGCCCCTAGAACAGCGCATCAATAATTTATAATTGAAATCCAACCATATATTTTTGACGATATTAGAAAATACAAAGAATAAATTACTGGATCCCTCTCAGCTTCCGCAGACATATCAAAATCTAAGTCTCACTAATTTTTTGCAGTATTTTGTAGACAAGTATTTCATTTAAAAGTATAACACTACCGTATCTACAAGCTTAGTTTTTGTGACTTTGATTATGTCTAGCTAAGACGAAAAGCAAGATTATACTAATTTCCAATTTTTTCTAGTCTTTCAAAAATATTGCCAAAGAATAAGGTCGATAACCACAAAAACAAGCTTTACTTTTCTCTGAGTTTCTGCCACATATAATCGTCTCGTTAGTCAATGATGAAATGTGAGCAGTGTAGGTAAAAGCAATAAACACGTTAATACTTCGGATTTTTTTTTTTTTTTCAATCTTCCCCAGCATTAGTTAGAACAAAGACCAAGAGAGTCACGATCTGGTAATCATCCGAACTCAACAAAGTCTCAAAAGAAGATTACGGCTAACGACGTAACAGTCTCGCGAGAGAGACGAGACGAACCGAGGTTGTTTTCGTTGCTCAAAGGCTGTTTATACGAACCGCGACTCGATCGCCGGTTGATATTGAGGTATGCGTCAATTGGCCGCGTTTTATGGCCCTTCTGATAACCCGGATGAATAAGGCGCGTATTGTGGTGCTAGATGACAATAAGGCGATTTCTGATGTTCCAGTAATTAATGTCCCAATCGGTTAATGGGTGTTGCGAAACCTTGTTGGTTTGTTTCGCTGAAGAATGACCTCTCTCTCTCTCTCTCTCTCTCTCTCTCTCTCTCTCTCTCTCTCTCTCTCTCTCTAAACACATGGCAGTTTTCTGGAAATATTGTTAAGCCAAACTAAAATTATCATAAACAGTGTCAAAATATTTCAAACTGTTAGTTTTAAAGCAATAATTGAAAAATAATTTCTATTATATAAAAGCCTCCCTAACTACATTCTGTTTGCGGTATATATATATATATATATATATATATATATATATATATATATATATATATATATATATATATATATATATATACATATACATACATACATACATATATATAATATATTTATATTATATATATACATATATATATATATTATATATATTTCGACTGGTCTGTGTGGAAAGCTATCTACATGCTAAGATACTTTTTTATTGTCACATTTTAAAGATGAGTAGCATGTTGAAAAAACTAACAAAGCAAAAAAAAAAAATAAAATAAAATGCAAAATAATGACTTGAAGTCAAACGCCAACCTCCCAAAATGGAAAAATAATATAACTATACTGTGCTGTAAAAAAGTATTTAGCAAAAACAAAGAATTACATTCAGGAAATTATAGACGGTGAAACGCCCTACTTCAAATGATGCTTTTCATCCTCAGATCTTATAGCTCTTAATTTTAAATTGACATATGACCATGGAAAATAAGTAGGTTGAATAAATGAGGGACTTCGGTAATAAATGCCATAAAGGACATAGATAAAAATATCACAGGACAATAATTACCAAACCATAAGAGAAATGTATATAAGATGTTGACTTGACTTTTGAATTTGAAAAGTGGGTCAAAGTAAAAATATCAGATATATATATATATATATATATATATATATATATATATATATATATATATATATATATATATATGTGTGTATGTGTGTGTGTATAATAACGTCAGCACTTAAAGCCTATACCTACCAAAGGTTATAAAAAAATAAGATATTAACCTCAAAAGACAACAATTAGCTTGCAAAGAGTGGTACAACGGTACCCTCAACAGAATGTGACATTCTGTAGGCTACATACCTCTAACCATAATAGAGTCTGAGAATACAGAAAAGAAAAATACAAGCATAATGCCCTTAAAATTGACCTGTGACCATTAAAAATGAGTCAAGGTCAAGTAAATTTCACCTACCTACGATGTTTCTTCAGGAAAGAGAAAGGCGGAAAGTAAGAATAATAATAATAATAATAATAATAATAATAATAATAATAATAATAATAATAATAATAATAATAATATGACGGCTCCTTAAACATACATTTCGACAGAGACGAAGAACAATATAATGAAATGTCTGAGATTGCAGTTCCCATTCAGTATTCATAACCCCTATTTTCCTTCCTCCGGTATCTGTGGCATGTGACTATTTGTTTAAATTTTCCATTTGTCACCAACATCGTTAAGAAATCTCGTTATTTCATTTTCTAGTTTTTTTTTTTCTCAAAAGTTTTTTTGCCAATTTTCCTCTCCAGTTTCAACCACGTTCTTTCAGAGGTCGGGGATGTGATTGAAGCCTCCTCGAAGGAACTAAAAAAATTAAGTGGGTATTCGTTTTTTTGTAGCAAAATTTGATGCTTTATTAATTTCAATTAGGAAAAAAATTGATAGGGCAAAATCCTTACTTAACTAAAACTATAGGAATGTATACTTTATCTTATTATCTAAACATATAAAACCTAAATGCGGAAGGATTACTGCTGGATTTTGTGGCTAAATTGAAACGGAAAATTTAAGTGCATGAAAATTTCGTATAAACAAGGAGTAAAAAAATTAAATTTCGCATAAACAAGGAGTAAAAAAGTTAAATTTCGTATAAACAATGAGTAAAAAAGTTAAATTTCGTATAAAAAAGGAGTAAAAAAAATAAATTTCGTATAAACAAAGAGTAAAAAAATTAAATTTCTTATAAACAAAGAGTAAAAAAATTACAATGTGTTGTAAGTAAAGTTCTGAAGTGGGACACTGGGAATGAAGGGGTAGAGTAATTTGCTCAGCGCACTCTATTATTATCAATAGTATAATTATTACTATTTCTGCTGTACAACTGAAAACATTTCCTCCGCTAAACGGGCCGCCCTGTCCTTTATTTTCCTTAATATTTCGACCAGAGTTCCACGATGGATTGGAAAATATTGAGAAGGAAACTAAATTCAGTTTCAAAATTAGGTAATTTGATGCGATTGAGAGAGAGAGAGAGAGAGAGAGAGAGAGAGAGAGAGAGAGAGAGAGAGAGAGAGAGAGAGAGAGAGACCATTTTTGGGCGAACCTGTCTCAACATACATAAGTGTTTCATTACATTTTCTGGCAACTGGCAAAAAATAATTTCCAAGTTTTTTTTTCAAAAAGCACTGTCACATACTCGTACAGTTAATAAATGTCAATACACATCAACAAACATGTCAAGGAGTATGTTACTAATAATTATACTAACGAACTGTGAATAATGATTAACAGTGAAGATAATGGTGATCAATATCTAAAAAGAAAATTACTACAAAAGAAAAATTATGTTATCACACATAATTAATGAACATCAGTTAACATGCTAATAATAATCAAAACAAACTTGTGGATAATCATTAATGATGAAGACTATGGTGATTAAGGCATAAGAATAATCATTAATGGATTAAAAGGCATGAAAAAATGGATAATGGCAAAATATAGCTTTACTCACCAAAATTTGAGAATATCCTGTCTTTTTTATTAGTTTTATAGAGTGGTCAGCGGCAGTAATCCACAGACAGGTAAGGGGTTCTCAGCAAGGAGTTTGGAATGGGGAGGGGGTGGGGAGAGGCCGACAATGTTTAAATGACTACGCAACGATTTGTGTTTGTAGTACAGTACGTCGAGCTGACAACGAGACGACCACATGGCATGGTCTACTGTAAGTCCATGTCGACACAGATCCAGTCATCGTAACAGTTTGGCAGTCTCTGTGGCATTTTAAGCAACAGATACATTTAAAGTTGTGCCTTTTGTTCTTATTCAAGGTTCCAGCTGTCTCCCTAAAGCAAAAGCTTTCGTAAAGTGTTGCATGCCTCGTCCTTCATAGGGCAAAAGCCGATATGATAATGTCGACTGAAGATCTTGAAGTATTTTAACGGCCATATAAGGCTTACTGACATCCATCGTTGTGTGTTTGCTGATGTAGTGGCTGGAGCACACTGGTAGAAGTTGTATGTGTTTGTGAACGACCTTTAGAACAGGCCCTGTTATTTCCATGTTGCATGGGTTCGCGCCAACCTTTTCGGTGGAACAGTTTTCTTGTTATCAATCTTTTTAACAAAGTTTTAGTATAACATGCCAAGATATGGTAGAACTATAGGGTAGCTCTGCGTCGCCGACGGCGCTATAACTTGACTTTTTCTACAGTTTTATGGTTGCTAATTATGAATTTACCTTTCATTTTTGGCGCTGGAGTCTAATTAACCTGTAGTTAACCCCCGAAGCCCATCCAACAAGGGGTTTCCATACGCGAGTTTCACAAGACAAAGCACGGGTACGTCTGTTTTGAACAGTTCATATCCCGTCCGGCAAGTGCAGTAACTTGTTAACGTATGGGTACACAACGCCCCCTGGCCAGTACTAAACACGGCGAAGGGACATTCCATTTGGCCAACAACAAACAGATGCACCGCCAGTATCAGAACCACTAAAAGTGTACAAAAAACCAGTTGAAAAGGTAAAAACAGGCGCGGAGCTAATATATAGATTTATCCAAGATATTTTGCTTTTTTGTAACATCAGCTGCCCATTTTCCTGGTCTAATAACCCTGGGTTTTTTTTCTTACTGCATTGGGGGTTCAAATTCAACAATAGATGGTTCCACAAACTGGAAATCATTGTTGGTAGTGGCACTGGCAGAGGGTTCAAGGCTTGAACACTGGGGATGGATCATCACACTCTGTATCACTATAATCTGCGGTGTCACTTGTCACTATAATCTTAATAATAATGGGCGTTTTCTTTTTGTTTTCGCACTACTAGCCTAATTTACCTTTTCACTTTCCTCCCCTTCAGTACCACTGCTTTCTTCTTTACTCTCTCCCACTAGGCCTATGACAGTGCTTTGCTCAAAAACAAATATTTAACCACCATATTTTACTATAAAAGGTTCATACATATCGTTATCAGCATCATCTTTTTTTTTTTAACTTCTATCATCATCTGAACATGAAACCATCCATAACTTCTTTACCTTACTACAAAAGTCACCGACACAGAAAGATATTTCCCTTTTTCCACGCTATCCTCAGATGGCCCGGCCACATCTCACACTTCCATAGAATCTGTGTTATCTAAGCTCGTTACAACGCTAATATTATCGCCGGACGATTAATAATACCGCAGATAATGGCGAAAAACACTTGTTGATTTACGAGCCTTCATCACACGTGATAACAAATGCACTGATTGGCTGGCCGGCGGCCCCGCAGCCTGTCGCATGGCGCGTAAGTTTCTCGAGCGATTTCAATTCCTTACAACGGCGCTTCAGAATCCTGGTGCGTAGAATATAACCTTATTCTTGGATGGCGGGATATTTCTTAATAAGCTTCTCCACAAACATGGTGAGTATTTGCTGGTGATAAGGTAAAAGCTTTGCTGTAGAATAGATTTTCGACCGTAATAAAGGTGGCGCATGGCAGTACTCTTTATGCCATATTTTCCTCAAGTGTTTGGGGAAGTGATTCTTGCTCTAACCTAAATTTCATTGAAAGTAGCGCATAACGTGTTTCTCGAATGAGGGAGTCATTTTCAGCTTAATTTTTTATACCTAACAAAGAAAAGAAAGCAATGTTATCTGTGTTACATGGTTGAGCAGAGACAAATATGTGAAAAAAAAGTATTTTTCTACATTACATGGAAACTATTAGGCCTACTCAGATAAAAAGACGATTAGTACTATTTCCGAATATTATCTTGAATGTGCGTTGTGGCTTCCATATTTTCCTCATATTTACATGAAACTACTGATATATAGTGTAAGGATTGTGACAGTCAGGTCCATGGCAAAAACTGAACAATGAGTACAGCCGTTGAGTTATACGGCGCGTCTGTAACACCATGCACCATACATCTCGGAGCCTTCACCTGCATCATTATGCATTGTCTAGACTGGGCTGTACCCATTGTTCAGTTTTTTTTTTATTATGGTCGAGGATCTATTCTTCAGCAAAGCTTTTCCCTTAACACTAGCGAATACTCACCATGTTTGTGGAGAAGCATAGTAAGGAATATCCGTCATCCAAAAATAACGTTATACTCATGAGGCGAACGAGCTAACTTACGCAACTTGATTCTGAAGCGTCTTTATAAGGATTTGCAATCATTCAAGAAACTAAAGGCCGCCACTAACGTTCAGGTATACCCACGCAGTTATGCCTGCACAGTCGGGCTGTGCAAGCAACCCTGAACATTAATGTGAACAACCTGCATAGTTTTTCCAGCCTGCGCAGGCGACCTGAGCAAGTAGCTCATCTCAGTCGACAATGCTCCGGCCAAACGGCTTGCGCATGCGCACTTCAACGTTAATGTGGGAAGGCAACGGTTTGGCTCAGTTCGTTGCCGTCCCCGGACAGATATAATGTATGAGTCAAGAACAGTGTTGAATTTTATTAAATTAAAAGTTTATACCTAAATTAATGATGTATCGGATTTACTTGTTTTTTTTAATAATTGATGCGGGTGTCAGAATAATATATATATTTACAATTTGGCAATTTTTCCACAGGAAAAATAATTGTGTATAATGAAGGCTAAAGGTGACAGCTTTATTCCTGAATGTCTTGTAGATTTCATTGCAATCTATATGAATGAGACTTTGCTTGGGCAAGTAAAATCCAAAGGCTATCGTAACAGATTAAGTCTATGTATGTCTATTCGTGGTTATAAACCATATATGACCTCTTCCGAGTAAATAATTCATTTCTTCTGTTTTATTCTCGTACATCATATTACCTTTAACAAACTGCTATTCCTCCAATTATAAGGTTTGACGAGCCTTATTAGGCTGCATTTAGGATGTACAAAAGATAGAAAACCATCGGGTATAAACAAGCAGGTATAGTTTGAGAAGCAACAAACATTAAGTCAGTTTAAAAGACACTACCTTGCCTGCCACTTTTCCCACATGTAGACTAGATTATTTTAGAAATACCATTTCTAGAGTGATGATTCATTTCCTTAATTCTAGGATATTTTGGCCTGCACACGGAAGTCTCTTTAGTAGTTGAGACTAGCTCCTTTGTAACTGGAAAATCATTAATCCTATATGTGCCACATAAAACCGAGCAAACACGGTCTTGCTTAGCAGTAAGTCTATAGGGTGCTGGTATGTCAACTTCTCGTCTTTCAAATATGTTACTGTGTGAGTACTCAGGACGAATTCTATTGCTCTATTCACAAGGAAAAACTATTGTATTCTGTGTGTAAAATCTTGGCATAATGTAGGTTTTCATCGAACCCTATGTCTCGTAATATGTTTTGTAATGGCAATAAATCGTAGTTTGGTAGCTTAAGCTAGGCTTATGCCTTCAAATTACTCATCTGGTAAGATGTTATATCATTTAAAACTCATTTTAACGACAATTTCGAATGAATGAAAATAATTTGCATGGTAAAAGTTACCGGATCATCATGCTAAGGAAAAAGTAACGTATAAACAGGGTCTAAGCATCACCCTTTCAGGCCCCGGTACTTGCATAAAAACTGGGCCCCACCCGCACTCTTCCTCTACCCCTGGGAGTCACCTCCATCCCAGGCCTCACACAATTCAAAAGTGTCCAACTACAGGCTTAAATTAAATATAAAATATAGCAAACTCAGTTTGTTTGAATTCATTGCAAGAGTAAGTGGAAGTACCAGAAATATAGTTGATCATCAGTTATTATAAATAATAAAATAATAATAATAATAATAATAATAATAATAATAATAATAATAATAATAATAATAATAATGTCAGGGGAGCATGGGCCCCTTGATCCTTCACCCTTTGGTTTTGTTTATTCTCTAAAAAGAAAAGTTAAAATAAATAAGCTGCTGTCACGGGCCCCCAAGACTGCCGGGCCCCGGGAAAGTAGTGACATCCCCCGCCCCCGCCCCCGCCACCATGCTTGGGCCCTGCCTATAATGATGGTAGCAAGGAAAAGACTTAGTCATGCAAGTGCTAAGCTTATGCCTATAAATCTGGCGACTATTTTTATCGTTTTGTCCTTTTTGAATTGCAATATTCATCCAAATTAGTAAAAATTACTTTCTTATGGTAGTCCTCCTTTAACATTTCTCTCTAAGTATCGTTCCAAAGCCTTAGAATAGAAATAAATTAATTTGCTAGCCTTTTCTCTTGTTGGTTTATTTTCAAGACGCTTTCTAATATTTAAAATATATTCAGAAACAACGCAAAATTCTTTACTTTAGGTACACCAGACCTCAGAAGAATAATAGTTCAAAATATATTGCACAGCACTAATTATCTTGCTTGTAAAAGATGACATAGCCTTATAATAATAATTAAACGAGAGGGGAAAAAATAAACAAAACATTGACAGTGTTTTCCCCTACACTATAGTACTGTCATGTTGGAACGGGACTTTCAATATGGCCAACCGAGGTCACACGCTTGGCAGGGAGATCGCCACGCCATGTGTTATTGACTCTATAGTTTGCTCCAGCCACTGCACCATTAAAACACCACGAACCAGCAATATTTTGAGCCATACTTCAGCATATATTTAAGGATTCACACAACAAAAGTTATATTATTTTCAACCTGGTAAATGCACACAATAGTACTTTGGAAACTGTGCCGCAGCTCGACAACGGCTGGAAGTAGAGCTGGGATAACTGAAATGAGAGTGCACTTGCTCAGTCTGGGAATATTCCAGGCGCATCAGGCGGTAAGCCAGTGGGAATGAACAAACTTGTGTGAATATTTTTGGTACATGCATAATCCCAGGGTACATGCCAGGTGGCCCTGTCTCTGGAGAACTCCAAATTGCTGTCTGTAAGTGTCTGAACTCCAGATCTTTGTTGTCTGAACTTCAGACCTCTCAGATGTTAGTTGTAAAGGCTTCAAGCTCTGGTGCTTATACGAATCCAACATTGCTTGCTTTGATTCCTTCACAGAATATCTGACTGATGTTATGTTTCTGTTTGGAAAAGCATAAAATACTGCAGGCTTCAGCAGTAGCCTCTGCACATAACCTATCCACAAAACAGGTAATGCAAGGAAGTCAGCATAGTATGGGGGAAACTGGGAGGAGTTTAGTGCCTAAGGAAACCAAGGTGGAATGAATGTAGGGATTGTTCTACAAACTCTTGTTTTTATGGAAGTGAAGCGTGGAAAATATATGCAAACGGAAGAAAAATTTGAAGCTTTATATATATATATATATATATATATATATATATATATATATATATATATATATATATATATATATATATAATTTATATAATTTATGTATGTGTGTATCTATACACTTTGGGTTTATATCATAATTATGAAATTATATTCAGTTTAACAGTAAATGTAGACAAATCATTTAAATACCTACTATATAAAATGGATAGTTCTACAGTTGAAAATCCTAGAATAAAATAATATCAGATGATAGATAAAAGAGACAAAAAACAAAAACCGAACCTTATAAAAGAACAAAGCGACTCTGTGACACCAAATTACAACATCGAGGACATCTGTAAAATCTAGTGTTCTACAATCAATTTTGGGGAGTTGGGGGGGTGGGTCGGGGGGGCAGAGACCGCATCTCCCCAGCATCCCTAGTCTGGGATTTTATGCAGTATAAACATTCGGTTATGAGACAGAAGCACTGGATGTGCAGTAACAATTATTTTTTCAAACATTGTAAATGATTTCCTGACACGATTAAGTGCTTGGCGTTGCAACATTTCGTCCTGCCATTTTTCTTTCTATTATTCTTCTGTCTTCTTCGTGGTCTCCTTCTTCTTCTTCTTCTTCTTCTTCTTCTTCTTCTTCTTCTTCTTCTTCTTGACACTAGTTTCTCTGAGACATCCTGTTGATTACCCTGACCTGATTTTGGCTTTCGCGAATAAAATTTCAATTCGAAGACTCGTTTTTCTTTGATTTCATTAGCAGACAATGTGACTAGTCTACGTGATGTATTACATTTTAGCTCTCTCTCTCGCTCTCTCTCTCTCTCTCTATATATCTCTATATATGTATATATATATAATATATATATATATATATATATATATATATATATATATATATATATATATATATATATATATATATATATATAAATATATATATATATATATGTATATATATAAAAATATATATACAATATACATATTATATATATGTATACATTTTATATGTATATATATACATATATATATATATATATATATATATATATATATATATATATATATAGAGAGAGAGAGAGAGAGAGAGAGAGAGAGAGAGAGAGAGAGAGAGAGAGAGAGAGAGAGAGAGAGAGAACTACAGTAGTTACTTGCAGTGTCGTCCATTTCATTATAGTGTAGAAGTTGGGGTAAAGCATCTAATCTCAAGTACAGGATTACAGTGCAATTGAAAGGCAATGACTTTCATTTTTAACCAATGCCGCGTCATACAGCGCACAATGTTTTATGAAGCTCGTGATTAAGATGAACTTGTCATAGACTCATTGCCTCACCACTGAGACCACATGAGAGGTCCTTTAAGTTCCAACTTACCCCAAAATGTTACTTTGCACTTCCTCAAGTCATTCTCTTGGGCTGTAGTTTGCAGGATAAAGAGGTTATACTAGTGTGCACTGATCTTCTGTTGATTTGGTTATCTACCCATAATGGATGCGTGAGAAATATAATTTAGAAAATGTTATCCACTTTCCAAATCGACGGTTTAAATAATTTCACTTTAAACGATACTTTTAGCGTGAGATTTGAGTGGTAGTTTTGAAGATAAACTTCTATGGTCCGTTTTACAGTATTTTAGCAATTCCAAGAAACACTGGGCCGATTTGGCTGCCTTAGGGTAGACGATCCTATGAGAGAGAGAGAGAGAGAGAGAGAGAGAGAGAGAGAGAGAGAGAGAGAGAGAGAGAGAGAGAGAGAGAGACTTCAATATCAACCAATTAAGGTTTGTTTGAGGTATTCTCTAAAATATCTCGTAGCCTGCACTGTCGATGATATACACCAGATTATCTGTAACTCTCTCTCTCTCTCTCTCTCTCTCTCTCTCTCTCTCTCTCTCTCTCTCTCTTCTTCCAGCTGGCTACTTGTCGGGGTGGGGGTGGGGTTGCTTTTGAAGACTCCTTACAAGAGACTCCTTACTGCTTCTAGAGGCAGCTATGAAGATTGAATTCATGGGCCTATTCTCAAAGGCATTTTAACTTATGAAAGCCTCCAGAAGTCGGTGTGTCAAGAACAGTTTTCAGATTTTAACTGCAAAGTGAATGTTACGTTTGTTCAGGTTGAAATGGCCGTTTTTTAAAAATAAAGTCTTAACATTCAATCTAATTTTCTTATGTTCTACATCCTTTTTTATTACATTGATTCTCGGCAAAATTTCAATTTATTACTCTCTCTCTCTCTCTCTCTCTCTCTCTCTCTCTCTCTCTCTCTCTCTCTCTCTCTCTCTCTCTCTCTCGTGGCCTTTTGTTTCAAAGTAGTATCAAATGTAAGTGGCGAAAGGCATGACCTATGTGTCAGCACGTAGATGAAACCTTGTCTTTTGAGTCAAGTTTATAAGCATATGAGGTACACGTCTAGATTACGACTGTTGAAAGGTATACTGTTACCCATGTTACTTGTACTTCATGATTTTCTTTATTCGTGTCGTCTTAGTTCCTCATTGGACGGGTGGGTACCGTTCTCAGCTAGCACTCTGCTGGCCCAGCGTTCGATCCTCCGACCGGCCAATGAAGAGTTAGAGGAATTTGTTTCTGGTGACAGAAATTCATTTCTCGCTATAATGTGGTTCGGATTCCACAATAAGCTGTAGGTCCCGTTGCTGGGTAACCAATTGGTTCTTAGCCACGTAAAATAAATCTAATACTTCGGGCCAGCCCTAGGAGAGCTGTTAATCAGCTCAGTGGTCTGGGTAAACTAAGGTATACTTAACTTATTCGTTTCGTTATCATGACTAGAAGGAGCTATTTATGAATAACAATGAAAAACTACCACCTCTGATGTAAACTAGCCCTTTTCATCTTGTGGTTTAAGAAATTAGTTAAAAGTCCTCAAAATACAGATATAAAGTCAATCAGATTCACCGATGACAAATGTCAAAATGAATATGGAAAGTTATTTAACAAAACGTGATTATTCTGTAACCATGTGACACTAAACAGCATATCGGAACAAACTACTGTGCGAAAGGCTGCCAAATTACTTTTGAGATACGGCAAGCTCATTTTTTTTTATATTCTGTAGACAAAAGATATATTCCAAGCTATTCAAAAAACCTATTTTACTTTTGAAATTGATTTACAAAAAACTTTAAAATTCTCATGATCTAATTTAAGGTCCTGTTTAATACTGTTCAGGATTCCTAGATCATTACAGTCCAGTTTCAAGTACGTACAAAATACATGAAATTAATTCAAGTTCCTCGTTGGATAAGTCGGTATAGTTCTCGGCTAGCACTCTGCTGGGCCCGCGTTCGAGTCTCCGGCCGGCCAATGAAGAATTAGAGGAATTTATTTCTGGTGATAGAAATTCATATCTGGGTATAGTGTGGTCCCGTTGCTAGGTAACCAATTGGTTCTTAGCCACGTAAAATAAGTCTAATCCTTCGGGCCAGCCATGGGAGAGCTGTTAATCAGCTCAGTGGTCTGGTTAAACTAAAGTATACTGAACTTATTTATATGGAATTCAATTAACAAGCATTCAAGGATTGACGCGCAATTTACGGCAAAACATACCTCACCTACGCAGCTCTGAGAATGATCATGAATCGCTTTGGGTTTTGTCACTCGCACGGTTTCAGAGGAGGGCATTATGTTTTGCCTATCAGAGCGACATGGAATAACCAGTGAGAGAAAGGCGATCCCGTGGAGCCCAGCTGGTTAAGGGGTGAGGGATGGAGTGGAGAGAGATGAGAAGGAGCCTCGAATGAGAGAGGAAGATGCAATGGCCCTGAGCTGGAGTAAAGTTTATTATTACCTCCGCCAAAGAGGTTGTTTTGCCTGTCCGTCTGTCTGTGTGGTGGAGTGGATGTGAAGGTTAGTGTGTGACCTTCTCCAGATAATTAACTTTAGTTAGGTGTTGAAGAAGGTTTGACATTTTTGTTTTGTATCTCCGCGTAATTTAATCAAAATCTGCCTTACCGTCTCTCAGACGTGCTGAAAACACCAAGCTACGCACAGACATGGGTAAGAGCAAGCTTATGTTCACAGGGGCTGACATTAGCAAAGTAACCCCACCAGATGACTAGATTTTTAAAATTTCTTATTCTTCTATATATATTTTCTTGGAATTATGAATGTAGATGTGACAAAATGCGGCACTGAAAGCCAGTGGCATACGTAGCTGAAGACTGAGGCGAAGGTTGGTGTCCATCAATAAACAGCACTGAATCCTTAATTGCTCGTCACATTAATACGAAGTTACAAAGTCGTGCAGCAGTGAGGACGTGGTGTTGACAGCCGATTCAGAGGAAGGGTCATAATGCTTAAATGATGGAAGAGTGGAGTGGAGAAGAGATGACTGAAAACCATTGTAAACAAAATAAAGTTTATAATAACTGAAGGTAACAGTGTTGTCAGGAGGCAAGAAGGCAAGAGGCTGTGTGAAGTGGACTCAATACTGCGTATGCAATGTAGCATATGGTGTCACAATAGATGCTAAGGGTTACAAAATACAAAAAGTGCAAGGGATTTTCAATGCTCGAATATATAAGAAGAGAGAATAGGGAAGAGTGGGAGGAGGTGGAGGAGGAGGGGGAAGAGGAGGAGGAGGAGGAGGAGGAAGAGGAGGAGGAAGACCATGCAGTAGCGGAAGGACAGGCCTTAGTAGAGGTGAAAAAGTTTTAATACCTTGCGGGTACATTGGGTTGTGAAGAATGTGTTTAATAGAGAGTCAGAAGAAAAAATGAATAGCAAAATCATGGATGAAATGTTAAAGGTTGCTAAACTACTGGCAAATTAGTTTACCCTATTATCAAACAGATGTCAATAATTTTCAAACTCCCAGGATAACTTCTTATGATGTGTGTGAGAGAGAGAGAGAGAGAGAGAGAGAGAGAGAGAGAGAGAGAGAGAGAGAGAGAGAGAGAGAGAGAATAAATTGAAATTCTGTCGAGAATCAATGTAATAAAAAAGGATGTAGAAGATAAGAAAATTAGATTGAATGTTAAGACTTTATTTTTAAAAAACGGCCATTTCAACCTGAACAAACGTAACATTCACTTTGCAGTTAAAATCTGAAAACTGTTCTTGACACACCGACTTCTGGAGGCTTTCATAAGTTAAAATGCCTTTGAGAATAGGCCCATGAATTCAATCTCCATAGCTGCCTCTAGAA
>NC_089764.1:21476235-21508735 GCF_040412425.1 Macrobrachium rosenbergii | reverse complement strand
TTTGCTATTACTTTCCAGGGTGAATTCGTCAAGATTATAAGAGGTGCCACGGAGTCCCAGTGATCGCATGGAGGCGCCTCTTGTCACATTTCCTCTAGAAATAGGGGGAAGATCAGGATGACAAACTGCGGTAAATTCTTACACGTTTAGCGGCCATATTCTTATATTTCATTTATTTGTTGCTTAATTTTATCTATGCCTTTATTCTTCTCTTTGCTCTTTCTTCTTGATTTCTTAGGGATGGTTTTGGGTCAATGATCCCTCGATTTGTTTCAGGACGCTGTTTATGAACACTAAACTGGTGATATATGTCATAAGTGTTCTTCATTTGTTTGTCTGAGTATTGATACCATTTGTTACGTAATAACAAAAGAAATCGCTGTGTATATTCTCAGTTATTGCAAACTTATATTCCCATCAATTTAATAAGTCGTTTATTTGGCGGATAGATTGGTATTCAAACCCTGCATTTAATATTTTATCCATTCGTCTTCAGGTGGTAGCCTAGCACAATACTTAACTTTCCCAGTCGCCTCAAACAGATACTATATTGTTTTCTAGTCTTGTGGCTTCACGCATGCGCCAAAAAAAAGAGAAGAAAAAATCAGCCCTAGAAAAAATCATCGTAGAATGTCTTTTAATAGCCAGTTTAATGTTCCCGTAGGTGTATACACTGAAGACGCGATCGTGCGTGACTGTAGCCGCTGAAGTCTCTCTCTCTCTCTCTCTCTCTCTCTCTCTCTCTCTCTCTCTCTCTCTCTCTCTCTCTTAAGGTCGTCTGGAGATATGCTGCTAAGACAAAAATACTCCTCGTGCACTTCTTGCTCGAAGTCATTCGGATTCAAATGCGCTTGTCTCTGGCCCAGAGACTGACCAAGTTTTCGATTTACTTTATGAATAAATATAAGATTGGTTCATAAAGTAAAACAATTTTATTTGTGGTCTTAAGGGTCCAACCCAACTTTTTTCTTATTCTTTTTGATTTTGTGTGATCTGGTCTTGTCAATAAATTTCGTTGCTAAACTGTTGTTATTAAATCAAGTTACCTGTTTCTGTTAATCTCATACGGGGAAATATTTGTATCAGTAATAAAGAAGTGAGGTGAATCTATATTCTAAATTGACTCCTTTTCTTATGCTGAAAATCCATCAAATGTTTCTTACGATTAAATGCTTGAATCACAATGTTCCCTTAACAGGCTGTACCTAGCAGAGTAAAGGACAATTGCTTGAAAGACAAGTACTATAAACTGGTTTATGAAAGTGAAGAACTTACGGAAGGGCTTGAAACAGTTTTAAGGAAAGACTTGATCACAACAAGTGGACCTACTTTGTTCCAGTTTTATATTTCCTTGTGCTTGCTTTACTCACAAATGTGGTCTTTTCATTTTCATATTTGGCTTATTTCCAGACATCCTTAGGATTCGTAAATTTATTTCATAGAAATAATTCAGTTCCTAATGCTCTTATTTATACTCACCCTTTGCACGATGTCCCTTTAAGCTGTATCGAACGAGTATCAGTGACCATGTACAAGCTTAGCCGGATACAAAGCTGACATACTAGTATTTATCTTAGTTCTCTCTCTCTCTCTCTCTCTCTCTCTCTCTCTCTCTCTCCTGTCTGGCTCCAAGAGCAATTTGAATGTTTGGAATGCAAGAAGCTGAATAGCAACCAATGCTGTTGCTTTCTTCCTGATGGTCAGGACAGAGACCCAAAAGATGGGTGGGTGGACCGGCGGAAGGGGCCTGCTGGGGAGGTGGGGAGGTGGGAGGAGGTGACAAAATGCCGGCTTAGCCTTGTATTAATGCGAGCGTGTTGTGACAACTACCTAAGCAGTGTTGCACTGCATCTGCTAATGAATAACAATGCATAATCTCCCCTCTCTCGCATCCACACAGGCCCTTATACATTTCGGTTAGCGTGTACCAAGGTCGTTAGTGCCTGGGAGTTATCACGAACTCGTATCTTCAGCTACTTAGGTTGTTACAGATTCAATCCAGACGTGAGTCTAATTATTGTGGACACGAGTCTTCAGTTACTTAGGCCATCAAGCGGCCACTCTCCCGCAGAGCAAAGTCGTTCGAAATTAAGATTCTGATTATTAAGATAATAAGCTCAGAATAAACATGAATTGCCTGCTTCTCACGATGCTATAAACTCAGATTTCTAAGTACTTTGTTTAACAAGGTCGTAAATTTACATTAATTTCATAGTCCATCCGAAGGAAAATTGCCAGAACCATTGGTCTGACAACGCTAAACAGACCATGCTCACAAAATCTGAAGGCGAAATCACACTTAGCAAAGCTACCGGAACTAAGTTGGTGGTCCCTTGGTACAAATAAAAGTTTTTTTTTTAAATGTGAATTTGCATCTTGCGAGCACGAGAAAGTAAAGAATTTTTATTTATTGCCCCAGTTACTGCCTTTTTACTACTCAAAGCTATCCATGCTTTAACGACTTGTTTAATGGTCGTGAAACCGAACCGTTTTTGCTTTTCGTATGTTTTATCTGAGGCTGAGCGACGCAGAGGAGTCCGTCTGCGGAGAGTAATGATGCGGGAGGTATGACAGTCTTCGCTTTGCTTTTCACCAAGATGTAAACTTTCTGTTGCTAGGTGAAGTTCTCGCTAGTGTTAATCGAGTTCAGGAACGAGTCAGTCATAATTTTGTCGGTTGGGTATGGGTTCGATCTCCAGAAAAACTAAGACTATTCACTAGCCAATCTTGAGTTGTGATTCCACCTCAATGCATTGGTAACACTGCACTTCGTGATTTTTCGGTCGATGACACTAAATCTTGCCTTCGACTTCAAAATTTCTTCTCTGCAGAACATAAAATATATAATAGAATAATAATACAAAAATAGTTCTTTGTAAGTTTCATTTACCTGCGTTCACGATGACATGGATATGACGCACTTTCGATATTTTGTTCCACCGTTTATTGAGAACCATTTCACTTCTCTAGGTGCCAGAAACCGCCTGGAATATTTGATTATTCAAACAATCTTCCTCTTAGTGATGGTTTCGTTTTCTTATAACGAAAGAACTTATGATTTGAGTCATCTGCGGAAGTTATCCTGGCCATCATCCCAATGCTGTTTCAACAAGGAGCTTTCATTAGCACTCCTTTATCTGAAACTTCTGATATAGTGCGTGATACTCTCTTTACAGAGCATCAACATTTACATTCACACAGCCCAGCACCAGAAAGTTTTCAATTGATTTACCGTGAAACAGTTGAGTAGGTTTTCCTGGGACGTCACTCATAAGTTTAAGAGAATTATTATTATTATTATTATTATTCAGAAGATGAACCCTATTCATATGGAACAAGCCCACAGGGCCATTGACTTGAAATTCAAACTTCCAAAGAATATGATGCTCATTAAGAAGCAAAGAGAAGGGAAAGGGAAATATAGAGAGAAGAGATCTCCCTTTAAAAAAATTAAATTAATGAATAGATAAAAATGTATTCAAATGCAAGGAGAAGACAATTAGACTAGTAATGCATTGCATCTTCTGTTGATCTTTTGAAGTTCCAATTGCACGATATCCTCAGGGAGATTGTTCCTCAGTCCAACGGTGGGAGGAATTAAGGACCTCTGAAACTGAGAAGTTTTCGACAGCGAGGAATATTTACTGCATATTGATGTTGCCATTCAGCGAATCTGGTTGTTAGCTCTAATGCATTATTAAAGCATCATTTATTAATGTTTTCTTTTCACTACCTTTATGTTGCTGTTTACGTATGCATACAGTTGCTTACTTGTTGGCTTATTTTCACGTATTTGTTTACTTATTTTCACGTATTTGTTTAGTCCACAGATGGACATCATATTTAGCGGACTTCGCTGTGCGAGAACTGGCTTTTTAACCCTTATTTTCCTGGATGAGTTTCCGTTTGGAATCATGGTAATAATAATGATAAAAGCAAAACTTTTTTTCGATATATGTAATGTTAATATTAAAAATAATCTCAGCACAGGAAAATTTATACCTCAAGAAATGTCTACCGCGCCCATGAAAATGGAAATAATAATTAGTCCGAGTTTCCTAATCATAGTAGGCAGTAAATATTAAGGGTATTTTCAACTTCACATTGAAAATTAAAAGAAAATAAAGAGGAAATAGAGAGAGAGAGAGAGAGAGAGAGAGAGAGAGAGAGAGAGAGAGAGAGAGAGGTTTTAGAGAATCATGTTCTTGAAGGCCCGCTTTTTTCTCTTCAACTTCCTACTAAGCTCATCCGCGTATTACGTCAATGTGCTTGTTGGTTCCTTTGAATCTCCTGATGGCTGTTATTCCTGATGTCATCAAGGTTATCAATGCATCTTCATCACAGACCCCTTCGTTTTCAACCAGCCAATACCCATTCGAGGCGAGAGACTTCAGTAATAAGAAAATTCCCAACAGTCTATGAGTGCGATGATGCGCTAGAAGCTGAGCCTGAATTCATTTTTGGTTTTCTGTAAAAGAAAACTACTGTGCCGGCTTTGTCTGTCCGTCCACCCTTTATTCTGTCTGCACTTTTTTCTGTCCGCACTTTTTCTGTCCGCCCTAAGATCTTAAAAACAACTGAAGGTAGAGGGCTGTAAATTGGTATGTTGATCATCCCCCCTCCAGTCATCAAACATACCAAATTGCAGCCCTCTAGCCTCAGTAGTTTTTATTTTATTTAAGGTTAAAGTTAGCCATAATCGTGCTTCTGGCAACGATACATAATAGGTACCACCGGGCGGTGGTTAAAGTTTCATGGGCCGCGGCTCAGACAACATTATACCGAGACCACCGAAGGATTCTATTTTCGGTGGCCTTGATTATACGCTGTAGCGGCTGTACAAAAAACTTGATTGCGCCGAAGAAACTTCGGCGCATTTTTTACTTGTTCATTTGTCAACATGGATAAGCTTCAAAGACCAGGTCTTTACTCTAAGCAAAATTCAGTATTAATTGAAATTTATGGTAGCCTAAGACTATGTTGGAGAGTTGACTTTCTTTTGTCGTACTTAACATCTCTTATCCTTTATAAACGGACTTTTCATAGAACAATATTTTATAAAAAAAAAAAAAAAAAAAAAATCTGTGTATTCTGAGAGTATTAAACTATTACCAAAGAATTGGTCAGTAAATGGCGCTAGACTTTTTAATGTTTTACATTTCATTTATATTTGTTTAAAGAAGACTTTACCTTCAAACTGAGTCTTCTTCTTCTTCTTCTTCTTCTTCTTCTTCTTCTTCTTCTTCTTCTTCTTCTTCTTCTTCTTCTTCTTCTTCTTCACAGTTTAATCCCCAGTCGGGGTCGCTGCTTTCAATGAGCCTCCTCCAACTGTTTCTGTTTCGAACACCTCATTTAATAATTGGTTTTAACATATGTTTTACAGACGGATGCCCCTTCTGACTCCAACCCTCCCTATTTATCCGGGCCTTGGATCAGGCACTGAGCTGGACTGGCGTGGCCACTCAGTGGCTGGGTATCATGCAGGATTTTGGCTTATTAGTGATTAAATTAATTGTAGAATTGCAATTTATTGGGTCAGGCACTGAGTTGGACTGGCGTGGCCACTCAGTGGCTGGGTACCATGCAGTGTTTTGGCTTATTAGTGATTAAATTGACTGTAGAATTGCAATTTATTGCAGTTTACTTGCAATACCGCTGTCACCAGATTAAATCAAATGAAGCCCTAAAGTAGGAGAGGAGACATTTCAGTCAAAGTCCCATGTTGCCATCAACGAGAAATGGATAATAATCCAACTTACCATCAAAGGCACTTTGAATAATAGTGCCTAGATTTAATGCTTCTATTAACTTTACCATTAATATCATATGAGCAACTTAGATGTTTCGGATAATATATAATATCATATGAGCAACTTAGATGTTTCGGATAATATCATATAATATCATATGAGCAACT
The DNA here is from genome assembly GCF_040412425.1 of Macrobrachium rosenbergii. Taxonomy (NCBI): domain Eukaryota; kingdom Metazoa; phylum Arthropoda; class Malacostraca; order Decapoda; family Palaemonidae; genus Macrobrachium; species Macrobrachium rosenbergii. The sequence goes on along the minus strand of NC_089764.1, from coordinate 21,502,818 downwards.
TAGACGTTTCGGATCGAATTCAACTTTCTTTACACAAAATCTGTGACCAAGTTCATTTTAAAAATGATTCAAAAACAGGGACCTGTTTTGCTCTTCATCTCTGGTTAATGGGCCATAATAAACACAATGTAGATCGCGACGATATAGTGTACAGTAAAAAGTTTATATGACCATTTAGTATTACTCTTTCATAACTGTTTGCAATGGTTATATCGTTTTTGGGGTAGGTGCATATTTTTGTTCTACTTGTCCGTTAACACAATGCTTTAGTTCTCAGTAAGTATAAAATCAGAAATGTTCAGCACAGTATAAGATGATTTTCTCTTTCCTTATAATGACTTTCAAAATCGAAAAAGACTGCAATTTTATTTTGTTTCCTTGTTTTAATGTTAAAAAAAATTATGTAAGACTTATTCAGATCATTATTTAAAGTCGGCAAAATGTCTACTTTATCTAATTTTTTTTTAAGTGGCTTCGATAATGAATATTAAAAGGAAAGAGTCGTGTGTTCTTATATACAGACCCATTTAACAGATTATGATGTTAATTTTCATTTTATGTTAAAAACTAATTAACACTTATTTATCATTTTTCACTGCAATAAAGCTAATCAGTTATGCCTACCTTAATACTTGTAGGCCTTTTGTAAGGAGAGTGATAAGTAAGAATTTTCCTCATTCTTTCCTCCAATTCGTTTTTCCTATCCTTTCCTTGAATTCCCGACTAATCTTCCTCTCAGTTAAGCATGGCGTCCATGAATCTTCCACTAAAATTAGAAGAAGATTTTCATAAGAAGGACTGTAGCTCTGAGCGTATAGCAGTAATTTGGCCATAAAAAACAGTTGCCGACTCTGTTAGAAACCATATACCAGGCATGTCTCTTGGAACATCAGCGTTGCATATAGAAAAAACTTTAATTAAGATATCGTGGCATACACAAACACATACACGCGCGCACACACATATACACTCTCGCGTTTGAGTTCTGATAGAGGACGGGATGCAAAAGTAACGTCGAAATTCATTGTGCCTTTGTTCACCTAAATGAATTATCTATTCGACAGATAATCCACCGTAGTAGTATTCAGGAGCCGGGACTGTAGGAAGGTTTAGGGGTAGCAGACTCACCTCAATAAGCCAGCTAAGAACATAGGAGCTAAGGACATTTTAAAGCCACCCTTGGTAAATGGAATACACACACACAAATATATATATATATATATATATATATATATATATATGTATATATATATATATATATATATATATATATATATATATATATATATATAATTTTCTGTTATAACAAATTCCATCTAATGAAGGTAGCCCACTAAACACCAAAAGGGTAGATTTTACAGCGTTATATTTCGGAGGTCATTACCTTTATTATATATATATATATATATATATATATATATATATATATATATATATATATATATATATATATATATATATATATATATATATATATATATATATATATATATAACTTATATGTATATATATATATATATATATATAGAGAGAGAGAGAGAGAGAGAGAGAGAGAGAGAGAATTTCGATGAATGTGTGTATGTGTGTGTATGTGTGTAATGGTGTTTGGTGGTGCGCTTGTGTCCGCCTTCATGTGAACCCAAATTAAAATCTAGCGTTTCTTATAGCAAAGTCGAAACTTCTTACGCACAAATAATGAATGAACGGAAATTTAGCCCTTAATTCATCGAGAAAACCTTTGTGATATGAGATGAAAACGAGTTATAATAATAATAATAATAATAATAAATAATAATAATAATAATAATAATAATAATAATAATAATAATAATAATAATAATAATAACGGCACAAACCTAGCGAAAGTGTGTCAGATAGAAGCAGAGGTTTTTATCTGCAATTTTTTCTCATCAGGAAGGTTAACATATGGAAGGCAGGTGTAGGAGGAGAAGGGAGGAGGAAGAAGAGAAGGAAGAAGTGAAGTGGATACAGGGTGGAGGAAGGAGGAGGAGGAGGAGGAGGAGGAGGAGGAGGAGGAGGAGGAGGAGTAGGAGGAGGAGTATGAGGAGGAGGGCAGATGGGTGTTGGTAGGTGGAGGTAACTTGGAGCATAGGATTTTAGTTGTGGGTTGGAGAGAGAGAGAGAGAGAGAGAGAGAGAGAGAGAGAGAAGAGAGAAAGAAATCTTTTATGGAGCATCAGTGGGCGTCAGAACAAGGCCATTTGAACGTCCTTTTGCCTTGGATATGCTAATGCACAAGAAAAGGAAAAAAAAAATAGGAAGACTAAAAATAAAATCAAATGAGAATAATATAAAATGAAGAGGATTTGGTCGTATAGGATGGGATTCGAGAGGTATCACAATGAGATTGTAAAACTTGGGGTTTCCATGCTATCATTTTTGGTAACAGTATCGGAGATCAGAAGGTCAACCGGTTTTCGTTTATTTTGGTTATGTCTGATTTTTAAGTTTTAGAAGTCTTCTGGGCCAACATAGAATCAGTTGAGATCTTTGCTGAGGAAATAAACAAAAATTGCTCCGGTCGGAATAGAAGTAAAGCATGGAAAAAACTGAGGGGGGGTTTTGATTCTTTTGGGCAACTGGGACTCGATTACCAGTGGGATGAATAGAGAGTCAGAGAGATGGATTGTGGTTGGAGGGGGCGGGGGGGGTTATGGGGGTGGGGTTGGGGGTTAGGAGTGCAATTTGAACAAGCAATCGAGAGGGACTGGGCGGTTGGAAGACAGACTACCAGGCGAAAATCTTTGATCCTGGCGTGAATGTCAACATTCTTCTTTTGTAAGTTCGCCAGATGTTTCTCCAAATAGATAAGACAAAATAGAACATCTCATTTGGCAAAATAAATACAAACTGAAAGTGCCAACTCTCTCCTTGGTGAATGCAAATGCTGGGCAGGGGGTATAGGGATAGGGGTGAGGGGATAAGGAGGGGGGAGGAGAGGGGAGGGGGTGTGTCTGGTGTAATCCCCATGGATAGGGTGCACCTAGATCCTGTTCTGAATACTATATAGCTGTGGACCAGAAAATGCAAACAGGGATGTTTGCGGTATTTATGATACTCTCGTTCCTTCGTGCTTTTGTAGTAACGAGATACCGAACACATTTTATTTAAAGAATGCGCTGTGTCTGTTTCTGCAGTCTTCTTGAATCAGTCACTGAAAGCTAAGTTGTGACAAAGTTGTTTTCGCTCGCGACAGAATTCTGTGCAGATACAAGAAGCGTTCCGTAACAAGTACCAATACAAATCCCACCACTGGCCTCAGTCGACAGTTTTTATGGTACATGATAATCACTTTCGAATGGCATGATAAACAGAATTTTTGTAATCTTGTCTGTTCTTCAGAGTGACTACTGGATAAGGCATAAATCAACGCTGATAACAATGGTTAAATTTAAAAACCTCTTATTACACTCCAGACTTGTTACCTCAGCTGTCGATGTTAGAAGGACGTCAGGTTTTCAACAGTGTCTGAGTGTATGTTTATGTTTGTGTGTTAATACGATTTCACAAGAACGGGTGAACGGAAATTTGTTAGATATGTTTAGATGAATGTTAATACGATTTCACAAGAACGGGTGAACGGAAATTTGTTAGATATGTTTAGATGAATGTTAATACGATTTCACATGAACGGGTGAACGGAAATTTGGTAGATATGTTTATATGTATGTTAATACGATTTCACAAGAACGGGTGAACGGAAATTTGGTAGACATGTTTATATGTATGTTAATACGATTTCACAAGAACGAGTGAACGGAAATTTGACAGATATGTTTACATGTATGTTAATACGATTTCACAAGAACGGGTGAACGGAAATCTGGTAGATATGTTTATTAGATAACCCTCTCGAGATGATCAGCTTGTAGCCGAACTCTGCTCGAGAGCTTACGATTATTTATTTATTTTTTTTTGGCCATGGAAACCATCTCCTATTATAAATTATATTTGAATTATTTGAAATATTCTTGTCACATTGGTAAACATTAGTGATAATTCATAATCAATCAAGTTTCCGAAAAATTACCTCGGAGTTTCAAAGGTCAAGGACATTAGCTAGAACCCCAAGTTTATATCAGCTGTCCGTATATAATTAGAACTAATGTGACCTAACGAATCTACATCCAATAAATTATTCATATATGTACGAGATGACCGGGAGATCAACTGTCAAGGTCAAACTATTTTTAGTGTCTGTGTGAGGCTAGGGCCCTTGTATGGATTGGCAGAGATGCGCTTCCTACAGAGTGCTCTATGTAGGATATTTCCCCATAAGCAAAACTGGTTCTTAGAAAGGGGATATTATGTTTTAAATTTCATCTTCTTCTTCTTTTATTAAAGCCTTTGTTAAGAAATCCTCCTAAACAATGTTTTTAGAACTTTAAGATATTAGTAAAATGATGATGAAACAATAATATATATATATATATATATATATATATATATATATATATATATATATATATATATATATATATATATATATATATATATTAGAAGAACTATTACTGGAACAAAATTAATACGAATTTCGATCACTAAATGAGAAAATGGCTATTTAATAACCAAACTACCTTCAGAAGTAACTTTAATTACACCCTATCTAATTACTTATGCCAGAACCCTGGTATTCTCCAGAGCCTAGACCCTTCAATTTAAAAAAAAAAATTGGAAATAAATTATGTGCTTGATCTTGTGCCAATATATTTTTCTCACAGAAGAAACTGTTTCGTGCGTCCCAACGAGGAAGGTCAAATCACAACCAGGCAGTCGTTTTTGCCGTTGTTTTTCCTTTTTTGTTCCTCAAAGACTTCCACAAGATAAATAACTCGGACATCTGTTCTGCAACCTTACTCATCTGGTCCTTAGCGAGAGAGAGAGAGAGAGAGAGAGAGAGAGAGAGAGAGAGAGAGAGAGAGAGAGAATCATACGGAGAGAGAGAGAAAGTAGAAATAGATAAATAGCTAAGAAACAGCGAGAGAGAGAGAGAGAGAGAGAGAGAGAGAGAGAGAGAGAGAGAGAGAGAGAGAGAGAGAGAGTAGGAAGGATGAGACTGAGCTTTTTTCCTTGACTGCCACAAAATTAATATATCATGCGAGAGAGAGAGAGAGAGAGAATCAGACGGAGCGAGAGAAAGTAAAAATAGATAAATAGCTAAGAAATCAAGAGAGAGAGAGAGAGAGAGAGAGAGAGAGAGAGAGAGAAAGAGAGAGAGAGAGAGAGAGAGAGAGAGAGAGTAGGAAGGATGAGGCTGAGCTTTTTTCCTTGACTGCCACAAAATTAATATATCATGAGAGAGAGAGAGAGAGAGAGAGAGAGAGAGAGATGAATGTCCAGTAAATCTGATTGAGAGAGAGAGAAAGAGAGAGGGAGAGAGAGCTAATCGGACTGAGGAAGAGAAAATAGAAATAGATAAATAGCCAAGAAACAGAAGAGAGAGAGAGAGAGAGAGAGAGAGAGAGAGAGAGAGAGAGAGAGAGAGAGAGAGAGAGAGAGAGAGAAGGATGAGAATGTGTGCTTTTTTTCCTGATTATCAACGAATTACTATCTTTATGAGAGAGAGAGAGAGAGAGAGAGAGAGAGAGAGAGAGAGAGAGAGAGAGAACGTGTGCCTTCTTTTCTATCGCTGCAGGCTAATATTGTTGATGTTGTTGTAAGTGTGCGTGTGTGTGTGTGTGTTATAGAGATAGAGAGAGAGAGAGAGAGAGAGAGAGAGAGAGAGAGAGAGAACGTGTGCCTTCTCGTTTCTAGCGCTACAGGCTAATAATGTTTTAGCTGTGTGTTTCATTGTGTGTGTGTGTGTGTGTGTGTGTGTGTGTGTGTGAGAGAGAGAGAGAGAGAGAGAGAGAGAGAGAGAGATTTTCTTCCTGATTGCCACAGAGTAATATTGTTGTGGTTATATGGTTCCCAACTAAGCCAACATGAGAGTGTCATACATTTGGGTGCCTGCACAGGACGTTTATTAAAGCAAGGGAAGATTTTTCTCACTCTGTTATGTTTGTTTAAGAAGGAGATATTTTTCCCCTTTTACATATGAGTTTCGGTATACACGGACCGACTGGTGCTATTTCTTTTTTTTTTTTTATTTTAGTTTCTATCCCTCGGACAATTCTATTTTTCTGTACTGGCGAGAGAAAGATTTTGCTTTTGAATTTCCCCTAAACAACTTTTTGGTAGACTGAACTACAGAGATGAGGCGATTATCGCTATCTCGTTTCAGTTTGTTTGTTTGTTTATTTCTTTGTCTGCTGTACCATCGCTGTCCCCAGAGCGGATTAAGGAGAAATTATTTGGGGATCTCGTTGGGGAACTCGTGAAAGATGAGACGATTTCATTTGGGGGGATGTTGGTACTGCCTCTGAATCAGGGTTACGAAGCGTTTAAAGACGGTTATTGCAAGGAAAAATTATAAAATTTTTAATTGAGTAGGCAGTGGTTTCATAGATAATGAACACCTGATCCCTGGTAAATGAATAGTGTAAAGTGCGATGCTGTTTTTTTACTCCACCTTAAGTCTTGTTTGTTTGCTTTTAGTTTTCTGTGTTTATGTATTCTTTGTCTGTCCGTCCGCACTTTATTCTGTCCTCACTTTTTCTGTCCGCCCTCAGATCTTAAAAACTACTGTGGCTAGAGGGCTGCAAATTGGTACGTTGATCATCCTCCGTGTAGCCATTAAACATACCAAAATGCAGCCCTCTAGCCTCAGTAGTTTTTATTTTATTTAAGGTTAAAGTTAGCCATAATCGTGCTTCTGGCAACGATATAGCATAGGCCACCAGCGGGCCGTGGATAAAGTTTCATGGTCCGCGGCTCATACAGCATTACACCGAGACAGCGGCTGTACAGAAAACTCAATAGCGCCGAAGAAACTTCGGCGCACATATTACTTGTTTATTCAAGGCGTGAATGGATTGGGTTACGATGGTTTGTTAAGTACGCCCACATTTTTATTCTAAGAAGCTGGGAAAACTATAATTAAAACTTTTACTTAGCACAAAATTCATAGATGAGTGACATGTGCAAGTATTGCTCTCTGCTATCTGAGAATGCATGTAGTGTGCAACGTTGAAAAATCTATCATAATAATAATAATAATAATAATAATAATAATAATAATAATAATAATAATAATAATAATAATAATAATAAAAAATAATAATAGTAGTAGCATGACTTAAAATAGAGGAAATCCACAGTTATGTATATGTACATGTATTTAAAGATAAATCAATATTGATTTATCTTTCAAATTTTTCAGTTCCCCTAATCTGAAACATTGAAAGGGGAACCGACTGTTCCCGAAAGCTATCTATATTGATTTATCTTTAAATATATGTACACATACATAACTGTAATAATTGCTTAATAATAATAATAATAATAATAATAATAATAATAATAATAATAATAATAAAATTAAGAGCATACCATGGAATAAAATTTATCATTGATGACAATGAGAATTGTTCGAAAGCATTTAATTAATTACCGTGGAAGTATAGTACATGGAATGATAATTCAGAAAATTAAGTTGCATTTTAGAGGAAAAATTTGATATGTATTCTTTTGATTAGAACCGGTAAAGCTAAGCAAAAGATATTCTACATAATGTTTTACAATTAATAAGCCTTGGGAAATGTTCCATATAAAATAGGATTATTAATAAAATGTCGTATGAACATTTAAATAGAATTGGGGAAAAATATTACATACAATTGGGGTCGAAACGAAAAACCTCTGATTTAGCAGAATTCCCTACAGCACAGAATACCTGTAGGTGAGGAAAATGTAGACAAGAAAAAAGATAAACATAAGGAATTTAATAAATATAAAGCTGACATAAAGTACACAAATAAATACATAGCTTTGCAAGTAAATATTTAACTCAATAACTAGAATGATAAAGGATTTAATCAATTAATTAGTATATTTATAAATAAATGAATAACGTATCCATTAGAGAAACACCCTCGGGAAACAAAGAATACCTAAAAAATAAGCAATTCAATACACGTAAGGCTGAAATGAAGTACACAAATAAATGCATAAATTTACAAGCAAATATGTAACTCAGTAACTAGGATGATAAAGAACTGAATCAACTAATTAGCATGCTAATAAATAAATAACGTATCCACTAGAAAACACCCTTGGGAAACAAAGAATACCTAAAAAAAAATAAGAAGCAGCAATATCCTGGGAAACAGGACCAAAGAAAGCGATGCACCCACCGTCGGAAATTCCACAGTTGGCAACTTTCCTTCCCAACATCTGAGGCCTGGGTTTCCGGCGACGAGGCCTCTTTATCTGTCATCAGGCGATTTGATTTAAAACATCTCCCTAGGCCGTCCTAACATATGAGGTACTAACGAAAGTTTTTTTTTTTTTTTTTTTCATTCCCTGGGCTTTTGTGTTAGTTTGATTTTTCTTTTGTTATTAAATCTGTGTGTGTTTATGTGACATCAGATAAGTAGTATGTTAATTAAATTGATGAATGAGGGAAAACCATGATAAAATAATAGGAGAGAGAGAGAGAGAGAGAGCGTATCATTTTTCAAGTCGTGAAAATAAACTTTTGCTTAATACGAAGCCACATGCATAAATAATGAACAAAGGGAGAATGAATAAACATTGTGGAGAAACACTGAATGAATACGGACTTCTCGGGCTTATAAAAACACACAAATTGAATAATAACAATAATAACAACTAGAAAACCTTTCACTGTTGTTGAAATACTTTTGATATCTCCGAACTCGCCAGTATTGTCTTTGCGAGTTCTTGGAATAACGAGTTACGATAAACTCTAAGGGAAATTACGCCAAGATTGACAGAGCGACAAGGGATGTTTTAAGGAGACTTGTTCGTCGTTTACGGATCTATTTCGTTTCCAATATCAAAGTTCTGTCTTAGTGAACACAGAAGGAATTGTAGGTCAGATTCTGAAGGCGCTTAAGAATTATAGGATTAATTAAACCACTAAAATAACAGTATAAATCGATAACCTGTTCCACAGTTGTCAAACGTTCCAGAAATATTGACGTAACGATTCATGAAGATAATATTTGAGAAACAATACTATAATCATCGTCTTGGGTAGAAAACTATCTCGTATTTATTATGATAATATTCTTTTTTTTCCCCGCCGACAGAGTAGGAAGGTTATGTTTTCCCAAAGTGTGCTAATGTTTGTGTGTGTAGGAATGGCTATCTCGAGAACTGGCAAACAGAATTTGATGGAACTCGGCAGATATAGTCTATATATTTATTAAGCGACCTTCTCGAGACGATTAAGTTTTAGATGACATCAGTCAAAGGCTAAAGATTTATAAAGATCAAGGACAGAGATTTTTCTTGGGGTTTCAAATAGCGTTTAATAACTGGCTTCATATTCCGCGATGATCTTCTGCATAATATTATTTCTTGATCGTGACTTCACAAAAATGTTCTGTTTGTTATTGTTTTTCTTCTTCTTTTTCTTCTGATGTTGTTATTGTAGCATCCCTCCCTTTGACAGGCATTTTTCTATTTTTTTTTTTTTTTTGCGCGCTGTTAAATTCACTATCTAAACTTGAAAACTCAATATACTCTATTTTGCTTTTTCCTTTTTTGCGGTGTAAATATTTTCTTATATCTTATCCGACATTCAGGGTATCCTTTTTGTTAAACCATAATATATATATATATATATATATATATATATATATATATATATATATATATATATATATATATAGATAGATAGATAGATAGATAGATAGATAGATAGATATAGATATATTCACAAGCATCATTTAATATCATCAAATGATATTTTTCGCTTAATACCTGTGAACTTGAAAAACGCCCATTTTTGTGTTGGTGTATATATATATATATATATATATATATATATATATATATATATATATATATATATATATATATATATATATATATATATATATATATATATATATATATATATATATATATATATACTAAGGCCAGCCTCCTGTTGCTCAATATATTCTTAGGAGGATATTTGGTGGAATGCAACATCTAGGATTAAAAAGAATAAAAAGTCGATAGCCACTCTTTCTCCCTCTCTCTGTAGCATCTTCTTTTTTATTAATCGTCTTCTTGTTTGTATAACCTCCACGGTATGCATTCATTAGGTATTTTATACCCTCTTAAAAACACATATATATAAGCGCAAAACTCCACAAGCAGACGCTCGTACAGATTTTAATTTTTTTCTTTTTTGTTCGGTTTTACAAGCATGCCAGCTTGCTATTTTTATAGGTATATTATTATTATTATTATTATTATTATTATTTATTATTATTATTATTATTATTATTATTATTATTATTATTAACCTGTTTGCCTGCTTCCGTTTTCTTACGTGTTGCACCTCGTCAGTTCCAACATTTTTTCGTTGCTGAGTTCCATAATAGAGCTAATGTCAAGAAAAGGTAAGTAACTGCCTTATGGTGAGAGAGAGAGAGAGAGAGAGAGAGAGAGAGAGAGAGAGAGAGAGAGAGAGAGAGAGAGAGGGAGAGAGAGAGAGGCGTAAGCAGAACTTCCTTCAACAATATATTTTGAAGACTAAAATCATAACCTTAAAATCACAAGAATGACCAAAATACATCCTTTCAAAAGCTCCTTATTAGACTGAACATAACTGAAATAAAGAATTCAGAGCCTCTAAAGATTCAATACAGTTCTTCAATAGTGAGTGCAGATACTGTCCTTAGAGATTTAAGTAAGATTTGAAACAAAAACCCCACTTCTAAATTTTCATAGTAATTTTAATAAGGTAACGACTGTATGCTTTAAAACAGTGGTTCTTAAACCCAGGGTCACGACCCAAAGTTGGGTCGCCAAACCATTTCAATGGGTCCCCGGGGGTTAGAACTTTATGGGCATATTATTTCCCCAATACTCTTATTACAATTATTATTATTAGAAAAAATATTGTATTAAGAATACATAATTCATTAAAATCTAAGCAGAACATTATAGAGACATAGAACATTTAATTGAGGTGGGAAATCTCCCCAACATAGACACTTTCCTTTTAAATTTAACGGCCGTTGAATCTCTGCATGTAATTTTTGTTTCTGTAACACGTTTTCATAAGCATAATTATATAAAAACAAAACATTTATGAGGGCATGGGTCGCCATGGCTAATTTGGACATGATTTTGGGTCACTGCCAAAAAAAGGTTAGGGGCAACTGCTTTAAAACAAGAATTATCAAGGAAATCCATAAGGGAATTAGCGAGGTAGGCAAGATGTGGGCTTGTGCATAAGGAGAAGTTTTGCTAGAGGGTTAGTGATGAGGAGGGGGGGAAGGATATTTTACCCCCCTGAAGTAGAAAGTGTAGGTCTGTATGAGAATAATAGCATATATATATATATATATATATATATATATATATATATATATATATATATATACATATGTATGTGATACCTTTCTGTGGCTATCATCCTAAGTGCTACATAACTACGCCTCTTGACAAATAAAAGAAAAAAAATATAGCGTTTCTAAATTCTATTCGTCGTATTTTTAGTGATTACTATCTGATGCGTTAAATCCTGGAGGAAACTTCACGGATTCCGGGAATCATTATTATTCAGATTAATCTAATTTCAATCTAATTCTGAGAAAGGAAGTGGCTGAAGCTTTATCTAATCACGACTTGATTGAAACAATACTTTGGGTAGATATAGGCTGAAGAGGATGACGTGCTGCTGATAAGCCTTCTGTGTAAGGATGTGGGTATCGGAGATTGTACAGTCTTTATTGCAAAAGGGATTCATCCATAATTCAGCAGTTGAAGCATGAATTGGCAGTGACGATACATCGGAGCAGACCCAGTTAGGAGAAAATTTTTAATGTCGTAAAAGAATATGTATGTTTATGCACATATACCTACACACACGAAAAATAGATATACAGTATATACATACAAATATATACATATATACACATATATATATTTATATATGTGTATATATGTGTATACATACATACACATATATAAATATATATATGCATATATATATATGTATATATAAAGATTCATTCACTCCTAATCGCTGGTAAAAGTAAAAGAGTAGCGTATTTGTATACAATATACAGGTGTGGAATAATAACTTTGGCGGGATAAGAGATGGTGGTGATTAACTTTCTTGTCATATGGTGGAAGGGGTTAATTCAAATATGTATATATACATAATTATATATATACAGTATATATTTATATATATGTATATATATAAATATATATACATATTTATATATATATACATACAGTGTATATAGATACGTATGTATATATATACATTGAACCAATTTGAAATAATCCCCTGGATAAGTTCCCTGGCTTTGGGGAAACTGATTCTCACTTCCTTTCAAAAAAAAAAAAAAACGGTTCCCTTATCGCAAGAATCACCAATGATATACAAAAAATATATTAAATGTCTTGCAATTGCTCGAGAGATAAAAAGAAATAGGATTATACGTAATACAATCCTGATCCAGCTTTTGTACGGCAAAAGGTAAAACCCGAGGATTAACAGCGTAGGATGTCAATAACAGCAAGTAGAAAGGAAATGAAGAAAGAAAGACAAAGCTCCGTCCTAGAAGCGAAGAAAAGGTCAGTGAACCCAGCAGTCCGTATGTTGTTGATACCCAATGAATGAATATGAGCTGAGGCTTCAGTTTCGATTTCCTATGACGTTACGCAAGATAGTGTCACTAACGGTTGCGTGATGATGCAGAAATAAGCTTTTAATTTCAAGCATAACGAATAAAATTCAGTTTATCTCTCTCTCTCTCTCTCTCTCTCTCTCTCTCTCTCTCTCTCTATTTGGAAGTAAGTTCAACCATTTCCCCTTAATTGCGTCTTCCTAGGTGATGAAGCCCTTTCATTCAGTTCCTCAGTTTTTGCAAGTTGTTACGTCATCAGTTACTGCGTTGAAGTGACTTTTTATAGATATTGCGTTTTAATAAAAAAGAGTCTTTGTTTTTTTCAGTAAATTCACTTTATTATCGAAGAAATATTAACTATGCAGTCCTTGAAAACTAATTTAGATGTGAATGGAGTGCAATTTTTTCATAGGAACAATTTTGTGATAATATATGCACGCTTTTCACAATAGTGAGGTTATTTTCCTTTAACAAAAAGTTCATATCATAGCAAGTAGAGTATTTATTTCACAAGATATTCCTTTCGAACACTGAGTCACGAAAGATGCACAGCATACAACTGAAAATCAACGCTAAAAGCTTCCATCTGGAATCATTTTGTCAGATTCTAAAATGATTTTATGCAACGAAATTCTCGATATAAAACCAAGAGTATCTCAGAGAAACGGCCTTCGTATTAAGTTCAGTACTTGGAACTTACGAGATGATGTACAGTTTAATATTAGAATTACAAACCGCAATCCAATGCTAGGTTCGTAATTATATCATAGGTCAAGTAAAGGTTACTCTTTCTGCCCTTTGCAATAAGATTCTTAAAATAGAATCACGCTTTAGAATGGTGTTCGAAGGAACGTCATCTCTATAGGAGGAACAGATGATTATTGACGTTATATTTTTGTCCGATGCAAAAGACTCTTTTAAGGGAAGGATACGTGTTATAGAGAAAGAGGGAGGAAAATAAATGTAAAGAATTTACTATACCGGATTTGATTTTAGTTTTCTGTAAGAGAAAACTATTGAGATGGCTTTGTCTGTCTGTCCGCACTTTTTCTGTCCGCCCCCAGATCTTAAAAACTACTGAGGCTAGAGGGCTGCAAATTGGTATGTTGATCATCCACCCTCCAATCATCAAGCATACCAAATTGCAGCCCTCTAGCCTCAGTAGTTTTTATTTTATTTAAGGTTAAAGTTAACCATAATCGTGCGTCTGGCACCGCAACAACACATGCCACCACGGCCGGCTGAGAGTTTCATGAGCCGCGGCTGAGAGTTTCACACGCTGTACAGAAAAATCGATTGCGCCGAAGAAATTTTGGTGCATTTTTTACTCGTTGATGACGGAAATGATAAACTGTAAATGGCGGTGCCCTTCACTAAACATCAAAACCCTGACGTCCCCCGCAAAATTAATAAATAAAAACTTAATAGAGTAAACAACAAATTACAATAGAAGTTTTAAAACAATCTTTTTTATTTAAAATCACGAAGCAACTAGCACAAAATTGAAAGTAACTCGGATCTTCAGACTAGGAAAAATAAGCCATCGCCGAGTTACATGATTTCAGTCTTAAGTCATAGCCAGACTGTGCTCTGATTTTTTTTTTTTTTTGCCTGAAATGATTTAATCCGCCGTGACAGTTAGTTATTGGAGAGTGCTCAGAGATAGAGAATCTCAAATGATTTTTTAGATATCTTTTACATTATATGAATTTAAACAAGCCAAAAATATACTTATGCAGCTAATACTCTCTCTCTCTCTCTCTCTCTCTCTCTCTCTCTCTCTCTCTCTCTCCCTCCTTGTCTTTCGTGTTGAACAGCTGTTATCACAAAACGAACACACCCAACGAGAGTAATAACCACATCCTAACCCGGGCATGCGCAAGAATAGTGCATGAGGTGAACAGTCAACAAAAAGAAATCCTACTCTTTCCCAGCAGCTGAAACAAGTAACAGCGAGCCTTACGGCTTTGTCAAATTCGCCATTTCAAGGTTTGCTTCGAACGAAGTTCTTGATTAGATGGAAGTTTTTGACGCCGAATGAAATGAAAGCCTCCAGGTCTCATATGACAGGGCTCGTGCTTAGAGCCATCATGGCCCCAGCGACCCTTTTTGTGGCACGTATAAATGGCAACTTCCAGCTTTGCTGACAGGTGTTTAGCCTCTCAATTTGAGGTTTTAAGGGTTCAACGACAGTAGATGAGATCCTAAAATTAACAGGTAAATATTTCATTTCATCATTAGAATAGAAATGAAATTTAAATAGGATTTATCGAATATCATGTTTTCTTTCAAAGGAATGTGAGCCTCAAATGTTACATCAGCATAAATAGTCTGCTAAGGTCAAATATTCTTCAGTAACTTCAAATTCACTAATAAGCACAATATCATTATATTATTTTATCCGTGCCATTAACGCTAAATTCTGTTTTTTTTTTTTTGCCATATCAAAAGAAAGGTACAAGATGTTATAAAAAACGGTACAGGTCTAATCCTCCTCCAGACTCACACTAAGGTACGGTTTTACCACTTTGAGACTCTTCAGTAAAAAAGAATGTTATCATGAAGGATTACATTAATATTGACACCTCAAAACTTATTTCTTATTTCATCTTAATAGCCAAATTTCCAACAAGAAATTCCAGGGGAAAATGTCCTCTCAAGGCAAAACTCTAATTTCCTTTATCATCTCTTTTCACGACCAAAAAATATTACAAACAATCCCTTTAATTATTTGTTTAAAATAAAAAAAAAGAAAACGGTATAGGATAATATGTCCATCCCTCTGCTCAAACTCCCTCATTTAAAAAGAAATAAAAGTAGGAAAAAATACTCGTATTAGTCAACATCATCTTACCCCCCACCCTCCCAAGACGCCCCTCCCTCGCCCGAGGGGAAATACAAGTAAGAAGAAAAAGGACTTATGTTTAGTAAACATTAAAGTTTTTCTGGAGGTGATCGTCGAGCCTGAACTTTAAAAGATGGGTGAGGTAAGTGCCATCGTCTCTCGAGTCTTGTGCTTTGGGATATCAGGTTCCTTTATATTGTCTGTTACTCTTTCGTTCGTTTTCTTTATTTCGAAAAATTTTTTTTCGTGTGTTTTTTCTCGTCGTGTTTATTCAGTTTTTTTTTTAATGGACCATTATGTTTCTTTGTTTACTATTTATCTTTGTTTTCTATCCATGTTTCCTTTGTTTCATTTCGTTGTAAGTAAATTGTCTTCGTCATTTTTCATTTATTTCCTTTTGGATTTGTTATTTGTCTTTTTTCCTTTCATTTTCCCCTACTTCGTTTCGTCTGCTTTCGACGATATTCTTTTCCTCGTAATTAGCTCACGCACATGAAATACACAGCCTTCAGTTTCTTATTTTTGATTGTTCCAACCGCCACATCTCCCAATACCTTCCGTTGACCTTTAGAAAGGTAGATTGGAGCACGCTTCAAAAGCCCTTGCAACCATAAACTTCGAGGACCATACAGCTCCGTCTCCATTTCTTTAAGTTTTGATACTTCCCTTTTATAAACATAAGCCAAATCCTCCTTCCCTTATGAGAAGCTCTGGCTTGGGACTGGCTGCAGACGTGAAGTCTGTGTTACATAGTTCATAAAAAGAGGATATCAGTTCTAGGTGTGAGTCTCTACGAAAGATTCGTGTTTTGTGATTACAAAGAGGAATACCTTTGCCTTATATTTCTATTTGTATTATGTGTTTTCTGAGGATTGAGTTCTTCTCGGCAGTCTTTCTTTCGAGGAGACATGTTACATTGACGAAAGGTGATACGATCGAAGCATATCGGAATGACACCTTCTTTTTTTTTTTTTTTTTTGGTTTATTGTGAAAAAGGTAAACAAATTTTTATGAACAGGTTCTCATCAATTAAGTTATTACTGTTTATCCTTTATAAAGTTACGTTTCATAATTGGTTGAAATTTCATTAATCATAATGCTTCAATTTCTATGCAAAAAAGAAAAAATTGTCAGTGATTTGACTTGCGAACGTTTGCCGGGATCATTGCTAAACCCTTGAGCAGACAGTATCAAAATATATGTAAATAAATCAAGTAAATAACGCAAGATATAATAATCCATGGAAGCCAAAACATAAAAATCTTACATAAACTAAACAAGCGAAAATCATCCCCAAGGTACTGAGCACCAAAGTCGAAAACATTTAGTAAGAATAAACGAACTCAAACTAGGTTTTCGGCTTTTAACGGACAGAAAAATATACATTTACGACACTTACGCGTTAAGAGTGAGGCAAAGGTCATTCTGGCTGCGGAAGAAAGCTGTCAGAAATGCTGACTGAAATTCTGACTTGAAAGTTATTATGCAATATTTACACGGCAGCACACTTAAGCATACCAGTCGTCCAAAATCAACAAGGGTGCAGGATGGTTGGGATAAAGAGGGTCATTAGGGAGTTTACATGACATGAGAGGAACCTCGGGGTTGGAGAGGCTGAACGTGTCTTTTTCTGACTTCAGTGCGTTCAGTAATCGCTCTGGGTCTTGGGTTTCAGAATCTAACGCCCAAAAGCTGTTGTTGTCATCGTGTTTCCAATACGCTGATCGAGGCAGGATGTTTGCATGAACCATAAGCAGTACATCGTGTCGCGGCGTCACAGGGAGACGGAGCGTTGTAGGATCGCAGTGCGTTAATAAGTGGTAGGATTTTTGATCAGTCAATCAGTGAGTGTCGATAGGATGATTGGGATGCTTGGCACCACAGAGAGACAAAACGTTGTTAGGATCGCAGTGCGTCAGTAAGTGGTAGTATCTTTGATCAGTCAATCAACGACTGTCGATAAGATGACTTGGGATGCTTACGGATTTTCAGAAATAGTTATCGATAAGCTTGATTCTGCAGAATTTGATTAATGCCCTCACTACTGAAGTAACCCAGAGCTACAAGATATGAATCATGATTCTCTGAAAGGGCCTGAACATCCTACACTTGCGAATATTGAACATGGTTATATTCCACCTTACATTTTCACAAGTAACTTTTACAACGCTTCCTTTTGGCAATGAAACTTGTTAAAATATATCATTCAATAATAATGCTGAGACTGATTCTCGTGCTTTATTTTTTTTTCTATAGCATTTAATTTCCTTTCTTTATCAGTATTCCCTGTATGTCATCTCTGAATTCCATGGACATCAATAAATAGCGTCACAGCAAAACATACAACAGACCGCGGGAAAGGTTATGGTGCTGCTGTATCACTTTTACCTTCCCTTCTTTCCGTTTCCTCCTTCAGAAGTCTGTAAGGATCCATATAGGAGCTAATGTCCCTATACTGAGGGTAGAATGATAATTACTCCTTATTAATAACAAGACTCTTAAGCAGGCTGCGAGACTCAACCTCTGTCTCAAACGTGCACGCTGTCAGAGACACTCTCTTGCAGAAATATAATTCCTGTTTCTCCTTCAACTCGATAAGGAAATTAGATCTTGTAACTTGAGTGTGAAGACTTTACTCATTTGTTTGCACCACATCAAGAGCTGCATCCGTTCATTTTCATCGCATTCCATTTAGCTGATTTGTTTGGGTTATAAACTTCATTCATTAACCGAGGTTGTCTGTTTGATGTAAAGCACAAAAAAAGAAGACAAATCTTTCCTAGAATGCACACATTTTTTTCTTGTTAGTTTTCTGTAAAGGAAAGCTATTGTGCCGGCTTTGTCTGTCCGTCCGCACTTTTATCTATCCGCACTTTTTCTGTCCGCCCTCATATCTTAAATACTCTGAGGCTAGAAGGCTGCAAATTGGCATGTTGATTATCCACCCTCCAATCATCAAACATACCAAATTGCAGCCCTCTAGCCTCAATAGTTTTTATTTTATTTAAGGTTAAAGTTAGCCATAATCGTGGCTCTGGCAATGATATAGGATAGGCCACCAGCGGGCCGTGGTTACAGTTTCTCGGCCAGCGGTTCATACAGCATTATACCGAGACCACCCAAAGATAGATCTATTTAGGTGGCCATAATTTTACTTGTTTTTTGTTCACATCCATTACAATAGAAAAACAAAAACAAAATTAAACCGAATGAAAGGGATAGCCTCCGTAATATTAAAGCTGAAATGCTATGACATCCGTAAACCGAAAAGTGAACTCGGTACACACGGACCCACGTGTCAAAGACCCCAAGTTAGCCGCACGTCATCCGATTGAAAGTTTTTCTACGAAAACTGTTTTTATTGTGCCAATTCTAACGCTCGTTACGACTTGCATAAACAAACTTAGAACTTCTTGTTGTTATTTTATCGTTTCTACCCGTTTCCTCCTCCCCCTCCTCCTCCTCCTCCTCCTCCTCCTCCTCCTCCTCTTCTTCCTCCTTTTTTTTCTTGTCTAAAGCCAATTGTTTAAAAATATCAAGTTGGCTGGTTCGGCTTGTCACAGCGCCATCTGCGCGTCATTTTCGACACCGGGGATCAGTGTCGTCAAGTCTTTTTGTCGTTTCACTCTTTGTTTTTGTTTTGTCCCCGGGGTGAATACGATCGGATAGCCTAGTGATGATCGTCCGTGCGTGACCTTCCTCGAACTATTGGATTTCTAGAATATTCAGGACGATTGGTGGTCGTGTAGATCTAAGGGAAGGAATGCTTTGGACTATATAGGGTACGAAGAGTCGATATCACGAGGTAAATTTTAAAGTTTCTTGGACTGTCATGTTCCCTTTACAAGTCTTGATTTCTATTTTCGTTTTCCGTAAAAGAAAACGATTGTGCCGGCTTTGTCTGTCCGTCCGCCCTCAGATCTTAAAAACTACTGAGGCTAGAGGGCTGCAGACTGGTACGTTGATCACCCACCCTCCAATCATCAAACATACCAAATTGCAGCCCTCTGGCCTCAGTAGTTTTAATTTTATTTAAGGTTAAAGTTAGCCATAATCGTGCATCTGGCAACGATATAGGGCAGGCCACCAGCGGGCCGTGGTTAAAGATTCATAGGCCGCGGCTCATACAGCATTATACCGAGACCACCGAACAATAGATCTATTTTCGGTGGCCTTGATTATACTCTGTACAGAAAACTCGATTGCGCTGAAGAAGCTTCGGTGCATTTCTTACTTGTTTAATTAACCGCCCTGTTTTCTTTGAAGAGCTGGGGTGAGGCTGTTGGCCTCACTTCGCTGGAATTTCCGACTCAGCAATGGCTGTTACTTACCAGTTGGCTCAGGACGGCAAAGTCTGATACGAAATAAAAATACGCGCTCACGTACATACAAACATATATACTGTATATGTATATATATATATATATTTTATACATTTGTATATATATATATATATATATATATATATATATATATATATATATATATATATATATATATATATATATTATATTATACACAATGTGTCTGAGTGCCTGTTTTTACTCTATGCTTCTCTTCTTACATAAATTACGTAATCTACTTCTAAGATCAAATGATTTTTTTATGAAGCGGATCTAAGTTGTTTTTTTTTATTGTGGAATCGATTACAAGATTTTAAATGCGAGGTTATCATACACCAGACCCCGGACCACACACACACACACACCACACACACACAGACAGATATACTGTATATATACATATACATATATATGTATTTGTGCCCAGACGATGCGTTAATAAACGTGAAAGCGCTTGGTACTGAACTTCTGCCTGTCATTTTCCTGTGGGATTCGCTTATACACTGAAGTCACGTGCACCTGCTGTGATTTTTTAGCATATATGTATATATATACATATATATATATATATATATATATATATATATATATATATATATATATATATATATATATATATATATATATATATATACACATGTAATTTTTTCATGGTAACGGAAACCCGACCAAGACGCGTTTCGACTCCTGTCGCTCTCTCAGATGTTACTCCATCCTTCAGCAACTGAATATCCCCGGTTCGCTCCTTAAAATCCTATTACATTACCCGTAGGAATGTCACTTGTGATCCCGTACGAATCCTTGTTTGTTTCACATAGTATTAGGCGAAACAGAATACCCAACAGTTTTATTCTTTCCGTCTCTTTTTTTTCTTCTAAGTTTAAGTATATATATATTATATATGTATGTATATATATACACACTAATATATACATACATACATACATACATACATATTTATACAGTATATATAAACATATATATATATGTATATATATATATAATATATATATATATATATATATATATATATATATATATATATATATATATATATATATATATATATATGATATCTCCAAGTACAGAGAAACTACTAAAATGGCCTCTGGCATCCTCTACGGCTTAATGAAAATCCACCTGAAGATTTCGTTAAGAACTCCCGTACTCTCGGAACAATCCCTCACTCTTATTGTAGACAATTCCCTTCTTTATTACGCCAATGCGTGCAAGTTATCTCCTTAAGGGTTCCAAAGAAAACATTTGTTCCAAATAATGTAAAAGACTGCATGAAGTTATAACAAGTCCCTCGTTTTTTAATAAATGTTTTTATCTATATTTTTGCGCGGAGTTTTTTTCTCACTGCTGTGTTGCCATAGTTTGCAGCCATCAGTTCGTCATTAGGTTTTATAATCTTCTTTGGATTTCGATCTTTTTTATGAGTCTCTCTCTCTCTCTCTCTCCTCTCTCCTCTCTCTTTCTCTCTCTCTCTCTCGCTTCATCTCTTTCTTTGTTATTTTTGAAGCAAAGAATGCAATGGTTACCAAGGACGAAAGTTTAAAAAACACACACAAAGACACAATCTCATAAATTTGTCAGCAAGGGGACCCGCTGCCGCCTGTTTTCACAGAGACTGTTCTGGGACACTTCGCAGTTGAATTAATTTCAAAATTTCTAGAAAACAGGATCCCGTTCAGGCCGGTATCACCCCGTCCCCTCATCCCCTTAACTAAGGGGTCACTCACCTAGAACCATTTACACCAAAGATAAAGTGAGAAATGAAATTCAAGAGAGATTGTCTTGTGTACACAGGGATCTTATCTGAAGTGAGATGTGTCTGGATCCATTTGTTTGGCGTTGCGTGGGAGACCCAAATGTATGTTCCTCTCTGGCGACAGTGTTTATTTCTTAGGGTCACTCAGCGAGGCCAGACAAGTGTAGCGAAATCAAGGGTATTATTAATATCCGCCATCAATCAGATAAAAGCAGCTTTACATCCTCTCAGTCAACCTTTCGGTCGCCATCATTGCTAGAAAACTAACGAGGGAATGCGACGTAAGAGAAGCAAAGCTAAAAAAAAAAAAATTAGATTTAATCTTGTTTAGGTGCGTCAGTGAACTGTATAAGGGGAAACCTTTAGACTTCGAAGTCTAAAGGAATATATTGTGTTTAATCAAACACATATTGCTAAAAGGGAAGCTTTAGACCTATAATAAGAAAATGTCTCAATTTTTAAGAATTGTACATATCTAATGCACTTGATGTATATAGACCATAAGCCGAGCGGGAAATTAGATTGAATTATTTTTCATGCGTAGGCTGACGCATAGAGAAACATTTGACGCCGAGTTTTGCCCTTGAATTTAGAAAGGTAAATTATGATTATCGTGTTCTATGAATAGCACCTTCATACATATTTGCATACGGTTCAATGTAATATTAAGCGTTCTACAGGAATTACGACAGAAACTCAACTGAGGATTAACATACGGTAGAATGATATGGTCACCAGGATCAAATTCCAGTGAAAATGATATTTACCCATCAACAAGCATTGTATTGAACTTCAATAAGATAATTTATGAATAATGTACAAAATTTGGTAAACTATTTTATGGAAGTTTATGAAGAAACATATTTTCGTGATTGTTACAAATATCAAATCTAATTATTTCCAAGACATTTTGGACAGGTCATTTACAATATTACTGTGAACAATCTAGTGAATTAAGATGCATACATTTTCATGGCCTCACAAAATTCTAACTAAGGGGAAATAAGAGAAAAACAAGTAAAATATGCACCGAAGTTTCTTCCGCGCAATCGAGTTTTCTGTAAAGCCGCTATAGCGTATAATCAAGACCACCGAAAATAGATCTATTTTTCCGTAGTCTCGGTATAATGCTGTATGAGTCGCGCCTCATGAAACTCTAACAATGGCCCGGTGGTGGCCTATCCTATATAATTGCCAGAAGCACGATTAAGGCTAACTTTAACCTTAAATGAAATAAAAACTACTGAGGCTAGAGGGCTGCAATATGGTATGTTTGATGATTGGAGGGTGGATGATCAACATACCAATTTGCAGCCCTCTAGCCTCAGTAGTTTTTAAGATCTGAGGACGGACAGAAAGTGCGGACGGACGGACAAAGCCGGCACAATAGTTTTCTTTTACAGAAAACTAAAAAGTGAAAGCTGTTTAATTTGTTTTGCACTTATATATTTACCAAATTTTGACCAAATGTTTCACAGAATGAATGCTGAACATTCTATATTGCTTAAAATTGTTTCAATCCGTCTATAAGGCGCTGAAATGTTTAGAAAGTGAACTTGGAGAAAGAGAAGTCTACCTCGTGAATTTTTCCGAACAAAGATTCACTAAATAACAGAAACAGAAAACTCTTAAAAATGATAAGGGACCGTTTATAGTATTTAAAACGAAAACTGGCATAAAGTACTAAGAAAATTGAGAAAATTTAATTATGTTTTGTGGGAAGAATGTGAAAGCGACTCGCGTTGCTATGTCTTGAACCTTGACCGGGTAATTTAATAAAACCAGGACATAGTCTCCTTTCGCCATCAACGTGTTGGAAATTCAACGTTAAAATGTTAGCTGTCAAGAGGTAAAAGATTTTGTATACATACGGCATATATATACACACGCATATATATATTTTATATATATATATGTACTTATTTATATATATATATATATATATATATATATATATATATATATATATATACACAATATATTCACATGTATACATATATATTATATATATATATATATATATATATATATATATATATATATATATATATATATATATATATATATATATATATTCATGAAGCTACAACAAATTCCGCTACAACAAATGTCCAATTCAATTCACGCTACTTCGGAGTATCCCCGATGAAATTATCACCTAAGGGAATTTTTAGGTTCGGGTCTCGATCCCGGCGGTTCCGATCCATTTATCACTCTAAAAATTCCCCTTTGGTGATAATTCAAGATACTCTAAAGTAACGTGAATTGATATATATTTGTATATGAATGTATATAATCATGTTGTGATAAAAATTTCATGTATATATATATATATATATATATCATCAACACACAATCACATTCATGGAACAGAAATAAATTTCTGACTCACGTCAGGATCGAACCCAGGTCTCTCAGGTGGAAAGCAAGGGCGTTACCCACTGGGCCATACAAGTCTAAAAGTTGGAACCTGAGAACAACTGCACCCAAAATTACCTGGGCAAGCTAACTGCTTGCATACCAGTGAAGTTTTCCCCAACTTCCCGACTCAGCAATGACCCAATAGACAACATTTCATTCGAATTATCCCTTCTGAGTGAATAAGATAGAAATCATCAACACACAATCACGTGTGGAACAGAAATAAATTTCTGACTCGTCAGGATCGAACCAGGTCTCTCAGGTGGAAAGCAAAGGGCGTTACCCACTGGGCCATACAAGTCTAAAAGAAGTTGGAACCTGAGGCAACTGCACCCAGGAATTACCTGGGCAAACTAACTGCTTGCATTTGATTTTCCCCAACTTCCCGACTCAAAATAGACAACATTTCATTCGAATTATCCCTTCTGAAATAAGATGAAATCATCAACACACAATCACGTGTGGAACAAATAAATTTCTGACTCACGTCAGGATCAACCCAGGTCTCTCAGGTGGAAAGGGCGTTACCCACTGGAGCCATACAAGTCTAAAAGAAGTTGGAACCTAACTGCACCAAAAAGAATTACCTGGGCAAGCTAACTGCTTGCATACCAGTGAGTTTCCCCAACTTCCCGACTCAGCAATGACCCAATAGACAACATTTCATTCGAATTATCCCTTCATGAATAAGATAGAAATCATCAACACACAATCACGTATTTCCACCTGAGAGACCTATCCTGACGTGAGTCAGAAATTTATTTCTGTTCCACACGTGATTGTGTGTTGATGATTTCATCTTATTCACTCAGAAGGGGATAATAATGAAATGTTGTCTATTGGGTCATATCGGGAAGTTGGGGAAAACTCACTGTGGTATGCAAGCAGTTACTGCCCAGGTAATTTCCTGCAGTTGCTCTCAGGTTCCAACTTCTTTTAGACTTGTATGGCCCAGTGGTAACGCCCTTGCTTTCCACCTGAGAGACCTACGAGTCAGAAATTTATTTCTGTTCCACACGTATGTGATGATTCTATCTTATTCACTCGAAGGGATAATTCGAATGAAATGTTGTCTATTGGGTCATTGTGAGTCGGGAATTGGGGAAAACTCACATGCAAGCAGTTGCTTGCCCAGGTAACTTTCCGGGTGCAGTTATGAAACTTCTTTTAGACTTGTATGGCCCAGTGGCAACGCCTTGCTTTCCACCTGAAGACCTGGAGTTCGATCCGGACGTGAGTCAGAAATTTATTTCTGTTCCACACGTGATTGTGTGTTGATGTTTCTATCTTATTCACTCAGAAGGGATAATTCGAATGAAATGTTATTGGGTCATTGCTGAGTCGGGGAAGTTGAAAAAAAAAACTCACTGGTATGCAAGCGTTAATGCCCAGGTAATTCCTTTCAGTTGCAGGTTCCAACTCGGGTTTAGACTTGTATGGCCCAGTGGGCAACGCCCGCTTTGTTCGATCCTGACGTGAGTCAGAAATTTATTTCTGTTCCACACGTGATTGTGTGTTGATGATTTCTATCTTATTCACTCAGAAGGGATAATTCCTGAAATGTTGTCTATTGGGTCATTGCTGAGTCAGGAAGTTGGGGAAAACTCACTGGTATGCAAGCAGTTAGCTTGCCCAGGTAATTCCCTTGAGTTGCTCTCAGGTTCCAATTCTTTTAGACTTGTATGGCCCAGTGGGTAACGCCCTACTTTCCACCTGAGAGACCTGGGTTCGATCCTGACGTGAGTCAGAAATTTATATATATATATATATATATATATATATATATATATATATATATATATATATATATATATATATATATATATTGTTATGTGTGTTTGTGTGTTCGTTTGGGATGTGTGTGAGTGTGTGCATTTTAAGCATGTATTTGAGTATGAACCTACCTCAAAGAACTAGCATAGGATATGATTCTGAGTACTTTTCATCTGATCCATTCTTAATATTTTTGATGCAACATTGTCTTTAAAAAAAACCTGTTTTAAATGCCATTCGTAAGAGCATAGAACATCGAAAATTTTGGCCTTTGAAAAAAATAATCCGGGCCGTAGATTTTTACTTTTGTTTTGAAAACGGTAGTTACTACCAAGAACAAATCGCGTTTGTTAATATACATTGCATTACAGTAATGAATTGAATAAACAAAAGATTATTGATGCTTTCCTGTGTTGCAATCTTAGGCAATCATAAGAAAGAGTTGAAAGTCTTCAAAGAAGAATTTTCGCAACAAACTTTTCCCCCGTTGTGGGGTAGCGCCGTCAGTGACCATGTGCGGTGCACTGTAGGCATTATTTAAGGTTCTTTGTAGGGTGCCCTCGGCCCTTAGCTGCAATCCTTTTCGCTTCTTTTACTGTCCCTCCTCTCATATTCTCTTCCGTCTTACTTCCCACCCTCTCCTAACAATTGATTCATAGTGCAACTGCGAGGTTTTCCTCCTGTTACACCTTTCAAACCT
>NC_089764.1:21451235-21471235 GCF_040412425.1 Macrobrachium rosenbergii | reverse complement strand
GTGTGTGTATATATATATATAAATATATATGTATATTTATATATATAAATATATATATTGTATAAATTTATATATATATATATATATATATATATATATTTATATATATAAATATATATATGTATATTTATATATATAAATATATATATGTATAAATTTATATATATATATATATATATATATATATATATATATATATATATATATATATATATATATATATATATATATATATATATATATATATTTATATATATATATATATATATATATATATATATATATATATATATATATATATATATATATATATATATATATATATATATATATATATATATATATATATACATACTTTTACATAATTCTAACAAAGAAATCACAACGGAATTTTTTGCTTCGTATATCATTATCATTCATGTTAAAAGACCAATGAGTGGATAAAGTGAGAATTGCATATCTTACGTAAGGAGGGTGTTTGAACATATTTATCACTATACTTGAAATTTCAGTTTATCAATACGTGTTACAGGGTCGGTATGTGTGCTTTATAATTGAAATTATTATTCAAGAAATATACGAATTCAGCCCATGAGATTATGTTTAGCTAAATTCAAACAGGATACTGTTTTCATATAGGAATAGGATCAAAATAATGGTAAACAAGTAAAAAATGCGCTGAAGTTTCTTCGGCGCAATCGGGTTTTCTGTACAGCCACTACAACGTATAATCAAGGCCACCAAAAATGGATCTATATTTCAGTGGTCTCGTTATAATGCTGTATGAACCGCGGCCTATGAAACTTTAACCACGACCCTGTGGTGGCCTATGCTATATCGTTGCCAGAAGCACGATTATGGCTAACTTTAACCTTAAATAAAATAAAAACTACTGAGGCTAGAGGGCTGCAATTTGGTATGTTTGATGATTGGAGGGTGGATGATCAACATAACAATTTGCAGCTCTCTAACCTCAGTAGTTTTTAAGATCTGAGGGCGGACAGACAAAGTGCGGACAGAATAAAGTGCGGATGAACATACAAAGCCGGCACAATAGTTTTCTTTCCGAAAACTAATAAAAAGGCATTCTCACCTAAGCAAAAGATTATAGAATATAGAAAATCATTTCACTACAAGAAATAAGCAACATTCCCAGTTAGCATCACGGCAATCTTCAAAGAACATCCATAAATCTGCTAGAATGACAATTTAAAAACATTGCCGGTGAAAAATCGACATCCAAAACCATTCCTTCAGGTAATTAACGACCTTTGCCACACCGCGTGATTTTGCTTAAGAGGTTAAGCGCTCTGTTCCAAACGGTAATGATTGAAATGATAATTTTAAATTTGCGGACAATTCCTCATAAATAATGGTCCTTTCAAGTCGAAAATCCTTCAATTTGATATCAAGTAAAAATTTTGCAAAGTCATAATAATAATAATAATAATAATAATAATAATAATAATAATAATAATAATAATAATAAAGAGTTTCATGACTCCAGTTTAACCATCGGTGTTTTCGTTCGAAATCTTTCCTTTCATCTCTCTGTCTCTGTTATCCCTAATAACAGTCTCGCTGCCTTACACCCATTGAAAGATAGCGATAAAAAGACCAGGACATTATGAAAGAATGAAGAAAAACATCAACAGACTACTGGAATGAGAAAGAAATGATAAGAAGAAGAAGAAGAAGAGAGCGACGAACGCGGGAGGGGACAAAAACATTAGGCAGATTAATGAGCATGAAGACGAACACGTGATCCAGACCGATTAGCATAAGAAAGATGGAGAGAGAGAGAGAGAGAGAGAGAGAGAGAGAGAGAGAGAGAGAGAGAGAGAGAGAGAGAGATCAAAATTAACGAAAAGGTTTATGAACTTTTTTGTCACTGAAACGTCCGCCGAGATAGGAATGCGTCTAACTAAGCTTCAGACTATGGGAGACATTCCAGCTATAATGATTATATTTCAAATAATTCTCTGAAAAAACATAATGCACAGTATATAATGAATAAAATTGGCCAAAGTGCACCTCATAATTCTCTAACAACTATACAGGTACCACAAACTATAAGTAAAAGGTAGATTATTATTATTATTATTTTTAAATTCTATGAGTAAAATTGTTAGGAAAGTCATTTCTTAGGAGAACAGAAATCACGGCACCTTCTCCCTCTCTCTTCTGCCATATACCACACACGTACATACACACTTGTACGTTAGGATACTTTCACACACACACACACACACACATACACTGACTAGCTAACGCACATTGACGCACATGGCCAGAAGAACGCATGGGTTTCTCATCAAGGGAGAGGACGAGTGCCCACTCTCAGGAAGTTTTTGGAGCAGCCCTGAGTGGTCTTTTTTCAAAAATCTTCGCACAATTTTCTTCGTTTCTCTTTTGGGATCAGTAAGGCTTCTCTTAAAGACACCTACCTTCTCTCCTCCTCCTCCTCCTCCTCCTCCTCCTCCTCCTCATCCACTTCTTCGTTCTCCTCCAACCCTTCCCCTCCTTATCCCGTGTCGACAGGTGCATCAAGGGTATCAGCTTCTGAAGCAATGGTGAAAAGCAACTTGCGCCCAGTTTCCAATGAGAGGGTCGTTTTTTATGACCGGATGCCTGAAAGATCTAGAGGAGAGACTGATACCTCCCGTGAAATTCGTAGCAACGGTGGCCTTTAACCTGCTGTTTTTGTGAAGGAGGAAGTGTGGAGTAGAGGTCACCGGAACGTTCTTGAGGGGCATCACAACCTACTCCCGGTTGCCGTCTTCTAGTTCCACCTCCTCCTCCTCCTCCTTTCCCATCTTCCCCTAGCCCTCCCCCACCCTACAACACATTTCCTACCGCCCCTAACTCCTCTTCTTCCTACTCAGCCTTTCTTACCGCCATCCTTCAAACGACTTCTCAAAGTCCCCGAATCCTAACTTGCAACTTCTTAGTCACAGACACAAACGGAAGACGGGAGACCCCACGCTCCCAGGCAGAAGCCGTTAACCAAAAATCAGTAACTGTGTTTATAGATCCTCCCCGATGTCTTCTTCTTGCTAGGATTAGTTTGGTTTATTGGGAATCACGGGGACAAAAATAGAAATGTCCGGGAAGCGATATCTGATGCTGTCAATACAGAGGGTTCAGCCATTGAAAATGAAGGTTCACGCAAGCAGAAGGATGACGAATTCACCAGCTATGTGATTGTCTAAATTAGTTGTGTTTTATCTGTTGAACTACTTTAACATTGATATTTCTATTTCGAATACAGTGTCTTTATTCATTTTCCAAATAGTGTGTTTCAGTGGTATTTCTATAAACTGTCTGCCAATTTGATCTAGTACTAGTATTCAATTTATATCATCAATTTGATACAAAATGAAAAAAATTTATTTTTGTGGAAACATTTCAAAGTAAATTTTTGTTGTTCATATTTTCCCTCATTAATCAATATGCAATACTTATTGTATTTATCATAATCACAATATAATAATTATGCTATAAAGCACTCTTGTAAAATAAGTTACATTCAAACTATATTTTTTTTTTTTTTTTTGGTGGCAATAGGTCTTATAAGATGAGGCACCAGCCAGTCTTGTGAAACTCGCCTATGAAACCTACATAATTTGCAGTTGAAAATCAAAACATACCAATTTAAAGAACTCAGTTGGACCAGCATACTATAACGATAGTCGGAAAAACACAAGAAATTCAGAGAAGACCAAAGACGTCTACGGTTAATGAACGATACAAGCAGAGGGCGTCAGTGGACTAGACAGAAGAAGAAGAAGAAGAAGAGGAAGGGATAGTAGGTGGCGAAACAGAAGTAGGACTAGTGTTTATTGGCACGCGTCAACCGATATAAGTCCTTCACCCCTCACACCCCCCTTCAACCTCCCCCTTCTCTCTCTTCTCCCTCTCTCTCTCTCTCTCTCTCTCTCTCTCTCTCTCTCTCTCTCTCTCTCTCTCTCTTCCTACTCTGTTCCATACCCACAACCTCCTTCGCTAGCCATGCTTCTTCGAAGGTTAACAGCAGACACGGATACACCCACACTGCCTCCTACCGGGAAGTTCATAAAATTCTGCTCCCGAATTTCCCCTTTGTTTTCTACTTTCCCAATTCCAACTTCTCGCTCTCTCTCTCTCTCTCTCTCTCTCTCTCTCTCTCTCTCTCTCTCTCTCTCTCTCTCTCTATATATATATATATATATATATATATATATATATATATATATATATATACCTGTCTCTTTTTGCACAGGTTAATCTATCCATCTACCGATTTAAGTAATGATATATATATATATATATATATATATATATATATATATATATATATATATATATATATATATAGATAGATAGATAGATAGATAGATAGATAGATAGATAGATATATATATATATATATATATATATATATATATATATATATCTACTGATTTAAGTAAATGATAAATATGTATGTGTATATGCATACATATATGTATATAAATATATATATGTATATATAGTATATATATATATAAATACATATAATACATATACATATATATATATATATATAGACCTCGAATATATATATTGATTATTGACCTCCTATTTTCTCAGCTCCATCTCACTTTATTTAGATACAATTCTCACACAAGTTCTGTTACGAAGACGGAATACGTCTGTTTCAGCCCACGCATACATATATGTCTGTCTAATTCAGACTTACTTCACTAGGGCTGACCAGACCCAATCCGCACCATCGTATCATAGCACTCTTAGCTGTTATTGTTTTTTTAGGCTGACATAAGCGCGCGCGCACACACACAAACACATATATGTATATATTACATACATATACATATATATGTATATATATATATACACATATATATTTATATATGTGTGGGTTTCTTGTAAAAGCGCGATTCGAGGAATACCAACGACCTACTGCATAGGTGGCAATTTGTTTAGAGACGTACGAAGTTATACGATGAAAGGCAACGCTGATAAGAAATACGTTGATGCGAATGTTTTTACAATTTTGTGAAGGCATCTTTTAGATGATGCTCGTTATATGACAGTAAATGGTTAATGTCTTTATATTTAGAGTAAAGAACATAAGGGAAAAATGGAAATATGGGTGTGAGATGAAGAGGGGAACCTATGAATGCTCGGGGGATAGTTGCTGCAGCAGACGGCACTGCACTAACGGATGAAAAATTGGTTCTAGTTCTAAGATGCAGAGCCTGGTGAAAGAGTTGAAACTGACTCTACACGAAGGAAGTTGAATGACAGACGTTAAATGAACTGGTTCTAGTAGAGTGAAGATGCAGAGCCTGGTGAAAGAGCTGAAACCGACTCTATACGAAGGGAGTTGAATGACAGACGTTAAATGGCTTCCAGTGAAGAGAGTAACTGCAAGCTTATAGATGATTTAGAATGAATCGAACTGATACTCAAGAAAGTTATAATGCGGATGATAGCCAAAGTGGGTACAAAAAAAAAAAAAAAAGGTGAATTACAGAATTGAGACAATGGAGGAAGCAGGATCTCTAAAGAAACTCTGACAGATAAGAATGTCTTATAAAGTAAAAGCTGACATGGATGAACTGATGTTTATTAAACAAGTCTTCATGCTTCAGAAATTAGAGTAGACAAAATTATGCCCCTGTCGGTGCTATAAGTCATGGGTGAAAGAAGTTACACACACACACACACACACACACACACACACACACACACACATATATATATATATATATATATATATATATATATATATATATATATATATATATATATATATATATATATATATATATATATATATATATATATATATATATACTCTGTGCTACTGGCCTTCCTCTCATTGATTTTAATAGTATCGAGTCTGGTTAGTACTTGGGTGCCCAAGAGGGGCACTATAGTGCCACAAGACAATCACTAAAGCAAGGCCATGGAGAGACTTCCTCAGCCTCCCTTTATACAATTTTTAAAGGGCTAGTAAAAGTTAACTAAGTCTTTCCCAACGAACTTTAAATAAATCTTTTTATAATCATTTCATGCTGCTTTTTAGAAAAAACAATGTATATAGGGAAAAGGTTCTTATGAATTATTCAGCTAGGGAAGTGAAGCTCTATCTATAAATATATTTGCTTTAGGAATTTGATTAAAAATATTTAAACTCCCGTTTATTTAAATAAAGCTATTGATAGTGATATAACTCTAATATTATGGAGGTTATTATTTAATAGGATTTTGGGTAACAGAAGCAACTGCAGAGTAAAGCTTATAAAAATATATATTAATTTCGCTACATCTTCTACAACTACTAATATCGCTGTCATCGTTATTACTACTGCTATGGTCGTTGCTATTTTTGTCAATACAATATTGCCGCTGCTATTGTGGCTTATATCACATTATTTCCACTTAAGGAATTCCAGCTAGATGCTCTGAGGCAAAGGGAGTGTGAATCACGTTTGGCTATTTCCTGAAAGGCGAGACGAGAATTTCTTTTGGGATGCTGTGGTAAGATCGTCAGAATCGGGTCAAATTAAAAAAAAATTGAAAATCTTGTTTTTTGGCTCAGCCAAATCGTCAGCATCTATAAGGATACAGAAATTTCTTTTTGAGATGAAAGAAAAAGTTACTTTCTCAATAGGTAGTTTGAAAAAAAGTGTTAAGTGTTTTGATTTGGAAATAATATTTTATTAATTTAGAAGTGTTGAACAGTTAAACGTTTTCTTTATTTCAGTTACATTAAAAAAAATTTTCCATGCCTGCGAAATTAAGACATGTTTATGTCTTATTTCAATAACATTTTACCAGTTTCATAAAATATTGATCTAATGTTAAAACTTCATTCAGTAAACCAAATCCCGTGTTTTTTTTTTTTTTGCTACTGAATTACAATTTCCTCTTTAGTTCGTGTACAACTGAATAATAATTGTTTCTCCATAAGACTGATAAAGTTTTTTATCAAGTTTTGATAAAATCGTTTGATTTGATATTTTATCATTCACTTGTCAGGTTACATTTCTTGTTTCGTTAATAATGATTAAGTTTCAGTTCTTGTTTTGTCTAATTAACGAAGTTCCGTTTTGTGTTCCTTGGCACTTACAAACTCTCATTATTCGTATCATATTAATGATCAAGTTATTTTTTTAACAACAGCGGAGACGCTCTAATTTATTTCTTGTATTAGGTATAGTGAGCAAGTGTCCTTTCTCGTATCCGCGGTAATTAACATGGTGACTCCTAAAATAACTTTCTTTTCTGATTTGGTAATATCGATATGGTTTTAGTTTAATGAAAAAAAATAAAAAATAAAATTGTGCCGGCTTTGTCCGCACTTTTTCTGTCTGCACTTTTTCTGTCGGCACTTTTCCTGTCTGTCGGCACTTTTTCTGTCCGCACTTTTTCTGCCCTCACTTTTTCTGTCTGCACTTTTTCTGTCCGCACTTTTTCTGTCTGCCCTCAGATCTAAGCTACTGAGTCTAGAGTGCTGCAAACTGGTACGTTGATCATCCTTCCTCCAATCATCAAACATACCAAATTGCAGCCCCCTAGCCTCAGTAGTTTTTATTTTATTTAAGGTTAAAGTTAGCCATAATCGTGCTTCTGGCAACGATATAGGATATGCCACCACCGGCCGTGGTTAAAGTTTCATGGGCCGCTGCTCATACAGCATTATAACGAGACCACCGAAAGATAGATCTATTTTCGGTTGCCTTGATTTTACGCTGTAGCGGCTGTACAGAAAACTCGATAGCGCCGAACAAACTTCGACGCATTTTTTAACCTGTTATTTCTAATATTAGTTACATATTTCTCATTTTAAAACTGATGCAGATTTACTCACTGTCTCCCTCTTTTCTGAGAACTAAATTAAAAAGACCAAATTAACTAAGACCCACAAGAGAACAGCATCCATGTCAATCCGGTCATTTAATTTCCCTGATTATTTTTAGATGTTTCCAAGTAATTCTCCCCATGCCCCACTTTCTTTTCCTTTACGTTTTTAGATTAGAGGTTATTCACTTGCATCGCGTCAGCGTCCCCGACCCTTAGACGACTTTTTTTCTACATTTTTTAAATTCCTACTCGTTTTCGCCAGAGAAGGTAATTCACAGCATTCAATCGATACCCCTTACAAAAACACTAAATCACTTGCCTGTTTATCTCTTTATAACCCCATTTATCTGAGTCTCCTAGAGGGCGACGTAGTAGCAAGCCTTTCATTTATCCTCCCTTCTTTACGAGTCCATTTTTTCATATTAAATCCTTATCCTTGATTCAGGGCGACGGTAATCCTTCCACCACCCACACTCGCGTGCCCAGTTCTCTACTTAAGGACACACGCACACAAGTGTACAAGATTCCATTGAAGTAAGAAGGAAAACATGAGCTTATGCCCACTAGGAACTGTGGGATCTGAAGTAAAGGATACGTAGCCCAGTTGTTCTGCAGGGCGATGCACTGTTCACCAATAAAGGATTGGTTTCGTATTATCTAAACTGCAGACGTACATTCTGTTTTTATTCAATTTCATCTCCTTTTGAACCACAAAACCAAAGGGGACGTTGGTAGTAGGAGAGGGTATTTCTTGGTTATTAACAATGAGATTGAGGGTACATTTACACCGTTCTAAAATCGACATTTCGTCGCGTAAAAAAATTCGTTTATGCTATATTTTTATTTGAAAGCGAGATGGTGACTTGGATTATCTACGCTCGACCCTGGCGTTGCAGTTAAAGAAAAGGATTCAGTGATCGATAAATCATATGTGTATATATATATATATATATATATATATATATATATATATATATATATATATATACATATATATATATATATATATATATATATATATATATATAGAGTATATGATATATATGTATATATACATATACATATAAATATACTGTATAAATATACATGTATATACATATATATATATATATATATATATATATATATATATATATATATATATATATATATATATATATATATATATATATATATATATATATACCCCTTCTTTCAATTGCCCGTTCCTCTCCTTTCTAGGGGCACATTCTTTCTTTCTCTGTAACTTTTGCGAATTACTGACCTCACACCAACCTGCTGCCTCCCATTCTTTCCGCAAGACCAAACCTCCTCAAATACTCGGAACTATTCTTACCCAGCGCTCTCTCCCTTTTACGATTTCTGCAGGTCTCCAGATATGTCGTCTTTTCAAGTCTTCTTGTGCCACATATACTGCCCTAAAATGGAAGACTACTGTATCTACAGATCTGAGAAAAATGGTAGATACTCCCTTGCCTTCTTGCCTTACTACTGATTTTGCAGATACTGAAAAGGGGACCCCCTAAATACTCGTGGAAAGAACTGAAGATTCATTCTGAAACTGCCTTAACTTGTGTAATAGTGTTTCACGAGCCCAGTAGGTGGCATATCTCAATTTCGAAAATTTTGCAGATACTGCAGTTTTCCATTTTAGGGTAGTCTAATCCGCAAACTATTCGTTTGAAAAGCTTCAGACGTTTTCTGTCATTCACACTCAACATTCAATCCACTAGATAGCAGTAAATTAGTTATCGACGACGAAGGTAACAACGATCAGAGGACAAGAGATCACCTGTTCAATATCATATATATATATATATATATATATATATATATATATATATATATATTAGAAATCATCAACAAAATTACATTGAACAGAAATACTCATATATTGGCATGGTCTCGTCTTTCAATTGAAAGACCTGGGTTCGATCTGATGATTCAGATATATATATATATATATATATATATATATATATATATATATATATATATTAAAATTGTGTGTGTGTGTGTGTGTGTGTTGTGTATATATATATATACACACACACACATATATATATATATATATATATATATGTGTGTGTGTGTGTGTGTGTATATATACACACACACACACACACACACATATATATATATATATATATACTGTTTATATATATATATTATTATATTCCTACTAACAAGAAATGTGAAATAGCGGCTGCAATGCAGTTCAATGACAAAATTTAAAAAAATTTTAGCGATTAATTTTATTAACTTGTGCAATTAGACTTCTTGTCGCGTTCTGATAAAAATGCAAGAGACATTCCCATAAGGGGAAAACATGCTAGTGAAACGTCTAATGAAACAATAACAGTATTTTCTTTATTTTCTTCCCACTGGCTGCCTTATCGGTGACTCATGGCGTCGCAGTTTGAGAGAAACAGTAAAACTGAAGAAAACACAAGGAATTCTGAATAAGTTTTCTCCGTCAAGCGTAAACCGCAAGAGATAATAGCTATTCTTTTAGGGAGATAATAGCGGTCATGAATTTAAAACCGAAATGGCGGAGAAATGCTTCGTGATTGCAGAAAATGGAGAGTTTGTGTTTGTGAAAGGGTATACATAATTTCCTTGCAGACTTATACATGCATGCATACATACTTACATACATACATACCGAAATGGCTGAGAAATGCTTCGTGATTGCAGAAAATGGAGAGTTTATGTTTGTGAGAGGGTATACATAATTTCCTTGCAGACTTATACATACATGCATACATACTTACATACACACCGAAATGGCTGAGAAATGCTTCGTGATTGCAGAAAATGGAGAGTTTGTGTTTGTGAAAGGGTATACATAATTTCTTTGCAGACTTATACATACAGACATACTTACATACATACCGAAATGGCTGAGAAATGATTCTTGACTGCGGAAAAGGGAGAGTTTGTGTTTGTGAAAGGGGATACATAATTTCCTTGCAGACTTATACATACATGCATACATACATACATACATACATACATACAAACCAAAATGCTGGAGAAATGATTCATGACTGCAGAAAATGGAGAGTTTGTGTTTGTGAAAGGGTATACATAATTACTTAGCAGAATTATACATACATACATACATACATACATACATACATACATACATACATACATACATACATACATACACACCGAAATGGCGGAGAAATACTCCTTGATTGCAGAAAATGGAGAGTTTGTGAAAGGGTATACATAATTTCTCAGCAGACTTATACATACATACATACATACATACATACATACATACATACATACATACATACATACATACATACATACATACATACAGTAAGTCGAAAGGCCTAGCAACCACTTCGTGTTTCACTTTTCCTTCGTGGCTATTGCCTTTATTTATACATTCATCACGTTCCATATATTCGTGATCCAGTTATACACATACATACATACATATATAAAAAAACAAAAGAGACCCATGAGTTCAATCCCAAGGGGGAGAAACGTCTCGGATCCGTTTCCTGAAAAGTTCAGTGTGCCTTTTCTGACCTAACCTGTAAATAAAATACCTGGTGAACAGGATACTTCCTAAGTACGATTAACAATTCTGCTCAGCTCGTTTGAAAAATAATGCATAAAAAAGGTGGTCCTGTCAAGCTACTTTCCTTCCAGAATCTAAGACTAATAAGAAATTAGATTTAGATACAGATATTTGTCCGTTGTCAAATCTGGTTTGAATAAAATCTAAAACGAATCGCAGTTACCTATTTGTTAACATTCAAAGTGCTAATGTATTACCCAAAAATTTTAAGCAACTATTCACAAGTGATTGCTGAAGTCTTCATAATACCTTTAGCAAAAGGTTTGTTTCCAAATATTAGGAGTTACCACTCATAATGTACTGTACATCAAAATTGAGTAATTCTGGTTCTCCCCACTCCCCACTCCTCCCCTCCTCCTCCTCTCTCTCTCTCTCTCTCTCTCTCTCTCTCTCTCTCTCTCTCTCCTTCAAATTACCTGCTCACATTCACACACACATGCACACACAAATATATATATATATATATATATATATATATATATATATATATATATATATATATATGTATATATATATATATATATATATATATACAGTATACATATGTATATATGTATATACATGTACACATACATATATATATATATATATATATTTATATATAACCAAATCACACACACACACACACACACACACACACACACACTTATATGTTATGAATGCCTCCAGAGAACTGCATCCTTGCTCCTTAGATTTAGGCCCCGAACACAGTGTTACCAGCACCAGCACCAGCAGCCTTGCAGGTTGACCCTCCCTGGGCAAAGCTCAGACCCAAATCGAAAACTGTGACCTCGATCAGGAGGAGAACAAAGCTATTATTAAAAAAAATACTCATAGTAGCAAAGTCTTAAAATGGAGAAGCAAATCCACAGCTAT
This sequence comes from Macrobrachium rosenbergii, assembly GCF_040412425.1. Classification (NCBI taxonomy): domain Eukaryota; kingdom Metazoa; phylum Arthropoda; class Malacostraca; order Decapoda; family Palaemonidae; genus Macrobrachium; species Macrobrachium rosenbergii. The sequence goes on along the minus strand of NC_089764.1, from coordinate 21,458,904 downwards.
GTATATGTGTACATATATTTAAAGATAAATTAATTGATTTATCTTTAAATATATGTACATATACATAAATGTGGATTTGCTTCTCCAAAGCTGTTATTGTCAGCGGAATGAATTGATAAGTTTTTAAGGTGTTGTGTGCTTGTCTCCTCGGCTTCAACTCCTGTTGTCTAGGAGATGGTCTTCTTGCTTTAAAACCGTCAGTTAGAAACTGCTCAATGCGAGAAACTGTATTTATTACGTGAAACCTCCTAGAATTCTGATACTTTAATAAACTGGTAAGGTTTTTTGAAATGACTTCCTGTCACGCTATATGGGTATGTTAATAATCTCCAGGCATATATTTGAAAGGGGTAATTTGAGAATTGGAAACTGAAATATACTATAATAACCCTGAGTCAAAATGGGGAAGTAAATAAATTAAGCAGATCTGGACTGGACATCTTAGCCATCTGTGAAAAAAAGCGAAAATAAAAATGAGAATAAAATTTTAAAATAACCAAGAAGATGAAAAATATGTATAAATACAAACCCTTCGAAATTTTATTTATAATTTTTCTCCTAAGAAAGAATACGTCGCAATAATAGCTACAATATAAATTTTAATTTTTGTAGCTCGAAGTGAGTATTATTTTTCCCTAAATACATATTTGGGACACCAGCTATAGTATGCTCTGTTTATAAAAAAAAAAAAGAATACAGCTATAATCTGTGCCAAATAGACAAAAGAAAATAATTATGAATAATATTTTGTCTCAAATTTTTGCTGATTTACATAAACATTAATTGTCATTCAGTGTGATAAGATTAATTGCGGCTACAAAAGATTCCACTTTTTACTGGCAAGCGAACTTGTTTATTTCAGCAATTTCTTCAAAGTTAACACTTGACTTATTATTCATGAGCAGATACATGAACACTTCATGACCAAGAATTTTCTGCGTATGAGGTCATGAAAGTTTGCATGCATACATATCCACATGACATAAAACTGAACACTAAGCTTTCAATACAAAGGAAAAATTCCAAAGTTAAGGAATAAAAGGAAAAATGAAAACATTGCAGAATCAAGACATCAGTTGCTGCTAATTTTAGTGGTATGTGAGGTATGTAATAGGTTTACGAATTTTTTTTTATACATCTAAAATTGTCATAGAGGATGGGTTTATCTTCAGATGCAGTTCATGGGCTTGATGACAGAATATTTCTGTAATATTGAATATACACTTGTTCCTACCTACAACTCAAAGAATCCTGACGTTTTCCAAAGCTCATGGCATGAGGCTTCTGTCAACTTCGAGCGATTTGAGGGTTGTTTCCTTGCTCCACAGCGGCCCCCCCCCAAAAAAAAAGGATCCAGGTCCTTTAAATATCCAATGCAGTTCTCCCAGCAGTAGGTCGACCTATGCTTAACTAGAAAGAAGAAAGTGTACGGAGACTGAAAAGGTTTAGATTTGAGTACCGATAGAAAAAGTATACCTTAGTTTAACCAGACCACTGAGCTGATTAACAGCTCTCCTAGGGCTGGCCCGAAGGATTAGATTTATTTTACGTGGCTAAGAACTAATTGGTTACCTAGCAACGGGACCTACAGCTTATTGTGGAATCCGAACCACATTATAGCGAGAAATGAATTTCTATCACCAGAAATAAATTCCTCTATTCTTCATTGGCCGGTCGGAGATTCGAACTTGCGGCCAGCAGAGTGCTATCCGAGAACGGAAACCACTCGCCCAACGAGGAACTACCAGTACCGATAGAAAGTTGACAGATTAAGTTACCTTCCACAAGCTCCTTTTCATTAGCGACTTCATTATCAACTTCCCAAGAACTAAGGGCTACTATTCTCTTTGCTGAGCATCAGCACCAACACCCAGTACAAATATTCATTCATTCTTTTCACTGTCAAGCTATTGAATGACTTGTCCAGCAGCATTTGTTATACTGACGTTTGAAAGGTTAATAGGCGTACCATTGACGTGATTCGCTTATCATGCGTATATGTTTAAGTGTTCGGTGAGTTATCCAGTTTTTAATAATTTTCTGCTCTGTACTTTATGTTTTTACTTGTATTCTTTGCAATCTTGCTCCTCTTGATAGTAGCTTTGACGGTTGCTTTGTGTGAATGTTTGTTCATTTTGAATATAATAATAATAATAATAATAATAATAATAATAATAATAATAATAATAATAATAATAATAATAATAAATGTTTCTGCAATGAAAAACAATTTTGGGACACAACAAGACACCACAAAGTAATGAAACTAATTCTCAGAACAAAAGGCTATAAAAATGTGGGCAATTTTCTGCTCTTCTTAACCTATCTGCCGTAAATTGTTTTATTAGACGCGCTGGAGAGATACGCAAGGTCACCCTGCTAACACAAAAATGAAAAAACAAAAACAAAAATCAAGGCATAGGTCATTATTTTGAGAAAAATATTACCGCAAGGCGCGCCCCGGCTAAAGTCGGGTAATCTCCCTGAGGAGTACTTCGAGAAATGTTTACACAAGCTTACACTAAATACTGCGACAGGGAAGTGCGCGTCCTTGTGGCAACAGCTTTTGAGCAAGACCTCCAACGCTTTTGGGAAAGAACCCCCAAGATCAGAGTGACAGATCTCACAAAATACTCGAGTTTGCGGCGGAGTCGTAAATTCGACTCGGGCGTGAAACTTGGTCCGAACGTGTCATGTGTCGTACGTCGTAAGTTATGGGGCGCGTATATATTTTTTTTAAATGGGGCTTTTTAAATTAATTGGCGTTTGTTCTGTCTTCTTACACAAAGGCCGCTGAATGCATATCGTGTCTTGATTTTACAAGGATAAAAATAGGAGTGTCATTACGCAAAGGTTTTCTGTGATAATTCTCGAAGCAATGACAGCGTCAAGAACAGTCTGAACTTATTATTTTAGCTTTGGAATTATTTGGTTTTATGATACAGTCTTTCGGACGGGATTCAATGCTACTTGTAGACCCTTTAATCTTGTAGTATTTCCTTCTAAAAATGCTCCGTAAAATTTTCGTACCGCTGAAATTCCACGTATAAAAAATGGTACATGTATTTATACACGAATATTAACAAAGCCAAACCCAACATATATGTGTGTATATATATATACATACATATATATATATATATATATATATATATATATATATATATATATATATATATATATATATATATATATGCTGCGTGTGTGTGTATATAATATAAATCTCCTAAGGTAATTATTCTTCATAAATACTTCATAAACAAAACAAAGAGACTAACGAAGAAAAATAAATGAATGAACTTGAACTCAATAACAGAATTTTAAAACGAACAAGTACAAGGATAAGTAAAATGTAAATCAAACAAAACGAGCAACCCGAACTGCCAAGTACAAAGTAACATAATGAGAGTAGTAGTAGTAATAATGTTAAAAAAAAAAGAGAGAGAGACAAAAAGAAAAGGAGAGAGAAAAAAAAAAACCAGTGGTAAAAGCCTGATTGCATGAGATAGCTCACGTTTCACGGGCATCATGTTTTGGTCGTTGTACAAATAGTGTCCTGACCACTCTTGAAAAGTGAGATAGCGCCCTTATTTCACTTTTTTCTCCTTCATTTGGTACCTCTCTCTCTCTCTCTCTCTCTCTCTCTCTCTCTCTCTCTCTCTCTTTCCTACTTCCACTCCGTTCGACGCAAAACGCCAGCGCCCCTCCAAACATGGCCGCTTCACTTCGCCCGTCGTAAAAGGCGACGCCACACCGAACGCCCCGTTTTGGTCGTAAAAGCCCGGGACATAATCATCGGAGACCAATAATAATAAACCGGGCCGCGGCCCCTCGCAAAAGACCCTACTTACCATTGCCGACTACAAAACACGTGTGAGGGGGGAAAGGCCACCTCGCCGCGTAAAAAGGTCACGAGACGGAGGGTGGAATGGAGAATATTTTTAAAGAGGCTGATGTTTATGGCGTCCTTCTCCTACGGGGTGTTAATTAAGAGGGCTAATCTTATGGCCAACAGGTGGCGAACAATCCGTAGGTGAATGCTTCGTTTGACTGTTTGTTGTGTTGTGTGCTGATATGATATATATATATATATATATATATATATATATATATATATATATATATATATATATATATATATATATAAATCAACGACTTCCATTCTATCCATTCTTTGTCAGTTCGTTTTAACATTCGTTACGCCATCCTTCTGGTTTCATTTACCATTCATTTGTGCAAGTTTTCTGTTAGCCTTCTCCTTTTACAAATACTTCCGAACCCTTCCTCAAGTTTCTGCAGTTCCTTTTCACTAATCCAGATCAGCACTGTATTTATTTACTCGAAATTAGACCGATGTGGAAATCCAAATCTTACCAGGAAAAGAAGAACGTGGTTAAGAAACACCACAGTTGATTTGCAATACGATTCCTTCAAGACAACGCGTTGGTTAATATAATCTGCAAGCATCAGCCATTTCAAACACCATATATGATCTTTTTACTAAAGAAAACAATAATATATATTATAGGGGGTGAGCTTGTTTGGTAAGATGAAAGATTTTGTGCAGGCATACAAGAGGGTGGATAAGGTAGTCGAGACGAAAGTGAGAGGAATAAAGATACTGCACTGATTCCAAACACAAACGTCACAAGAATTTTTTTTTGTTTTTTTGTTTTTTTGTCCTTTTAGGACATCGATGTTGAGAGGTTACTAGACAAATGTATTTACAGGGACTCATCTATTTCTTTTATTTATTCTGTTATCTGGTTACCCATAATATTTTACTGGTATTTCCATTTTTTAAAAGCGAACAGAAGCCAGGAGAAATTTTTATAGTTACGTCACGGGTATACGTAATGTTAAGCAGATTTTAAGGGAAGGACATAAATCTACCAAGAACATCCAAGCCTAGTTAATGAAGGGCCCTTTGAAGATTGGGGCGTTTGAGGGGGAGGGATGTGATATCTTTGTTTTCTTTCATCGATTACCCGTTGTGGATTACCGCTGACTATCTGAAAGACTCATAGAAATTAAAAGAAGCCTGACTTTTACTTGAGGTCAGTTTGGCCATAAGTAATGTTTGAGAGCTATTTTCCATCTTTCTGAGAACCTCTGGACCCTATACACATTTCCTTCTATAAAGCTTTAGATTACTCTTCTGTGTCCAGTCAAAGGTTCTTCAAATCCCCAAATGAATTCACCCCCGTAAGAAACTTTCGAAAGTGTATTACTCTGGAGCTAAGGTGAAGAAGTGGCTTCGACCTCCAATAGAAACAATCATTCTCTCTCTCTCTCTCTCTCTCTCTCTCTCTCTCTCTCTCTCTCACTTTACGCGGTGGATTTTGGCTGCTTTCCCGTTCGCTGATTGTTAGCCATCGATAAAAATGGTAATAATAAAAATAATTATCATAATAATTGCATTTTCGCCTGATTGTCCCAGAAAGCGCGACACTGCCGAGTTGAACCATCAAGGTATCCTGCTGGTACCGCTCTTGCATCCCAGATTGTTTGTGTTGTCGGCGGCACGTCTTTGACTTCCTCTTGTTTCTTTTCCTAACGACCTGAAACCTCTAATTAACGCCGCGTTTGAATCTTTTCTCGTCAGTTGTGAAGCTGAATTATGCGCGATTTGATTCTTTGTAAGACTAATTTCGTTTGCTTTCTCTTACTTTCGCTGGAACGCGTGGCAAAAATGCGTTCGGCTTAGTTTCTATTCCTTCGAGTTTTGTTTGTTTTTGTTTGTTTTTGTTTGTTTTTCGTACATGAAAGTGTTTCTCAGTCTTCCTTTTTTCCTCTGGGGGCAATTTCTCCCTTGATGATTACAGAACCTACAGTAGAGTTGACAGGTTTTAAAGTTAAGAAATGGCCTCAAGTTTCAAATGCTTTGTGGTTGGACTTTATCACCTATATACTGTAAACATTTAGTTTATTATGAGTTAGTAATTCTGCTTCAGGTATTTTCACGCTATTCATTTTACTCTTCATAACATCAACAGGAGTGATAAAAAGATTCCTTCAGTATACCTGTTACATTTCGTGTATTGTCAGACGGCCCCATTTAACATAAAAAAGAACAAGAGAGAGTAATGCTGAGTTAAAAGCAACCCGCAACCAAGCCATGAAATAAGATCATAAAGAACTTGAAAATTGTCGGCCGAATGACATTTACAAAATACTCAAAAGATCATCGACCTTAAACAGCATTACCATTTATCACGTCCACAACACAAGAACTCTCACACGCACACGCACGCACACACACACACACACACACTGTAGGTCTTTCGCAACAGGAGCAGTAACTGCAGCTTCACAAGTAGTACGACAGTAAAATTAACGCAAATAGAATAAAAAGCCCAGGGGTGTTAGAAAAATGTAACGAACGAATGCAGCCCGGGCAGAAGATGCAATAAATAAACTTTTCAGCAAAGTGGCAAAGTTAAAAGATTCTCGGCTCCCCACCAAGCTGGTAGCAACAACAACAAAGGCGGGAGAGTGGTAGCTACGGCTACCCCGGCAAGAGGCCCGAAGGAGGGGAGCACAAGAGTTCGGGGTTCTGTCAACGAGAAAGTCACCAGAAGTGAGATGTGAAAATGTCGCCGTTTGTATTATCAGCGTTTATCCGATTTCGTAGATCCGGTTGTCTGTGGATCGTAGTTATTTATATTTAGTACAGTGTATCCTTATCGACTATTTGCCATTGGCTTGAAGTAAACGGTTGGCTTCCTGATTTGAGGATGTCCCCTTTATAGGCCTAGTCGGTGCAAACGAGAGGTTTCAAGACATGTCAGAGAATTTCTTTTTAAAGGAGGCCGTCAGGGGATCCTAAGGATTTTTCTCAGTCCACGAATAGAATCAGAATCTTCCCTGTGTTCTGTATATTACAAATAAATACCTTCGATGCCCCTGACATTAAACTTCTTCAGTTATTTTTCGAAAAGGAACTTTGTCGAATTAGGGATCTCTGTAACAACATCCAACACAAACCCTAAAATAATAAGATTAGTACTTATATTCTGAGAAAGCTTTGGGTCTAACCCAAAAGAAAGCACGAAGCTCACTTCTTGAAATACAGGAATTTAAAGAGTTTACGAAAACAGCGTATTTTACCTCTTTACCATCTCCATTTTCTCTACGATTATTCTGTTCATGTCATTACCAGCTTTTAGCTCTTTATTTTTTCTTTATTTTTCGTACTCCCTTTATCCTTTTATCTTTGTCCCTCATGTTTACTCGCACCTCGTGAGTAAACTCCATGAGTAAATATGGCAGCATTCTTACCGGATACGCGCACATGACATAACAGAGGTAACAGATGATGAATTTCTGCTGAGATAACACATGATAAATCTCTCTCTACACGATCACCGGATAATCTCTGTCTTCATCTAAGCCTTTGTTATCTTTGCCGTCCTGTTATCATCACCGTGTAGGTCTTAATCCCTTGATTAGCTCTTACGCCTAATAAAGAAAAATGAGACGCTTGATAACATCGCGAAGAGTTGAAAAAGGTTCTTGAAGTGTGCAGCGTTCTATTTACTGTTAATGCATTAATCATGCTTGTGTTACCTATATGACACAGTCACAAATATGCATATATATATATATATATATATATATATATATATATATATATATATATATATATATATATATATATATGTGTGTG